>NW_024344378.1:26295255-26762907 GCF_902729225.1 Pteropus medius | reverse complement strand
TTTCTGATGCAATAGACATTAATTTCTATTTAGTCATTACCCAAAAGAGCATATTAAGCATATTTACATATGTTGCATATTTCAAGTTAAATGATTACAGTAAGTTCTCAGACTTTAAGTGAAATGACATATAACGAAACAAGTTTTACCACAGCCTAACTGATATATAAACAAGAGTTAAGTTCTTTTGGCATCTCATCAACATTATAACAAAACGACACTGAAGAAAACGTTACTCAAGGGCCTGCTGTAAATCTAAAACATCTCATTGTTAATATGTATTTACTGCATAAAAAAAAACTGTAGAAAATAAGATTAATGCCCCAAAAGCATGATAATGTATAGGAAAAATATGAGGTAATAGTAGATGGTGATCATGTAGCGCAGAGTTTTCAAATTCTGCTCTGTGCACCACATGATGCCTCAATGACTCCAGAAGAATTCCCTCATCCCCATTCCTGCTTTGACCAGAGCAGTTTAATTTAGTGTGAAATGAAACATTATACTCTGTCTATGAAAGTTTCCTGTAGCAAATCCTATGAGCCTACTTCCTCCTCATCTGCCTTCAGTTATAATTTAAAAAAATAATAATAATGAAAAGTGCTTAGAACTTGTCACTATTATAGATGATCATAAGTGGTAATTATGGTAGTATTATAGTTACTGTCATCAGTGCTATTATCACAGTTATAGAAGTGTATTAGAACTTCTTGTCAATATCTATCCCTTGAATACACTGTTCAGTCTCTGTTGATATGGTTACCTATAAAATAGCATATCCCCTAAATTATTAATTTTCATTCTGCCTTAGCAAATTGAAATACTGGCTGTTTTCCAGTTCTTAAAAATTGTTTGCAGTAATTTGTCCAGCCCGAATGTTTGAATTTTCTATTGAGCCTATAAAATTAATGACTTCCTTAATAACTTAATATAATAATCTTTATTTGACAGTAGAAATATTATGAAATTTGATCTAAAACCTCTCTTGATAGAATACAACTGTGCAAAGTTTGTATGTATAATATCTGTAACTTTTTGACTTTAACACTTTGAGTAAACTCCAATAAAGGCCTTTCAGGTATTACTGTAAGAGAGCAATTGTCCTATTAGCTTATCAATAGTGCCTATGTCTGTGTGTGTGTGTGTGTGTGTGTGTATCCATGTTTATTCAGTTCAGCTCTCTTTTCTTTACATAGTCTGTATTTAATTTTAAAATAATTAAAATGATTACCAAAATCAGTCATGTGTTCTACAGTGAATCCTATGGAATAAATTGCTGCTATTTATAAAATCACCAACATCTTTGTTTAAATTTAGAAAGTATTTTTATATGTCAAATTATAGAAATTTTTGAAACTTGTTGATCTTAAACTTTTTTAAGGAACTCATTAAATACTATCAACTGAACCCCTCCTTTTTACATGACTTTTGGTAATCAAGGAATTATATTATGTAAAATAAAAGGGAAATAAATGAAAGGAAAGGAAGTCTGTGAGATTAATTAGAAAGTCAGTGTTAGTTCTGAAAGAAGTATGCAAAAAATAGAATGATGCATAATTCAAAACTCATTTGTTGTCACGGATTTTATGTTAATGCTTAACATTTAGTATGCATAGCTTATGGGACTAGCTGTTTATAACAGCATTACCTTGGATATTCGTTTCCCCCCCTGCTGTTACAAGAAATTGTTGAGCCCTCCCATCATTCCTAGTGATCAAAATACACCAGTAGGCATCTGCAGCATTACCACTGATGACTTATGTCAAATTATGCCTGTAAGTATACAGTTACTAGCATCTTATTCCTTAATGCTAATATCTTCTACCTGTACAGTCTTTCTTCTCCTGATGCTAATATTTTAAAATATGGTTTCTCTCTACTTTTGTAACACATCTCCTTTTTTATCTAACTTTCTCCTTCTTTATATAGACATATCACCCACTCTGCAGCACTGCTCAGCTCTAATAGCATAGTAGAACAGGCTCTGAAGTCAGAAAAGCAGAGATTTTAATCTGGGCTCAGCCACTGATTAGCTCTGTAAACTTGAATAAGTTTAACCTTTCTGAGCTCCAGTTTCTTTATGTGATCAATAGGATAATAAAACATATTGGGGGGATTATATGGCATAAGAAAGCACTTAGTACGTGATTACTTCTATGGATCCTTATTAAGATGACACTGCAAAATCATTAACAATGTCTGTAACAACAGCTCCAAGATCAATACAACATGAATATCACAGGACTGTCTCTTAGGACATTCCTCAGTTCAAAAATTAGATTTCTGATCATCAAATTTAAGTCAAGGTTAAAACTTAGTAGATATATGGATAGTACATGCATCTTCCTGAAAATGTTATATTTCTCAGCTGAGTTTTGATAACTATTGGTCAGCAGAGAATTCCTGGTAATATTTTAGCAAATACCTAGATGTGGACATTTTCTGTTGCTCATTAAGTATCTAAATATCCCTGTTTTAATTGTCAGATGAGTTTGATGTACGGTTGGTGCCTTCCTATGAACGCTGAGAAACCTTTCCACTCTTCATATTCCCCACGGTGTTGACATCAGATACATTTTTGAAGTCTGTTTGGGTTCTTTCAGATTAAGAGCACAAATTTTATAAGACTCGATAGGAAAATAGTATGACAGTTTGCAAAAGTTAATAGAGCAGGCTCTGACTGAGAAACTGAAAGATAGGCCTTTTCTAGTTTTGTATCTGCAACATACTAGCTATGGCCCTGAATGATTCACTTAATTTTCTTACCTGTAAAATGAAGGGAGTAGACTCATCTCTGAGTTATCTTCTCGTTTTATATTTCTGTGATTTTTTTCGTTCCTCTTAGTTTTTGCCAAAATTTTTACCAATAAATTTCCTAATTTTATTATGTTTTTTGTCAATAAATTATTTATTTTTATGATTAAAGATATTTGAATTTGACTCATTTAAATGCAGCTTTTTCAAAGTTAATAATGGGTATTTTATGAATGACTACGCCAATATGGTGTTTCATATTGTGGAGCTGAAGATTTCATTGAGCTGATTTCATATTATATTAACTCTTTAATAATGAATCCAGTTTGTACATATGAGATCAACTATTGAAAAAACTAAGTTTCTATGCATGCATCAATAAAGACTGAAAGGAAGCAGGAAAACTGCTGCTATGTTAGAATAGTAGAATGTGGGTAATTTTTGGAAAACACTTTGTAAATAGGTTATTAATTTATTAGTAGTATCAAAATTGGCACTAATTTCCATTTAGTATATGGTAAAAATATATCCTAAAAAAGTTTTTTAACTGCTTTTTAATTCAATTCTTTACTATTTGTATTTTTACACTATTTTCAAGGAGAGTAAACAGGAAAGCAAAGAGAAAGTAGATATATTTCTTAATTTAAAGACAGTATCTGTGAGTATAGGACAAAAAGTACAGAGAGTAAGCAAAATTTTCAACAATAGAGCATTCAATATGGTGTTAATAAATACAATAGTTTTCTGTAACCATGTTAATGAATACTCTATTGCTTCTCTGAGAGGTGATCCATAACAAAGCATCAGAATTGTCCAGCAACAATAAGAAGAAATTTTCCCAACAGTCATGAAAATTACACTTGAGGGTTTAGTTGAAAGTAGAGAGGCAAGTATAACCTTGAATCAGCAACTGGAATATCTCTTTTCCTTCTGTTTAAGTCACTCTCAAATATGCTTTATGAATAAGACCAGGGTTTCAAACTGTAAAAACACTACCCTGTTTCTTCACATACTCTTTAATTATAGGTTAACACAATCAAAAAAAAGTTTAACTATGGGTAATTAATATTTTAGAGATAGCATGTTACAGTTAAGAGTCTAAGATTGACAGTATGAAGATATTCTCAACAAAAATTGAAGTTTGAAATAGAAAAACTGGGAATAAAAGGCCTACAGTCCTGAATAAAGCAGATTGGAGTATATAACATTATGACCTATTTACCTTGTATTTTGTCATTAAAAATTTAACCTTGGAAAGAAGATGGTAAATTCTTTCCTTTGGAGTCACCTAGTAGTCCCTTGAGTTCTTAATAAAAAATCACAAATCTTCCAATGATAATTTTCAGCATCCATAATTTTTATTAATTGAAACAAATGATAACAATCATCAAATCTGTGCCCGTCTAGATTTGTATAAAAATTTCTGATTTTAATGGAATGGAAAATCTATTCTGTATGAAAGTATGTAAGATTAATTTAACCATACTATTTATCTTTTTAATAATTTAAAACTAATTTTTCATAAAAACTGAAAAGTTTTTTAAGTATTTGGTTGTTTTTTATTTGTAAATCTTTGCTCATGGATAACATGAATTATAAACTAATATAGGAAAATGTTTTTTCCAGAGTTCTCAGCTTCTTAGGAGAGGAAAGCACTGTAACTGAAATATAAAGCCCACTTAACATGCATGAACTCTATGTTTTTATGTTTAAAAGATGTATCCTGAAATGGTAGATTTTTTTAAGAATATAAATTGAGAGTGAGAAATATTACAAATTTATAAATAGTAATGTTGCAGGTAGCAGTATATTATGATGGAAACTATGCTCTTAGCTTGTTGCACAAGAATAGACCCCAGAGTTATGCCTCTGGTTAGAACTGCATATTTTCCTCCTATATGACCTTTTCCAATGAAAGGGTAGATTGTAGAAATCATTAACAAACATTTCGTGTCCTGGAAAATACATCTCAAATATTATCGTTATTTTACGATCTGAAAGAGTATCTGCTCTATCTCACAGGCAAGTGAGCTATAGTAGATCTGCTAAACTTTTAGGTAATACTGTTTGGTTTAAAAACACAGATAATAGATTTCTTTTTACAGGAGTTGGCCCATGGACTAAGTGAACTCCTGGCATATGAAGGCAATGTTGAAGAAGATTTCTATTCAACATTCCAGGTACTGTTAACACAAATAGCTTCCTGTTAACCACATATTTCATATATGAAAAATGCCATTAAACACCCATTATTAGAATGTTAAAAATGTTATTAAACACCCATTATTAGAAAAGATGAACAGGATTAATCAACGCATACCATCTCCTATCTTAACTTGATAAAATAGAGTCAGTGAAGCAGACACATGTAAATGAGCAGTCACAAAAGTGCTTAAAGAAATTCATCAATGGTAAGAGTACTTCCTACTTTGCTAGGCAACCGACATGTTCCCTTGACTATTACGTCCTCAGAGCTTTAAACTTCTAAAAATAAGCCTCTTCTGTAGCTTCAATATAAGAAGTTAGGGGCAGAAACTAATGTATCGAACCAAAATTCTCATTTCCACTCCCCTAACAATAATTGGGAGGTGACTATTATAGTAATCCACATAGCTCCAATAGGTCTGAGTATTACCTAAATGGCCACACAAGTTTTGTGAACATTGGTAAAGTATTGAACTGTATTCAAAACAGAAGATTAAGTTAAAGCCTTATTTACTTCATAATGCTTTCATGACACATTGTTATTAATATAAATATCACAAGAGCTTAGTCTTTCTGTAGTTCGTGTATTTAAAAGGGAGGAAAAAAATATTCTTTTTAAATTTCACAAACCTCTTCATTGAAGCCTGTGATGATATCAGCCATATTAATTAATACCTTGTGTTGGAATCTTCCATCAGGTTTTTCAAGAAGAATTTGGAATAATTAAGTCCTATAATTTAAAGCCAGGTGGTGATAAAATTCCAGTTACCAATCAAAATAGGAAAGGTATGTTAGACACCATTTCTTAATTAAAATGCATTAGTGTTTACCATTTACTTTTACAATGTAACAGATGTAAAATTGTTTTTCAGAATATGTACAGCTTTATATTGACTTTCTTCTCAACAAATCCATCTATAAGCAGTTTGCTGCATTTTATTATGGATTTCATAGTGTGTGTGCTTCAAATGCCCTTATGGTGAGTTTAAAACTTTAAATTATGCTTTGAGTTAGGTTTTGTAATATGACAAATAATTCCTTCAATATTTTAGTAGATAGGCTTTTAAGATAGAAAATGTTTTCTATTTTTTAAAGGTAGAGTTAGAAATAAAAATAGTTCTCCTATTTCAGCCTTAACTCTCTAAAAGGAAAAAAGACTAGTCAACTCCATTTTTCTCCCCTTGTGCTGTGTCTTATACTATGTCTTTTAGGGCTTTAAAAAGTTTCCCCATGCAGAGCAGATGCAGAGATCCCATGAGTTCAAGGTCTTAATACTGAGAGACAAAGCACAGAAACAGAGTTAACACATAAGCTCCAGGGCAAAAGCCACAACTTCCTATTGACTAAAGAACATACTCATAACTGCTTCAAGGATCCCTCAGCAACTCTGAGTTGCCTTTACCCACAGGAAGTAGTCTCTCTCCTGAGTCATGATGAACTCTGGTTCGATTTATCTTAGCCATGTGAATACGGGTCAACTACTTTTTAGAATACCATGTTGGAAATATCATAAGATAAAAGCAGTTTTTTCAAGAACCTGTGCTCTTTGCCTCAGCTACCCAGGGCATGCTCTGTCACACCACGTATATCTCCACCTCAGTTTTATGAGGGTTTAGGGTAAGGTCATTCATTTGAATTATTTTTCATAGGAGAGAGCTTGCTTTAGAGTAACCTTTGTCACATATTTGTTGTTGAAAGTACCTTGGAAAACGGAGCGCTTCATTGCGCTCTAATTGAGTTTTGTTTGTGACGCACTGGTAGTTATGGAGATGGAGGGAGGAAAAATAAGAATTAAATGGCATAGCATGGTTTCTGTTTTTTCAGTTTTAATCTCTTTAGGTGGGAGACAATCTATGTAGGTGAATAAACCAGTAAACGGCCCAAGACAGACTAACCCAAACTCTACAGTGCACACATCCTGTGCGTTATTGGAACAGATACTGGAAGGAGGCAGGCAGATCAGCAGATGCTGGAGTAACCAAGAGTTTCGAGCTGGGTTTTGGGGAAGAGTTGTATTTTGGATTCATGCTTAGTCAATTGCTTGTTTTTCTGACAAACTGCTACTGTTTGCAAAAGGGAGAACCTGATAGTTTGACAAGAGTTATAAACTTTGGGGAGCGAAAATATCTTACCCCGGTATGAAAATATAAGTGGCGATTTTTCTTAAACAAAATGGTTTGATTTACTATGAGAAGTAATGGTTTTGGTAGTTCGAATCAGTGGAAATAGTTCCAGTTTCACTTTTTTTTTTCAATCATCACTTTTTATCATTTTTGATAAATAATTACTGGCAGCTGCTTCGTCCAGAAGAGGTTGAAATTCTGGTCTGTGGAAGTCCTGAACTGGATATGCATGCACTGCAGAGAAGTACTCAGTATGATGGCTATGCAAAAACTGACTTGACTATAAGGTGAGCTCTTTATACTTCTAGTAGTGAGGTTGGAGAATAGAGAATGAAAGAGAATGCAGTTCACTTATTTGTGTAACTTAACAATCTTTGAATCAAGTTAAGTCAGCTTAAATATTGTAGAGTTGCACACTGCCTTATTTTACTTCTAGAAAGTAACGTGAGAATATGAAATATGAAATCACTTAGCAACACCCTTGGGAGTGATATAAATAAGTTTCTACAAAAGTAGAGATTTTACTTTTTTAAAAGACTTTAGTTCTTTTGGTTTAATAGCACTGTATTGAAAAACTAAGAAAAATTATATAGGATAAAAATGATTTTTGTCTTATCCACAGTTAGGCTACTTTTAAAATTTTATAAAAATATTTTTATAATAATGTTAGTCAAAAATCTAATTAATAAATAGAAACTTTTCTTCCTTAATTTCAAAGTAAGGGTATTATATATGTTTAGGGAAGATTTTTCCTTAGAACTTGCGTTATAACTTTATTTTGAGCTGCAGGATTTTTGTCAGGACATTTTATGTAAATTTCCTTTGGTGTTCTCTAGATACTTTTGGGATGTTGTGCTTGGATTTCCTCTTGATCTTCAAAAGAAGTTGCTACATTTTACTACAGGAAGTGACAGAGTACCTGTAGGAGGAATGGCTGATTTGAACTTTAAAATCTCAAAGAATGAAACTTCTACTAATTGGTAAATTTCCAGATTGGGATTTTTTTAAATTTATAAGTTTGTTACTAATAATATGTTTAGAATTAGAGGCTTCTTTCGATCCTAAGTCATCTCCATAGAAAAATCTTGGAAGTAAATGTGGCCTTGAAATGAGAGAGACTATGGCTTAAGGTCCTCTATTAACTTTTATACCAGTACTAACTGACAATCCTTTCCATGAATTTTTGCTTTGCTAAGTCAACTGTTTTGTAGTCTCTTTTTAGAATCTGGCTTGTTTTTAGTAGTATATTGTCTTACCTGCATTTTTATTTAAAGGTGTTTTTTATTAAAAATGCCAAGGCAGGTTTTTTTGGCTACTAGTACTAGAAGTCTTCCAGTACTAGAAAAGTAACTCTGGTACTAATCCTCTTTTTTTATCTAGTGCTGTTTGCATATAAAAATGATGATGATGATGGGTTTAAATTATTTTCTAATAATGTTGATGGATTAATGCTGATCTACTTCTTTTCCCAATCACCTTGTAATTTCTAAAGCTTATTTGAGTAGACACTACTTAATTATAATCATAATTTCCCCTGCCCCATGTGTTCCAATATACCCCATATGCTTATAAAGTAGACATACTTCATATACTTACGTGTTTGTTCATTTTTGTACTGGAATTTATCCTTTCCTTTCCCACTGCTACCACTGACAGCTATTCTGATGGCGTGGGGTTCATAAAGACTGAGGAAAGGGTCTAAGAAATCTGTAGAAATCTTAAAGATAACAGTGTCATCATGTAGAGGGTTGGGGGAGCTTATCAAAAAGATTCAGAGGATGACTGTTGCAAGTGTCTCAGAAATGTTCTCTTCATTATTTTTTGACAATCAAGACTGAAGTAATAATAACACTCCTATTATCTGCTATTCTGCTACGTGTTTTATGTAGATAGCTCTTTTTAATCTTTTCAACAACCCAGTTGGCTAGTTTACCCTTATCATGGTAGTTTGGAAACAGATTTGGAGACATCAAGCAACTTGAACAAGGTCCCACAGCTCGTAAGTGAGGGAGACAACATTCAAATTCAGATTTGTCTGACTCCAAAAATAATGCCTCCATAATGAAAATTTCATGAGAGCAGAGACATTGGCTGTCTTGTCTGTAAACCCAGCCCCGTGTCTAGAAGGGTGCCTGACACATACATAGTACATACTTCATAAGTATTTGTTCAAAGAATGAGGGGGTGACAGTAAACTAGATTTAATGTGTATGTCCTGATACTTTGAAAGTTGATTAGCAGACATTCTGTGTGTTTTAAGGCTTAGTATCTTAAAAAAGTGTTTCCCCTAGGTTGCCTGTGGCCCATACCTGCTTCAATCAACTTTGCCTTCCCCCCTACAAGAGCAAAAAGGACCTGAAACAGAAATTGATCATTGGAATTTCAAATTCAGAAGGTTTTGGACTTGAGTAACCTAGAAGACTTGAAATATATTTTATATGTAGCATTCACTTCCCTCTTATTGTGCCTTTAACCTTTTCATGTTTTCGTCTCAAAACATCTTGACAAAGCTCGCCAACTTTAAAATACTGATTTTTTAAAAATCAAATATGAAGTATGTTTAGTGGAGCCATACGATTTTCTAAAAACACAGACATAGCTTGAGTGGGGAAAAGACCAGATGGCAGAGACAGGTGTGGGTTCAGTCCCTCTTTTTAATAGCACTTTATCATTCTCCATAAGTAGTTTCTCACAGGTATTCCACTGGGAAAGCAATGTGTAGTAAAGAATGCAGTGATGACATAGTAGAACCCAGTGACAGATTGTGTGCTGCTAGCACAAGGTAGCAACACAGATAGCTACATTATCATTAATGTAAGGCATGTAGCCATATTTTCATATAAAGGTAAACAGCAATTGCAAATGCAGTTTACAGGTTGTTTTTTTGTTTTTTGTTTTTTGTTTTTTTGTTATACTGGCTTTGGTCCTATAAGATTTTCAACTGTTGCTGAAAAGCATGTAAATATCTACATAATAGCTTGAGAATAATGGGATTTTGATAGTGCCATTTATTGCTAAAGATTTATTTTTACAAAGTAAATTCAGGGTTTTAGATGTGTATACAGTTTTACAAATCAATAAAGATGATTGTACAAGAGTGTAACTATTTTCAGACTAATTGGATTCAAGGTTCTATTCTTTTAAGTATTGTTAGTCTGCATGCACATTGGCAGTAAACTAGTTATTTTGAGTACTCTAATATTTGTAAAATGATCATTTCTTCTTAAGGGTCGAGATATTAGAAAGGAAATCAGATAACTAATCATTGATAAACTAAGTCAATTACAAGCACAAAAGAACTGTTTTTATATATACTTTGATTGATGTACAAGGCTTATTTCTAATATTTTTTGATCACCAGTTGTACTGAAACACTAATTTTTAGAAAAGGTTAGGATAAGATATTTGACAAAAGTGAATACAATAACTTTTGTGTCAAAATGACATAGCTTGGTGTAAAAATCAAGTTCAACATTTTGATCAAAATGTTTGCTTTTCACTGGATTCTGAATATAGTAAATTCAAAAGTACTCTTTTTGGAGTTTCTAATAAAGTAGCATGTAAAAAGAAACTGCATTTTAAGTCAGACAGTAAATGGTTTTCTGTTTAATTTACAGCAAATGAAGCAGTTTTATTAGCATGTTAGAAATATTTCCAGATCAAGACTTCTCTATTATACTTGGATAGTTTTCCTTCAGAAAACTCTGAAGATATATTTGCAATAATAATGAAGCCAGCATTTAGTACCAGCATATGGTTCACATGCAAATAATACTTTCCCGCAATTTTTTCTGAGCTACACTATTTTCTCATTGCTATATGCTTCCTGCACCCAACCAGCAGAATTCTTTTGGGGTGAAGGAACTAATCAGCTTGTTTTCCTGCAGTTCTGAAGCCAGCCTGTGAATCTTTAAGGAAAAAGAATTCCTACTTGATTTACTATCTTCTTTGAGACAGAAGTGACTCTGCTTTTCTATTTGGATATACTATTTAAAGGATTTTCTTCTTAAAAATCTTGGAACGCCTAAGAGAGTTAAAGTCATGTTGGTTTCATTTTGTTTGCTCTGTTTTTAATCCGTATGCAAATAAAACTGCTTCTCTCTTACACTGCTTGAACTAGAAAGTAAGATGTTTAATGTAGGTTACTACTAACTAATAAGCACAAAAGAATCATGTATAAGAAACCAGATTTAAGTGTTTTAAATAAAATGTAAAGTTTTTATTTGGTAGAGATGGAAAAAATTGTATTGGCTTGGTCTGCATGTTTAATGATGTGCTTGTATATCGATAGTGATGTCGCTTTTAAAAGTACCAAGCAAGCCAGATTTCTAAATGACAAAGTCCATAAATAACTGGAAAATTTTTGTTGTCTGTTATTAAGTTGAAATTTATAATCATCTATCACTTAAGCACATTGCCTTTATTTATTTATGCTCTGTTTTTGGTTTACAGTGTAATAATACCTCATTTTTTAAAAAATAAAAACTACTGTTATATTTCATTGATTTAAACAGCTAGAAAATTCATGTAGTTGCTTTTTTAATATAACCTGTTAATGAATTCTTGATTTTTGTATCACCACAGTAAATTAAAGCATTACACAGTATTTATCAGTATTTACAAAATGTCCTGTCCTTTTTTAATCTTTGCTTAATCATATTTTTGTCTGTATGATCAGGAGTTTTTAACAGTCCCTGTTTTTTGTACAAATCTGTATTGTATTAAATTGTTAATTTCTGGATAAAATTTTTCAAATATTAAAGTTATACAATCAGTCGGGTTTCAGTTTATTTTCTGAACATAAAGCAGTTAATTAAAACCATAAATTTAAAATACCTTAAATATGCAAGCTGTTCTCTTCATTACACTCTCTTAAACTAGTGCTTAGGAAAATTGCTAATACTTATAGCTTCAAAAGATGTGTGTTGTTATTGACACCAAATATAACCAACCTCTTCAGCATTATTTTCAATATGAAACATGTATATCCAATGTCTGGAGACCATCCAGAAATGAACTAAGTATATTGCATTGGCCACAGATAGACAACTTCAGATCTTAAGTATTTCTCCCTAAAACTATCAGTTTGGCCTTTTTTCCTTGCCCACATTTCTTGTGCTTAACAAAGATTATAAGACTGTAATGGGCGATAGGACTAATGGAAGAAGATAAGTAGCTGGATGGAAGAAAGTCTAGATGGGTATTCACAGGGCAGCACACAAGATCCATTCACCCAGATGGCCACACAGCCTTTAGTCCAGTGTGGTGGTCACGAATGGGGCTTTGAAGCCAGACTGCCTGGGTTTGGGTTTATTATTCACTAGCTTTGTTTCCTTGGGCAAGTTACTTAATCTCCCTGTGCCTCAATTATCAAGTGAAAATAATGTGTAAAGTGGAAACAATCTACCTCTCTCATGTAGAGGAGTTATAAGGAGCATGAAATGAGTATGTGTAAACCACTTACACAGTTTCTGGTGTAGAGTAAGCAATATGAGATGCAAGAGGAATCGTGGTGCTAATGTGACACCATCTTACAACCACTGTTTCTGAAGCCTTCTGGAGGTTATTGACTATCAAACATTGGGTGCAACCACATATTGAAGAACACAAAGTACTTCTGAGGCATTAAAATTGTGTTAGAATATTTCTTGTTCTAGAACATGCTTTAGAATTTATCCTTATAGATGTCTCATTAGGCAAGAGTTTTTAATACTATATTACAGATGTGTAACGAGGCAATTTTAAAATTCAAAAATAAAATTTATTTTTAATGAAATATTTCAAATCTAGGGGAATTTTTCAGAGATTAACAATAAAACCACGTTCCCACTCTCAGATACAACAAATATTAACATTCTGCCACATTTTCTTTTTGAACAAAAAATTACAGATGGAGTTGAAGCCCCTTTTTGTGCACTTCTCCAATCCCAATATACTTTCTCTTTTCCCTCATTAAACTGCAGTTGGTTTGTCTCTCTGTAAACACTATACATAGTATTGTTATAACTGTATACCTAATATCATACTCTACCTATCTTTACACAACATTTCACACTCAATAGTCTTTTCAAGATTTATCCTTGATTACACATTTAGATATAATTCACTCATTTTAATGGCAGAATAGAATTCTATTAAATAAATATACCACATTTGTTGATCCATCCTCCCAGACTAACGTTTAGTGTGAACCAGGCTATGATGAGCCCCCTTGCCCGTGCTGAACGTGCATGCACAAGACTGCCTAGGTTACAGCCCAGATGTGGAATGGCTGAATCACAATGCACATCTTCAGCCTTACTAGATGTTGCCCTTTTGCTCTTCAAAGTGGTAGTTCCAGCATTATTTTCTATCACATTGTAAGAGTTGTCTTTCCTCCACATTCTCAACATTGGGTTTTAGCTGACCTTTTTTGTTAATCTGACCAGTATGTTTTAATTTATATTTCCATAATTGTTAATGTTGTACATTTACAGGCCATTCACATTCCTTCTGTGAGTGGCCAGTTTAATATTCTTTGCCAAATTTTTCTGATATTTTTTTCCTTATTGGTTTTTAGGAGTTATTTCGTTATTCTGGATATTCATCTTCTGTTAACAGAAGCAACATTGCTTCAGTATGAATCCCAGATCTGCCAATGACTATGTGATTTTGAATAAACGACTAACATCTCACCTCAGTTTACCCATCTGTAAAATAAAATAATAATACACAGCTCATAGAGTTGTTAAATAAGCCTAGGTATACATATATGTAAGTGTATATATGTATACTTATGTATATATCAAATAAATATATGTAATGTTTTAGTTAAATAAGTATAAATTTTATGTGTACATGATATATACATACTTATACATAAAACATATAAATATTTAACTTACATATATGTATATAAATAAGTACTTATATTTATGCCAGACTCATAATAAACATTGTATTTGATATTAGTACAATTACTATTATTATAATAGCTACATGAATTATTATTATAGCTCAAGATCTAGTATATGGCATTTTTTCTTTTATAATATGTATTTTCGAATTTTAATGTGGTCCATAAAACATTGTTTTATGTAGTTAATGTCTGTTTAGATTTAACCACCTATTCAGTTTCTTTGCGTACCATTTCCCCTTCTATTGTTCTCCACACCTACCTCTGGGATCAGTTTTCTCCCTCCTAGATTATATCTATTAGACGCGCTTTTAATGAGGGTTTGTCAGTAGTAAATTCTTTTTTCATTTGTCTAAAGATGATTTAACCTTTATTCACGAAAGTTTCATTAAACATGCATTACTGTGTTAATGGCTACCTTTAGGACTGTTAATATATTTACCCCACTATCTTTGGGTTTCATTGTTGATATGAAGTTAGCTGTCAGTGTAATTGTCATTCCTCAGCAGATAATCTCTTTTTCTCTGGCTACTTTTAAGATATTTTTTTTTTCTCATAAAGCTGCAGAACATCAAAGACAATGTGTATATTGCACATTTTTTATTTTACTTAAGATTCATTATGGTTCTTGAATTTGTATCTTTCAATTCTAGAAAATTCTTCAGCCATTTTTCTCTTTGGATATTGCTCTTCCCTGTTTCCTCTAATCTCTCCTGTTAAATACATGTTGGACCATCTCATTCGACCATTCCATCTCTCCGTATGCCTGATTTGTTGTTCAACCAACCCAATGAGTTGTTTTATTTTTTTTTAAGTTCAATGGTTGTACTTTTTATTTCTAGAAATTCTACTGGTTCCTTTTCAAGTCCAAGGTTCTTTCTTCATACTGTTCTTTCATATGGTTTTATTTCTTTAATAATTTTCAGCATATTGTTTGACAACTCTTTTAGATTGTTCGACTCTTCAGTTCCTGAAGTAGTATGTTCATCTACTGACTCTTGTAGTGCTTTTTCTTATGTATTTGCAACTTTGTATTTTTCTTTTATTTATATAATTATGTATCCTGAATACTGCAAGTGCCCTACCAGAATAGTTTCATGTTGTTCTCAACCAAGGTCCTATAGGTTTCCCACACCAATTTTTATGTTAATTTCTTGGAGTAGGGTTCTTTTTCTACTTGTGTAAATTTGGACCCCCTCACCTACAGTGGCACAGGTCGAGGCTTATGAGCAGCGTTTTTCTATCCTTTTTTCATAGACATAGCAATCCTTTTAAATGCTAGGCTTTATGAAATGAGATCAGTTTGGGCTCCTCACCTTGAATAGGCCTAAGGTGTGTCTGTTGAACTCATGGGCATTAAAATCCATTTAGAGGGTTCATCACTCTCATGAGTCCCTAATTCTGCTTACTACTTTTAGCTTTCCGTTTCTTCCCTATTTCTTAACTGATGAGTTCTCTTCATTTCAATCTTGGACATTTATGTTTTAAGATTTTTATAGATATATGTTGTTCAAAATTTTTAAAAGTTTATAGTAGTAAATGGCCTCTTCCATTCCAGCACAGCCTGTACAAGCATGCCCCTTGGTTCTTTGTACCCCATCCAATGTGCAAAACTTTTAAGTGCATTGTTCTCTGTAGATTATCTGCATCGATGTTTATTATTTTGTTAATTTAACACTTTTTTATTGAGTGCCTATTTAAACTGGAGGCTGATCTTCGGCTCCATATAGCACTTGCTTATTCTTTATAAACGTAAGAAGCAGATATGATTCTGAATACTTATTTTATGAAGCATTAAAATGTGTACCATGTCAAGAAAATATTTTCAGGATTTTCATGGCAATTACACGATTCGATGTTTTCGTGCCATCTAGCTATTACGATTCTGAACACATGGGTATACATATAATAGGAACATTTTGTCACCACTGGGTTAAGTCGCCGGGTTTTTCTGCAGCCTGACTCGATTTTTTCTATGTGTACACAAACACACAAACTACAATAGGAAAAATACGGAATTATTTTGGTAGGGTTTCTCAAGGTGCACAATCCTGTACTGCGTTACCATGTGTATATAGACCACCTCTCCTCACTGGCAGCCTTACGCCCCTGATTTGCCTGGCGTGTAAACACTGGTCGTACTCTGACTTTTCGTTCTCTTCAACTCATATCAGCAAGCTTCATATTTATGTTGCTTCTCAGATTTGACCCTTCCTACTCCATTCCTAGTTTCTTCTTTGGTTTATATGCTCAATCCTTCATAGCTAACCAGCCTCCTTGACTGTAGACTTACTCTTCCCCCATTTATACTAAGGTCCCAACAGATAATCTATAAAATTCTGTTCTTATCATGTGCCTGGCTATCTATCAAGTTGTTTAAGATATATCTGGTGCTTTTTTGACCACTTTCCAAGCCCAAAGCCTAGCATGTTTCCCACTCTTATTTTGCACATTCCCCAATACCAGCTTCCAAAAGGTCTCCCAAACACACTCCGCTCAGTCCCAGCCCCGCTCAGCATAGTGCCCGGAAAAGTGTACCCGTTGCTTCTTGTCAATGACCCGACTCCTTCCTCAGCTCTATCGCAATCCAGCTCAGGTTCCCTACCCTCCACAACCTCCCTAGACCAAAATTTTCTCTCTCCAGCCTAACCTTGCCCTGAATTATCACCGCCCATCCCATACAAAAAAAAAAAAAAAAAACTAGCTGGAAGGCAAAGCTCACTCTTTTTCACACCCATTCGCCTGTCTTCTTTTCTCAGGTGGCATTTAGTATGTCCAGTCTTGTGTGTGGTTCAGTGTGTACGTATCAACAGCTTGTGAACAGAGGCATTTCCTGTCTCTCCCCACCTAGCACCTAGCACAGTTCTGGGTCAGTGAATTCAGATAAATTCCTACCTGACTTGTTGACTTGACTGGACAGGTGAAACACCCAACAAATCAGTGGAGTAGACAAGAGACTACATGGGTAAATAGTTTCATGTTTAGTTAGTAGCCTATTGCCCTAACTCACACAAACCTGCTCGCACTCTGCCTGTCGAGACTTCAGTATGTCACCTACCTGCCTACCTATTCACCTATCATCTATCTACCCACCTAGCTACGTATCTATGAACTGCTGAAACAACTGAATGACTCCATTTGTTGGAGGAATCGTGCTCCTCTTCCTATATACCAACCTTGACCCACGATAAAAGGCCCTTGATTTGCCTCTCCACTCAAGGAGTGTTAGAATGAGAACCTGCTCTCCCTCCCCTCTCTTACTGCTGCCCTCAAGGGAGGGCAGCTGCTTTTTGACTGGCGAAAGCCCTGTAGCATCAAGCCATGTTTCACTGAAGTATACATCTACGCCCAGAGAAGCTCCCCCAGGCCTTGCTCTTCTCTCTAGTTCTCTAGGAATCTCTGCTTGAGCCTAGGCATAGTGAGCACATGAGCACTGGTTCCCCCTGGTCAATGGCCATTCCCACAAAGACCCATTATTCTCTAGCTCCTCCATTTGTCTCCAGAGAAGTAAGTGCAGAGGGAGATAAGTCAGCAAAGACTAAACTGAAGTAAGAATAGATGCCCAAACTCAGCGGCTTTGTATAACAGAAGTTCATTTCTAACTCACTTAACAGTTCTGGGAGGATGTTCAGGTCAGCAGGGCAGCTCTCTCCATCATGATACCTGGGCTCCTTCCATCTTATGGGTCTTCCATCCCCTAGGACATCGCTGACATCTGTATCCAGCAGGCTGAAGGAGAAAGAATGATGAATTACCCAGAAGGTTTTCACTGGCCAGGCTTGAAAACAGTACACCCTGCTTCTGCTCACACTACATTGGAGAGAACTCAGTCACAGAGTCGCAGATTGGATTCTCAGGGAGTAGATGCTGACATAAAGTTTGAGAGTTTGAGAGTACATGAAATTTATTAGGAATCGTTATCTGTGAAAGGAAAGAGGGAGGAAACAATCTGGTAGAGGGAGAAATCAAGCCGTAATACAGTTCTGACAAAGCAATGGCCAACCCAGTGGAGCAAATATTGCCTGTCAGTCTTCCTCTATTGGGCCAAAACAGCCGGCCTTCTCTGCCCTGCCTCGGGCAGTCAGATGGAAAGCAGTCATACCTGGAAGGGTGTGACACTGGGTGGGGCAGCTTTCTGCAACTGAGGACAATCCAGAAGGAGCTGACAGCCAGAAATTGTCTACTGACTGCACTTCCTGCCTGTGGGCAGCAAAACCTTCCCTGAAGGGGAAGTCTGAAGGCACACCTACAGGTCCACCATACCTGACCACACCTAACTGCAAAGGAATCTGAAAAACGTAGTCCAGCTCTGTGCCTAAGAAGAGGGTTGAAGCAGAGTGTGGTGACAGCTAGCAGTATTCTCCAGACCGATTTTACAAAGGAGCCTGTACTTGCGAGTTATAGGACATAGCAGATGGTCTGATCTCCATTTAGCCACATGTGTTTACTCCCATCTTCTAGAACCCTGAGGGGAGCAGCTTGATAGGCACAGACACCTAACCCTAGCAATAATGTCTATAAAGTGCCTGGACAGGAGATGCCTAGACAATGTGGCTTGTGCCTCCAGCTTTTATTGCTGAATCAGGCTACTTTGAGAGCATGAACAATCCCCAACTGGACCCCAGCTCATCAGTGCCCAGAGTAAAAGGGAGAGTTACATAACTGTCCTTGTTTACACATGGGCCCATTAGCCTTGACCTCTGAGGTACTGAGGAACTACGATCATTTTCCAGGTCCAAGACAGAAATTTCCAGAGACATAGAAAAGAATCCCTCACTTTTTACCAAGTGACCTACTTTTCTCTTTCGACTGTCACTTCTGAAGTTCCAGTGGTCAAAAGAAAAGTTGAGAAACTCTCTGTGCACGTCACAGCTAAAGACACAGGCACCAATCCCTCCTCTGGAAAGCATTGGGAAATTCAAACCAAACACAAGTCCTGACTAGCTAGGGAGGCTGCTTGGCTTAGCTCCTGAAACCACAGGGAACCAGGATTGGGTACCTCCCACCTCCCTGAGCAGGGAACCTGGCAGACTGCCCACTGAGGTGGGTGAGGGGCAGGAGGGTTACAAATCTAGCTGGATGGGAAAAATCTGGGCCCACCTCTCCTCCTCCTGCCACCCCTTGGTGGTGCCCAAAGCCTGGTGTTCCCTCTAAGGAACAGAGGAGCCATCACAGAACCAAGGGTAAGAGACTTATCTTAGCCCTGCTCAGGCCCTAGCCCATTCTGTGACCTTGGGCAAATGACCTCACAGAGACTCTGTGATGCAACCATTAAATGAGGTGAAATTATCAAGTCCATCTACCTCTCTGGTAGCCTTTTAAATCTTGGGTCTGTGGACCTTCAGGGCCTATGCATATCCTCCTGGAGGCCCATAGACTCTCCTCTATCACTTTTCTTTTTGATTTTGATAACCTAAAATGATTTCCACAAGCTGACTCTGGCTTACCCAAGGGCCATGTTATACTGAATACTGGGTTAGTGTCTGTACATCTGGAGCCACAGATGTGTCATAATTTTAGACACTGTGTTTGGATCCAAGGAGACTATGTAGCATCTCAACATGTAAGACACATGAATGACAGTGTACTAGTTACTGCTGCTATAACAAATTACCACAAACTTAGAGGCTTAAAAGAATACTAATTTGTTATCTTATAGTTCTGGAGGTCACAAGTGTGAAATGGATCTTACTAAGCTAAAATCAAGGTGTCAGATCGGCTGCATTCCTTATGGCGCCTCTAGGGGAGAATCTGCTTCCTTGCCTTTTCCAGCTTCTAGATACCCCCCATATTCCTTGGCTCATGATCCACTTCCTTCATCTTCAAAGTCAGCACCGCAGCATCTAATCTCTCATTCTGCCTTCCTTCCTCTCGCACTTACAAGAGCCCGTGTGATTACACTGGTCTCACCTAGATAATCCAGGATAATCTGCCCATTTCAAGATCCTTAATTTAATCACATCTGCAAAATCCCTCTTGCCATGTAAGGTAATATATTCACAGGTTCCCAGGATTAAGACATGGACATCTTTGGGGGCCACTATTCTGCCTACCACAGTTTTCCATTTGTTCAGATAGTCCAATTGAAGACAAGATGGGCATAATAAAAAGGAATGGTCAAAATGGCAGTGAGTCTTTTCCATTTATTCACTGATTTCCTACAACAACCCAGCTATCATTCCTGTGATTTTTTTTTTAATTTATATCTGAGGAACATGAAAACTAATTTTAGATTTTTTTCTTCCTAAGTACAGCAGAAATGATATTGAAAATCAAAGAAAACAAACTTGTAGACTTCATGCTTTCCTCCCTTTTAAGTTTTCCCAATGCATTAAGACTTTTTGTTGAAAGGAATGAAACAGATGGACATGTACTGACATGGACAGAAGTCCAAAATGCATGGTTAAGTAAGAAAAGCAACCTTCAGAGCAGCATGTTTAGCGTGATTCCATTTCCATAAAGAAATAGATTTCTGTTTGTTCCTACACAGACAATACCCACAAGAATAGAAACTAAACTATTAACGGTGTTTTCCTGGTGACTGCCAGGAAGTGAGATTCTAGATTCTCACTTTGTAAATCATAATTTCTGTAATGTTTGATTGTACATATATATGTTATATATTTTACATACAATTATCATTTTACATACTATATATCATATATAATTATATTTTATATATTATACATAAAGTATTATATATGGATATATAATAAACATAAAAAATAGGACAGTACTTCCTTGTGTCTAAAGACTAAGGGGCTCTTCTAAAATATAGCTTTATCTGGAGAATAGCAACAACCAAAACTTCAGGATTCTGCCCAGTGTGATTCTTAGAGCTCACCTCTGAGGACTTCCTATACTCTCCTTTCCAATTTCTTCTTAGAAATCTTAGATCTGCCCCCTGCCACTGCAATCACAGGAAATGTAGGTCAGGTAATTAGTAACCAGGGTTTATGTTCTTTGGAAAACACTCAGTACACTCAGGAAAAATAGGCCAGTTCCCATTTTCAGAACAGAATCCTAGAGCTTTCTCGAGGGGAAGGACCCTGAGGTCACTGAAAGCAAACCCTCTGGGGCCCAGCGCTACCTCACTAGCTGATAAGCAGTAGCACTGGGATTCAAGCCAGGTCTGTGGGACTCCTGAGCCACGTTCTTGCCACTTGATTGCCCCTGGTCAACTATTAAACATAGTCATTTCTGGGGTTCCAATCTGGGCTCCGGAGAGCTGGCAGGGCCAAGGTGTGCAGTAATGGCTCCACTCATGTCCCACTTTACCTTGGGCTGGGACACTAGTGACCACAGGGAGTAACTGGGAGCATTTGTCACCCAGTTAGTACAGAGATACAAGTGTCACAAATGGATCAAAGGTTTGGGGGTGGGGGCGCTGGGCTGTTCCTGCTGCAAAGCAGCACCACCTGCGTTAACGCTACGGTCTTGCAGATTTCTTAGGTAGCCTTTGGCTCCTTAAATGTGGTTTCACAACCAGGCCATTCTCTGCAGTGAACTAAATGTGATATGACTCGTGGACCCCAATATTGTTCTAGCCAATGAGAATATCAGTGCAGACAAATTGAAGCAGCTTCCAAAAATCACTGGGAGTGTTTACATCACCTACCAAGCATCAGGTGAACTGGAAGAGTCACATGCAGAAAAGCCTGAGATCTACCCAGAAGGTCAGGCCAGGAGGACCCAGGATAAAGCAGCATTTTCTCCAGGGCTCACCAGGGAGCAGGAGTCTAGGCATAAAGGCAGCGCAGTTGGTCACCAGCCTGGAAATGCTGCCTGGCATTTTCTCATCAGACTCTTTCCTGGTGTTGGTGGGGCCATCACACCCTCTCCCAACCAGGCAGGGCATGCTATTGAGGATAATGCAGACACACAGAATCGATGTGCAGGACAGAACTGCTTCTGTGTGACACCTCCAGGGTGTCACCACATGTAAGCAAAGCCTGACCCCCCGGAAGTCACCAAGCTTCATCTCCAAGGACTCTACATCCCAGTGCCATACCATGTGGATCCAGCCACTGCACTGCTCCATTCCCTGGAAAGCTGGAAAGACATGCTTTGTACTCTGGGTGAAATGAGTCAGAACTGGAGCATCTACCCCAACTCAGCATTCTTTCACAACTGAAGCATCTCCTCCAGAGCCATCTAGAGCAGTGATCCCCAACATTTTTGGCACCAGGGACCAGTGCTCCTATGAGAATCTCATGTCTGATCATCTGAGGTAGAGTTGAGGCGGTGATGCTAGTGCTGGGGAGTGGCTGCAAATACATACGAAGCTTCCCTTCACTTGTCCGTCATTCACCTCCTGCTGTGTGGCACCTACCTAACAGGCCACAGACCTCTACTGTAGGTCCACGCCCCACGGGTAGGGGATCCCTAATCTAGAGTTTTGCTCTCATTAGTCCTAACTTTCAAGGACTCACCAGTGGCAGAAGACAATCTGCTGTTCTCTGTGACAGAGAGGTGGTCCTAACCCACCCAAGAGCACAGAGAGGGACTTAGGAAAGGTCCCGCTCCACCTCTACACACACTGCGTATAAGCCTGTGTTTGATAAGTAGGGAGTTCCCCACCTCCAGGTCCACAACTGAGAATCCTATTTGGCATGGCAGGACTGTAGGACGGATCCGAGACCAGATCTCAGGAAGCGCTATCTTCCAAAGCAGGCATTTTGTTCCTTCTGAGTTCCTATGTTCAAATGCTTGGGGACAATGGTGAAGTGATTTTTGCACCACTAAAGCTCGATTTGTTCAAGGCCTTCTTCCTTCTCGCTTTTTTAACTATGGTCAATATTATAGCCTGGTTGCAAGGGAGGACATAGCCAACAGAATGAGAAACCTTCTAAGCTGGGTCAGAACTCAGAGACCATCTATGAAGGAACACAACCATACCACCGGGGGCTTTATATGCAAGATCACAAAGCAGATGAATGATGTTAGGGCCCCCAGAGCTCTGGGAGTCATCTCAGGAGAGTATCTGCTTTTGCGCATCAGATTTTCAGTTTCACTACACAGGGTATACTAGGAAGCAAGAAAAGGCAGGCGGTCCCAGGGGCCCAACCACCTTGGCAATCTTCCTCCCTCCTCCGCACCCCGGAGTGGAGTGACTCATCCCAGCATCTCCCTTCCCTTCCCAAGGCCTAAAGACTTCCCTGTGTAGGGGAGTGAGCTACAGAAGGAGCTAAAATAGGCCAGGAGCCAGGGGAGGAGCCAAGAGCAGGGGAGGAGGTGGAGGAGAGCAGGAAGGCAAGGAGGACGAGGGGAAGAACGAGAAGAGGCTGTGCACCCACCTCTTCGTGCCCTTCTATTGTCTGAACTTCGAATACATCGCTGTCAATGCGCAGTCAAGAACTAAGAGGACTCTTCCCAGTCTCGTGCGTGCACGTGTGCGTGCGTGCATAAGTACATGCGTGCATGCGTGCACGTTTGTACGCATGCGCATGTTGGCTCATCAGCAGAAGGAAGGGAGTTTGGAAGAGCGTTTCTCCCCTTGCTGCAGAGACCTAGACAGCACAGGGAGGAAGGAGCCTTGCAGCCAAGTACAGAAATCGGCTAAGAAAGAAGCTGCTGCTTTGGTGTGATGGATGCAGGGCTCTGACCACTTGGCCTCTGTCTTACAATTCCAGCAAGGCCTCTTTGCAGAACCTCAGAAATTCCAAAACTCTTAAGTAGAAACAGGCACCCATCCAAACCAGCCCCCTCAGGGCACAGCTGCAGGAGGAACCCAGGGGGAGGAGGGGACCAACTGTGCTACACTGTCACACACCTGGCAGGCACACGCAGTGCTCTGCACTGGATCCCTAGGCAGCTGGGCTTTTATCAAGCCGCTCTTCCTCTTCTCAAAATTTTTTGGATCTCTGACAGCCATGTCAACTTGCAGCAAGTCATGTGGTTGCCTCATGACTGTCCCTAGACAGCTTTGAAAGCGTTTGGCACCTCTGGTCCCTCAGAGCCTGGTGGCCCAGAGTTGAGGCACATGATGGGAATGGAGATTCCCCTTCTGCCTCTACTCACTGTGCCTGACGCCTCTAACCAAGCTACTGCACAGCACTGAGGAAACTGTGTAGTCGAGAGGGGGAGTGACAAGGCGGGGGTTGGGGGGCAACATGATCATCTTTCTCATATCTCTGAAAGGGCAATTCAGACAAGAATGTCGGAGTGATGGGTGTCTGTGAAGTACGAGACTTGATTATTGGTTGTCATCAGCTATCAGAGCCTCTTATATTTCTTAGTCCCCTCGCTGACCTCCCTAGTCCTCCCTGAGTCCTTGTCTAGGCAGTTAATCCCCAAAGCACTAAGATCTTCACTCTACTTTCCACTAATGAGACCTTTGTCTCAGTTCACTACCCTCCACCTATAAGATCTCAGGATCCTTCCTGCTAGTCTCAGCCCCCAAAACTACCCAAGGACTCTACATCCAAGTTTCTCTAGAGTCCAGCTCTGGGCTGCCTTCTCTGCTCCTCTGGCATGTGGGCACAGAAAACACAAAGATGAAATAAGAACTCAACCCCACCCTGGCAAAGCTCTTCACCTGGCAGAGAGATGGGATCTATGTGCACTAGGCCTCCAGTGTTCATGGCACCATGTGCTATAGGAAAGAATCATCAAAGAGCCACGGAATCCCAAGAAGGGAACGATCATTTCTAGGAGAGTAGATCAGCGACCGCTAAGGGAGGGTCAGAGGGTAAAATAATGGTGAGCGAGGACTCTTGGGTCAGGCAGACTAGGTGTAAATCTTCCACTTCCTGCTGTGTGACTTTTACATGTTAACATCTCTGACCCCAGCAAAGTGGGGATAATACCTACCTCACAGGACTATTGAAGACTTATTAAAGATCATGTATTTGGTGTTTGCCCCCCTGTGGATGCTTAATAGGCATTATTTTTATTTCCGTGGAGGAGGAAACAGTGTAAGTTCTCTGAGGCCAAGGCATACAGTAGAGTTTATGGCATGGGCTGTGGAGTCAGAAAAACTGGGTCTGAATGCTAACAAAGTATGTGCCTTCCTGAACTTCAATTTCCTCACCTATAAAATGGAAATGAAAATAGGACCTAATTCAAAGGGCTGTTGGTAGGACTAAGTGAAACTAGCTTATAAGAAAATTAGTTCAGGGCCTGGCATTTAATAATCACTAGATAAATTTTGGCTACTATCACAGCTTATGGGCTCATTCAGCCTGGGCCAACTGGTACATGTCACTCACTGGCCCAAAACCCAAATGGACTATTGGAGGAGGGGGCATGAGTGAGGGTCTCTGAGAGGCCTCAGAGGACAGATACAACCATTGGCTTCTGATGAGTCTTTTCATCAAGAGACCATTCTGCCAATGATACATGGGCTTTACAGAAATTTCTGTTTGCTCAACTGATTTCAACACCCTACCTGTTAGCCTCACCTCCATCCCATGACTTCGAAACTGTCTGAAACTTTCTTCCTGATAGATTATTTACAAGTTCAACTCCAAGTAATCAATAGTATCTTTAATATCCACCCACTCAATTCAGTTCTCTAAAGACCAGTCAGGTTGGACTTTGATCTTGCCTCTGAGCTGTTATAGTAACACAATAGTAAATAATGTCTGTCCAGCATATGCAACATCTTTGTCATATGCTATCACACTCAATTCTCACAATAATCCCATGAGACCAATGGGGCAAGGATGTCCCAGCAATTTAAGAGTAAATGGATCTTTAGCAGCTGTTCTAGTTTTTCTAAATTGTTGTTGTTTTGGGTCAGTGATCTGGAAAGGGGATAATCTTCTCTATTCTCTCACTTTACAAATCAAAGAAGTTGAGGCCCAAAGAAGGGAAGCAATTCACCCAGGGTCATGAGATGGTCAGTACAGAGCCGGAACAGAACTCTAACATTTTGTTGACCAACTAACAGTGCCAAAATTAAATAAACTTTAAAAAGTTTCTTTATTGCAGAACGTATCAATCTTGGTTATAATAATGTGCATTAGTTCCTAAGAGGAAAATTATTTATGAAACTTTTCTCAAACTTTAAGCCCTTTTGCCCAAAAACACTTATTAATGTCTTGATAAATAACATAGGTGGTATATGCTGGTTGCATCTTGCCTATTTATTTGCATCTAAATAGTTTCTTAAGCCAAAAATCAATTATGATTAAGAAGATAAAAGCAGGGATATCTTCTTGAAAAAAATAAATAAATAAACTCCAAGAAAGATTCATATAACATGAAATTACCTTGGCTTCAGATTCTTCCTTCAATACCTGATGCCTGGAATTTGGATGCCTTGAAAGAGTATGCCAAATGGTATTTTTCAAAGATGACTGCAAAAATAATTCCTGTCTCACATTCTCTCTCTTATAATGCAACATTGCTACACCCTTATCAGGAGACAGAATTGATTTCCCTTTCCCTTGAATTTCAGTGACCTTGTGACTGCTTTGGCCAAAAGAGTATGGCAGGAACTAACACTGTGACTTCTAGGGCTGAGTCATAAAAAGTGATGCAACTTCTACCATGCTCACTGAAATATTCATGACTGTGTCAGAAACCCAGCTACCCTGAGACTTCCACGCTGCGAGGAAGCCCAAGCCACGTGGAGAGGCATATGTAGTCCTCTGGTTAGCAGTCCTGGTCTTCAAGTCATAGCAGCCAAGGCACCAGACAAGTGAGTGAAGGTAACCTCTGGAGTATTACAACCCATACCTGTCAAGTCACCCCAGCCTTTGAGTCTTCCCAGCTAAGGTCCAGATCTCATGGAGCAGAGACAAGGTATCTCCTTTGTGCCCTCCTTTGTGCCCAGAGAATCTATGAGAAAAATAAAAACAGCTGTTGTTCTGAGCCACTACATTTTGGAGTAGTTTGCTATGCAGCAATAGTAAGTGGAATAGGGAGAGTGTGTAATCTATGGGCATGAGTGAGCATATTTAAGATGAGGGTTTAAGCTGGTATAAATATTGTCTTTTATATCTACAGGTGATCTCCTATGTGCTTTTTTGACTGGTGTTCAACCTTTTGATTGGGGACTCATTTATTCAATAATACATATTAAGATTCAGCTATTTGCAGGATCAGAGGGACAAAGCACAGATGTGGTACCACCTCCATGAAGCTTCTACTCCATGCGGAAACTTAGTCAAATGCTAGTATCACACAACTGAAAATACTCAACAGGAAGGAGTGACTGGGGGCAGGAAAATGCAGAGAAACCCCTTGGTAACCAGGAGATAAATAAAGCTCTGGGTGCTTGAAGCCGGAAATGGTTATCTAAGCAGCTGTGAATTTGAAAATTCTGTATGTGGTATAACATTAAGCTGCTATTTTGGAAATTCTTTCATCTTTTTCAGAGGCATCTCAGGAGCCCACCCTTCCTCTTGGAAGGCAGCCAGTTCTCTGCATAAATCACTTTATCAGCAGGAGCTGAGGCATTATGCATGCAACTGTATAATTCTAGAAATGTAGCTTTAAAAAAATTCCCTCTTGGGTGAAGGAAGAACATTGCAAAGCAGTGTTTCTGTAAGCACCAGCAGGGCTTTAGATGCACTTTTCCCCCCCTTTTTCCCCTTTGAAATGTCAGAATCCTGGCAGGTGAGTGTAATGTAGCATTGTTAATTTCCTTAAAAGGGTGATAATTTCACTTCTGAGTTACTGGGATTTTTTTCATTATTACCTGTGTCCATGATACCAGTAGCATCCTCTTAGATGTTCAGTTGCACTTATAAATATTCATTGAGTATTTGCGTGAGACACTGCATCAGGAGTTGAAGATGGAGTAATGAACAAGGCAGTCGTGGTCCTTGCCTTTACATAACCCACACTCTAGCAAGGACAGCAGACATTAGACGAACAATTGTAAGAGTAACAGGTACTGCAAAGGGAGAGGAAAGTGCAGGGTGCAAGCAGAGGCCAGAAAAGTTCTCTCTAAGCAGACACTCAAAGGAGGAGAAGGATGTAGCCAGATGAAAGGAGGGAGGAGAGCAGAGCTGGTAGAGGAAAATGCATGACCAAAGTCTGGCCACTAGGGAGAACTGGAGGTGTTTGAGGAACTGAAGGAAAAGCAGTGGATGGAGACAGCATGAGGGAGAGCAGCACGAGGTAAGGGTGGGGCATGGGCAAGACTGGATTCAGGTAGAGCCTGTAAGCACGTTGAGGATTTTGGATGTTGTCTGAAGCACAGTGGGACACCACTGGTGTAGTTTTAGAAAGGTAGCAGTGCTATCATATATTAGTGCCTTGGAAAGATCACTCTGGCTTTAGTATAAAGTATGAGTTGGAGAGGGCCAAGAATGATGTTAGAGAGGCCAGGAAAAAGGCTACTGTGATAGTCGAGGAGAACAATTGTGCTGACCCAGACTAGTATAGTGCTAGAGGTCATAGAGGATATAGAAATAGGAGTTGGGAAGTGAGGAATTCTGACTTTAACAAGATACTCGGATGGCCCTTTGCATTGTAGTAAGAGATGGTCTAGCAGCAGAGGAGTTAGATCAAGAGAAGTAGGTTCCTGGCCTAACAATGTAAGAAGTCGAGGTCTCCACAAACAACCTCAAAAAAGGGGCTGAGGAAGCACAGGAGTGGGGAGAGATTGCTGCAATAGGAGTGGAGAGGGGGCCCAGCAAATGTCAAGAGGCCAGGATTCTGGGAAAAGGAAAGACCATCGAGAAGTCTCAAGTGATGGGTAATAGAGGGACATTTAAGAACCAGGATGTGGTTCTTGTGCTGTGGTGCTACAGTTTAACGAGTTCTCCATCCATACCACCTCTGCTTCCAATTTCCTCTGAATCCCCTGAATGCTACGTGCAAGTAGCATTTTGAGCAAATGAGGGGAAATGGGCTGTGTTCCGTGTGTGGGTGGGCACTTAAGAAGAAAAGCAAGTAGCCTTAAGAAGCGGATGTTGTGACTTTAGAAAAAGAGGAAATTGAAACAAGACGTGACCATGAATATTATCCAGAGAAAGGCTCAGAATACCAGGATTTTCCACAGTGTGTGGGAAGGGGGTTTGAGGCATCTGTAATCAGATACCACAGGTCAGGTAGAATATTAAATAAATACTACTTGAGGACTCAGGATTTTGATTTGAAAACTACCTATGAAAAGCAATTGAGCTTTCTGGCAGTGATAAACTCCCTACAAGAACATATCTCTCACAAAAGCTCTCCATCCCTTCATCCCTCTCCAGAAGAGGTGCCTCATGCAGAGCCCAGATTCCTACATGATGGGTGTGAAATGCCTAGATGCGATCCATCACACCTGTAGCCATTCACAAAGAGTGGTTTTGTGTGTTGGCTGCTCCACTGTCTGCACCAGCCTACAGGAGGAAAAGCAAGGCTTACAAAAGGATGCCCCCTCAGACAGAAGCAGCCCTATAAGCCCCCTGCATCAGGATGAATGGGAAACCATCCTAATAAACACATTTTGGATACAAAAAAAAAAAGGAATTGAGATAGAGAAATTTGAATACGAACTTGATATCAGTGACATTTAAGGATTAACTATATTTATGTGATAATGGCATTGTATACGGGTGGGTTGTTTTTGTTTTCTGGGGGTTTTGGTTTTACTTCTTTTCTATTTCAGGCATATCCTGAGATATTTATGAGTGAAATAATCTACTGTGTCTGGTATTTGTCCTTTAAATATCCAGGAAGAAAAAACATATTCAGAAAAGCCCCAGACCCAGATGGCATCCCACAAATAGTCTACAGACCCTTAAGGAGCAGATCATTGCAATGCTATTTAAACTGTTCAGAGTACTGAAAATGTATTCCATCATTTAATCTTCACAACAACCCTATAGAGGCACTTTACATATGAGGTCACTAAGTCATAGAGACATGAAGAATGTAGAATCTAGACATGAAGAATCTAGCCCAAGGTCACTCAGGTGGAGGTGGCTGGAGATAGATTTGAAACCAGGTGATGCAATCCCAGCACAATACCCCTAACCTGGTCTCTGTGAATAGCACCCCCTGGAGATGTACAGAACACAGCCTGACTTTCAAGAATGTTCATGTGGCCCTACCTACCTTAACCACGATGCTACTCAGCCTTTCACTAATGAATAAGTGAAAAAAATACATGGAAAACGAATGAATGAACTAGTGTTGCCTTCAACAGATGGGTTGCCTAAATCCTGCCTTGTTCTCAAGAAGGCTGAATGCAGAAGTATCCATGCCAAGACTGCACTGATCGAGTTTCAGCAACTTTTTGCTAACGCTGCTTTACTGCTTAGGAACAAATCAATTGTCAAAATTGCTTGTTGGGAAATGAAGTGATGTTGGCCTGGTTCCTTTTGGCTGCCCTGACTTCCTCCAACTGAGAGAGACAGCAGTCAGCCCCCTGTCAGAAACCCTGGCCTGAGATAAAGGAGAAGGCCACCAGCGTAGTGGGGTGCAAAAGAAGCAAGAGGCCCACCTGCCCCAAATCACTTACCTCCCTGGACTGCTCTTGTGCTTGAAAATCTTGCCTGGATTAAGGCACAGTCAAAATGTGAATCTGTAAACTGAGGGTGAGACAACACACATACAGCCCTTGGTAACACTGGCACATGAACACAGATTTCTTCATCGATGAACTAAGAGAAAGTAGAACCAAGAAGAATAGATTTCAGATCAGTATGATGAGAAGAGAGAGGAACCCCAAAAGTCCCAAATGTGGAGCTCTTTGTTGAGAGGGATTTGTCTCTATCTGGGGCCATTTGGAGGAAGGGATGGCTTGGGAAGGTGGGACCAGGCCGCATGTGGACATTGGGAGACCAGCAGAAGATCTGAAAGACTGAGGAGCTGTGAGAAGAGAGAAGACTGAGAAAAGGTTGTCAGAAATGTGTTGTTTTTCATTTCTGTATGTCCAGCACACTCTCACATGCTCTTTCCTGTGGATTCTTGGAAATCCTCCCTATTTCATAAAATCCCTAGTAAGGCTGTCAATCACAGTGCCTGTTCCTGATCTCAATGAAATGAGCATGTGATCCAGGCTAATCAGTTAGACTCTTCCATGAGATTGCTACATGGACATTGAGAAATCGAGGTTGGCCATCAACATTTTTTTTGTTAATTTTTAAATTTAAATTTTCAAAAATATTTAAACTTATAGAAAAGTAGCAAGAATAGTACAATGAACTTAATAGGCCCCTCACCTAGATTAACATTTTGTCTTCCCCTTCTTTGCATATTCTGTTCTATTCTGTGATATTATAGTATTTTTATTATTGTTCTTAAAAATATTACTGTATTTGAGAGTAAGTTGCAGACATATGGATCCTTTATCCCTATATACTTTGCATTTATCTCTTAAGAACAAGGACATTGTTCTGCATAACCACAATATAAAAAAATTCAGGAAGTTTGACATCATATAGCATGGTAACAATGCTATTATCATTCTATACAGTACATTTCTTTATAACAGTTTTTTCCCACCCAAGATCTAATTCAGGATCCAGGTTGGCACATTCCATTTAGTTATCAATTGAAAATGAGATTCTTTATTTCATTTAATATGAAGAGTTCCTTAGCCATTCTTTGGCTTTCATAACATTGGCAATTTTTTTTTAAATATAGGCCAATTGTTTTGTAGAATGTTCTTGAATTAAGTTTATCTGATTGCTTTTTCGTGACTGGATTAACTTTTGGCAGGAGTAACTGACAGCTTTCTTGACAGTCAGGTAGGAAGAGCCAGTCAAAGGTGAGCAGAGAGGTAGAGAAAGAAAACCAACCCTAATGAGCCCCTTCGTACAGTGTACCTGAAGCCATCAGCAGCTCTGGATCTTAAAGTTACATAAGCCAATACATTTTTTTCCTACCCTTCCCCGTCTCCTTCCTCACCCTCTTCCTCTTTCCTTCCTCTTCCCTTTCCCCTCCTTCTTCTTTTTTGCTTAAATTAATCTGAGTTGGATTTGACTCACTCATAATTTAGCCAATAGTCTTGGGCCACACAGTATCCTCAAAAAGCCCCCAAATTAATAGAACCAAAAGAAGACTTACCAGAAGTACATAACCCAGGCATCCCACATGAAATTGACCACAATCCCTAGGAATAAGTCATAGGCTGTACAACAGTAACTACTTTCACTTGATTCTGACCTGAGAGCTCTTACCTCGGGAGAAAGCCCATGACCCGTTGTGGTCTGTCCAAGACCTAGTGACAGCCCAGGGACAGGGACTTTCTCTTCTCTCTGTCTCTGCTCCTTCTTCAGGACCTTCCCATGGGGGCCTACCCTCTCTTCTCCTTTGTCCATCAACCTCTGGTCACCAGATGTCCTACTTCTATTTATCATTTACCTATTATGTCTCATTATTATCTTATTGTAATTAGCACAGTTAGACAGAAGCTTTAGTCTCTGGAAGATGAGATCGAATGGGTGTAGCCATCTCTCCTCTGAAGGCATTCTGCTAATCTACCCTCACCTTGCCTGAGAATTGTGTGACCACCCGATCTGACTATTTCTAAGTTCCTCTTTTTGTCAGTTACAATTTACACGTCCACATATGGAAAGTGTATTAGTTTGCTAGGGCTCTCATAACAAAATGCCACAGACTATAGGTATCTTAACAGAAATTTCTTTTCTCACAGTTCTGGAGGTTAAAAGTCCAAGATCAAGGTCTCAGCAGGCTTGGTTTCTTCTGAGACCTCTCTCTTCAGTTTGCTAACATCCTCCTTTTCAATGTATCCTCATATCATCTTCCTTCTATACATGTCCATGCCCAAATTTTCTCTTCTTACAAGCCCACCAATTGTATTGGATTAGAGCCCACCTTAATGAGCTATTCTTAACTTAATCTTTAAAGGCCCTGTCTCCAAATACAGGCACATTCTAGGGCTCTGGAAGTTAGGAGATCAATGAATTGGGGTGGGGAGGACACGATTCAGCCCCTAACAGAGAAGAATATATATTATATTACTCATGAATACATTTTACCTGCACTCAATTTAATCCAACTAATAATTACTAAAGCAATAAAAGTATTTTATTATCTCATAAAAAAGTGTGGAGAAATTTTGTTCCCAGAATGGTATATTGGCTTAAAGATATTACCAAAAACCTAGTTTCCTTTCACCAGTACCTATGCTACTTTTGAGGTATGGGGATTTTGTTCTTGTACTTGTCACAAGATGGCTACCACAGGTCCAAATATTATCAAAACACGCTCCTCTTACAATTTACTGGCCAGAATTGAGTCATGTGGCTATTCATAGCTGCAAGGGAGGCTGACAAAACAAGTATCAAAGAAGAATGGATAGAATGCAGAAAAGAGTTAACTTAGCAGGCCTGAAACTGCTATTTTTAGGATGTCCTACCAATAAAATTGGCCCTTGGCTGGCATCTGGGAACTTGGATTTTGAGAGGGTTCCCACCATTTCCAATACTTACAAAAGTAGCTAACTGTAACTTATAAGAGCAGCTGAAACTATGTATGCAAATAATATGGTTTATGCTGAAGACCTGCTTTCCTTTTGGGAGTCTGGAATTCTGTTAAGTGCTAGGCAAAGAGTGCCTATATGACCAGCCCCCAATAAAAAATCTGGGCACTGAGTTTCTAAAGAGCTTCACAGATAGATAACATATCACATATATTTATCACAACTCGTTGGAAGAATCGAACATGTCCTGTGTGACTCCACTGGACTTTGCCCCATGCACAATTTCTCTTTGCTGATTTGACTTTGTAGGCTTTCACTGTAATAAATCTTAGCCCCGAGTAACAATTATATGCTGAGTCTTCTGAGTCTTCCTAGCAAATCACTGGATCTTGGGGTGGTCTTGGGACCCCCAACACAGAGAGCCACCATAATTTTAAAACCATCACCTGGGACAGTTCACATTGGGGGTTTGTCAGTGGAGAAGATGAGTGGAATGGCTATATGAAATGACAACATTGTCTATCAGACATATTAATACTTCATTGATAGATATACTTACTGGAAACACATGGACATGTGTTTTTGTCACTTACGACCAGAGATTCCTGACTCATTACAAAGGTAATAAAAATATGTATCACAATTGGAACAGAAATCTAAATTGTAAGGAATCTTACTGATAATCACATTCAAATCCAACTTCCTTAAGCTTTTATCCTATGGAAAGAGAGGCCACAACATTATGGAGAAGAAGTATAGGGGAAAATTCCAAATGCCAGTGACAGGATGACAGCAGATTCTCCCATCATAGACAGATTTGCACCCCAAATAAGGGTACATGGTTCCACACTTATAACTGTTGGAGGTTCAATGGATGGCCTTAAGAAGCACAGAGCTTCTGGTCCCTAAAACTGGCTGACAGTTCAGTAATGGATTCTTACACCACAGAATGAGCAGGAGAGATGACTCCCAAATATGTTTTCGCTCTGATGTTTTCTCACTCTGAATAGACACCTGAGCTATGTCCATGTGAGACAGAGAAAACAGAAATGACTCCATGCAACCGAACATCCAAGTGTTTGCCACAGTGTCAGCAAAACCCAGCATGATCATGCATGTGAGCATAGCCACAGAGAATGACATTTGGCTAATGAAGACCTTGGAGGAAGATCCTAGACTATTCAAGCACTCTGCCTCCTCCAAATCTGACTATGGTTTTCACATTTCAATCCATTAATAATCCCAGTCTTGGTTTGGGACAGAGAAAGAAGAAAGTAAAAAGCATGGTCTATGCCCTCAAGGGGCCTGCAAGTAGCTGGGAAGAAAAACAAGTAGAAGCAAAACTGTGGGTGCACTGAACAGTATATCCAGTGGGAATCAGGGAATGGGGTGTCAGTGTGGGCTGAAATGACCGAGGAGGCTTGCTGGGAACAGGACTTGAACTAGGTCTTGAGAGATTAATGGGCTGTAGACTAATGCAGGAGGGATGGGAAACTTGCAGCAAAGCAAGATACAAAGGCAGAGATGAAGTCTGTATGTTCAGGGCTCACCAGGGATGCCGAATGAGGGCTTCCAAGGGGGAGGAGCAGGAAACCTGGCCGGTAAGTAGGATGAGGGCGGGAGGGAGGATACTGAAAACAGATGGAGAGCGGTGAGGTGTTTGAATTGGAAGAGGCTGGCCTGCCTGCTATAGCTGATGCAGGCTCTTGGGCAGTAGTGTGGCCAAGGTCCTGGTGAGGTACACAAGGGGAACTAGAAACAAGGAGAATAACTAGGATATCCCCTTGAATAACTAGCCCCCCCCCCAAAAAAAAGGGAGGCCTAGATTTTGAAGGCTGGAAGAGAGAAAGTCAGCTGGAACTAAGAAGATGAGGAGATTGGAGAAGCTCAGAGGAAAGCAGAAACCCCAGAGCTCCAGGTTTAGGCAAAGAGAATGGAGACGGAGATCAAGAGGCCTGGATCTAGGACTTTCAGCCAGGAAACCTGCATTTCCCCTTGTGCAGGCTTGAGGACGCACACAGCTATTCCTCATCTGCATTAAACCTCACATATACACTCTGGGGTGGTTAGAAAATGGCTCGTCCAGATCTCTCCTGGATTTTTGTAAATCCTTCTAAGGGAATGTCCATTTCCTCTCCCTCCTCTAATCTGTCACATCATCCTCACCATTACCCCCCCTTCCCCTATCCCTTTCTCTTCCTCTCTCCTCTTGCCCTCCTCTTTCCCTCCTCCTCTTCTTGCTGGCTTCTAGGAAAAAAATAGCCACAGTTCCAACCCAATGACCTCCAATTCTTGGAGAACAAACTCACCCTCTCACTGAGCACAGACATTATCAGGAAAATGTCAAAACACCTTTGCCTACTCCTCCCAACAGCCTGGCTCCAACTGCCTCATCCCCAGAAACCTATCCAAAGGAAAGGGTCCAATGACACAGAAAGTCCTTCTCCCTCTCAAAACTCCTCAAGCTACTGCCAACCAACTTGGGAGGAGAGCGGATGAAATGGCATTCAGGACATGAAGGACATCAGCTCACTAGGACAACTGGCTTCTATTGTATAGGGACCAAGTGGTTTCGATCTGATAAATGCATGCCGTGCATACCCACAACGAGGGATATCAGTGCTTGTAGTAGCTCTAGAATTACCAGTTATCTAAGTAGGACATGAGTAAGCAACCAATGGAAACATAACTGATTTAATGAGCCGTTCACAGTTTCATTGTAGCAGCCATGAGTACTTAGACATGCGTGGCTTAATCTTTGAGACAAACATGCTCCTGGCAGGATCAACCAAGGAATTTTGTTTTTTGTTTTTTGTTCATTCAACGAATATTTATTGAGGTTGTGCTGTCTGACAGGCCTGTGCTGATTATTGAGGAGGATACAGGGGCATGACAAGGCTCTTGCCTTGAGAAGCTGTTGGTCCCACCGGCTCAGAGGTCTGTGGCCACGTACAGCCAGTACATCCCTCTATCAGTCTTGATATGTCTCCTCGAGGGGCCAGGGTTGCCTCTCCTTACATATGTGTTTGTATAAGTGTGGGCACACACATACACACACAGTAAACCTGCCCCTCAACATTAGGAAAAAGTCATTCTAACCCCCAGTCAGTAGGAAAGGACTCTTGTAGCTCTAGATGGGAATTTAAAACTCTAGGTCATTATGGAAACCAGCTGTAACCACTTCATTGAACCATAGTCAACTCTATAAATTCTGGTGCCTGGGAAATCCTAGATCTCAGGAGAAAGAGAGAAATGATTCTCCCTTTAGGAGGCATTTGACCAATACAGGCTGAGATTTTTAAGCCTTCTCCTTTGTGCAACTGTCTTCCCAGAAAAACCATTTTCTACTGTACACAACTCTCTGCAGACTGGAGTTGCCCCACAAATACTGTGCAAAAAGGGATGTGGATTTTCCCAGAGAAGCCTCTAAACCACCAATGGTCTTGGCTGCAAGGTGGCAGCCTCTGCTCCAGCCTCTCCCATTTGTAAGTTATCCAAAGCCATTTGGTTAAGCCGGGAGCCCTGAAACAGCCCACACCTGCGATTCAGGTGCTGTTTATTTCAAAACTTTCAAGTAAGGTGCATGTCCTTGAGGGTTCTTTCCAAAGTGCAAGGGTTGAGGGACATGACCAGTATCTGGAATTTGCACCAAAAGTACTGTTCTCCCTTGAGGCTTGCTCTCCCACACCCATAAACATTCAGACACGTACATACATGTGTATGCACATGAGCATATTTACATGCACACGTAATGACACACACTATCTTCTTTTCTGTATTATGCAAGATTTTTATAATTACAAAGGTAACGCTTTCTGTCATAAAGCAAATACTACAGAGAACCCTTTAAAGTAATAATCTCAATCCCTCAATGTAATAAATGTTAGTAATGTAGAGTGTATCCTTCTGTATCTTTTTCTGAGCTGACACTAACATAAACATCAAGAATTTTTAGATCTAAAAATGGGATCTTTACTAAACTTGGTTTTTCAGCAACTTATATCTTTAACACTATTTTTAGGCCACGCCTTCAACTCAGTACACATGGATCTAATTCTTTTTAATGGCTGCATGCACACACACACTTAATCCACACCTACTTATGCTAACACAGATGTGTGTATAGTTACACACACCCGAACACATATACATGCCACACCACCCTATTCCCAAGGCTATTCATGCCAGCCTGACCGCAGCCTGCCAAACATGAGGTTACTGCTGTGTGGTTTCCCCTCGAAACCACCTTCCAGACCTTACTAGCTTGACTCTCATAGGTGGTTAAAGGCATTCCACCTGGCCCATGCTCAGCACTGAACAGGCTGCTCTTGAATCTCCCCAGCCCCTACCCAGACTTCCAGGGGTAAAATCTATTTTGTAGCTTTTTTTTAAAATTAATTAATTAATTGATTGATTGATTGGTGACATTGGTTAACAAAATCCAATAAGTTTTAGCTGTATACTTTAACAATAAGGCATATATATATTTATACTGTGTGTTCACATCCCATAGATATCTTTCTGTCACCACATATTTTACCCCATATATCTCCCCCTCCCCCCTCCCCTCTGGTAACCACCAGTCTATTGTCCATGTCCATGAGTCTCTGTTTGTCCTGTTCATTGGTTGCTTTTGGGTTTATATCCCACATATAAGTGATATCATGTGATTTTCAACTTTTTCTGTCTGGCTTATTTCGCTTAGCTTGTTTATCTTGAGGTCCATCCATGTTGTCGCAAATGGCAGTATTTCATCTCTCCTTGTGGCTGAGTAATATTCCATTGTATATATATATATATATACCACTGCTTCTTTAGCGAATCCTCTACCTTAGGACACTTTGGTTTCTTCCATGTCTCGGCCACTGTGAATAATGCTGTTATGAACATTGGTGTGCAAATATCTTTTCGGATATGGGTTTTCAAGTCAGGGGTAAAATCTTTAGTCTGGGAACATGGGCCAAGCTCAGGGCCAGGCAAACACATTTGGAGGTTGCTATGATGATTCAAGGAGAAAGAGAAGATTAGCCAGCCCAGTAAGAAAGAAGGGAGTCCTCGAATAGCGCAGACCCCCAAGCCCAGAGATTCCAGAAACCTGGGTTCCAGCTCCAGCCCTGACATTGACTCACTGTGTGACCTTGAGCAAGCCTTTATCCTCTTTGAGCCTCTGTTTCATCTTCCATAAAACAGGGGTGTTAACACTGATGTTCCTAAGACCCTTCTAGCGCAAACACTGAGTTTGGTCAGTGAGCCTTGCTTCTCCCTCTGTGGTAGGAGGTCCCTCTCACACCTCTCCTCCCCTGGGACTCTGTCCTCGCACTCTCAAGGCTGAGGGCCACTGGGAGGAAGCTGGTAAGGCCAGAGGAGGGGCTGAGTTTAACCAGACAGGCTGGCAGAGAGGCCGTCTTGGAGACCAGAACCAGGTCAGGGTTTCCTAGGCCGGGACAAAGCCTTGCCACTGCCTCTTCAGGAAGGAAGTGCTGTCCCTGTGCTTGGAACCACGCTGCACAGTAATTATACCTGGTGACACCAAGCACTTTCTCATCTTAACTTAAAACATCAAGGTCAGGGGAGCAGAGGAGGTAATATTTCAGCAACCCCTGAGCCCTTTCTATCTTGCTAAATGAATGCTTGTCTGATCTTCCCTTGTTGAACTGTGCAGCATCTACTACTTACTCATCTCTATATCCCCAGGGTCTAGATGGTTCCTGAGATATACTAAGTGTACCATAAATATTTCTATGTCTTACTAATTCATCTAATTACAAATGTAGTACGCTCGTGTTATTTAAGAAATCTCAACAGCACGTGAATGATTAAACTTAAGGAGTGGAAAGTTTTCCAAAAGCTCTCTGTCTCTCCCATATAAATTAAAATCCCTGTTCCTGATTTCCAGTCTTCTGTAGTCCGACTCCACTCATTCATTCTTTTCTTCATTCACCAAAAAGGAACCGATTGCTTATATGTGCTAGGAACAGATATATTTAAAATACTAAACTATAATTAAATTTTCTATCATCATCCCCTTCTTCACAGGTATCTTTGGCCCCCAAAATGAAGAGAGGAAATGGGATGAGTCATCCCCAGATTCAGACAGTTGCACCTCAATCTCCCGCCAGCACCGACCAGCTCTCTCCCTGCCTCCTGCCCATACACCTCCATCAGACTGGCAGCCATATTGAGCTGGGAAGAGAGAAAGGGGCAGAACAGATAAGAGGGAAAAGGTGTCCTGATGACCTTGGCTCTCCTTAGAATGGAGCTGGAATTAATGCCACCTGGAAAGATTGGGACTCTCAAACCCACCATTCCCCAGCACCACAAATGCCAGCCCCCTGCCAGAAATCTCTAAGAACTTTGTGAGTATCCATCTCTCAGATGTATTTAATCCCAGTCTTGTCCAACTGGTCTCAGACTTAACTGTTGACTTGGGTTGGTCTCTAAACAGAATCTGTGGCCACCCTTAAATCAGGTTACTGGCCCAGCCTCTGGATATTGAGTGATTCAAAGATTACAGCTGAGCAAACAGGAACATGTTAATTTTTAATTTCACTTTGTTGATTTATGATCACGCTTCTTCTTTGTCCTGTAACTAATAATTACCTGGTCAGAAAAAAACATGCAATCGTTGCCCTGAAATGAAAGTCCACTCGTCTGGCCCACACTGGGCTTTTTAAAGCAGTTCCCGTATTGTTTTGGCCTCAATAAACAGTTAGAGAAGCAAGGGATTTCTTCTGATTGGACAACCTGGATTAACATGAGACCCAGACTGAGCAGTGTGATCCTCTAAGGATTAAAGAGGAATTCCCAGGGGAGGACTTTGAGCTTTGGGCTTTTGGGTAGGCATGGGACCTTTCTTCTAACAAAGGAAAGACTGTGACAAAAAAATTGTTTTTCTCCCTGACCCCCAATTCATGATAAATCACCACCTACTACAGACACCCTAGTGTCCTGGAGCCCAGGTTGTTCTCAGCCGTGACTCCACCACAGCACGACTTGAGGGCAGAAAACAACAGCGATGTATCACCTCATCCTCACAGGAGCTTGGTTGTTCACTACATCCCTTAGTTCACATCAAGGGTCATGGTTAGCAACCCATGGTGTGGGGGAGGAAACTGAGAAAAATTAGTCTGCCTGAGGTTACATACCTCTTCATGTCTTCAAGGGGCACAGTCACTTAATGCAAAGATCTGCCACATATTTTTCTGTTCTTTTTCCCTTTTGCTTTTTAAGGCCAAAGTGGTTTTTGTCTGAAAATCATAATGAATGTAACATAGATCAAGAAAAGCCACAGAAGCAATTTTTCCCATCTGGGAAGAAACAGATGCCTCTGTTTTATGCCATTTGTCTACTCCATCACTAACTGCAGAGAAAACATTCTAACACCGCCCTTTGTGGTTTCAAGCCATTTCCCTGAGATGGGAAAGAGAGAAAGAGAGAGAGAGACAGACAGACAGACAGACAGACAGATGTCGGAAACCAGCCGACCAAGTCAAACCAGGTTCCTGAATGGGGGAGCAGGGACTGAGAAAAAAGAGAAGACAGACAGAGTGCAGGAGGGAGAACAGATCTCACAACTGTCTCTCCGAGTTTATTTCTTATGCTTCTTTTTATACATAATCTGTTCCTTTGTGTATCCCAAGATAACATAATAAAAGTAACATCCTGAAGATCTAGGTACAATCGACACTTCCTTTGACACTCCCTTCGACACTCCCTTTGACAGTCCCTTTGTCTATACTTAATCTTCTTCTTCCTGGAATTCCACAGAACCAGCCTTTTCTTTTTTATGCAAGCAGGTCTCCCGAGATAATCCATGCACTCTTTTGAATTTTGGGAGCTTTAGCTCCCTACAGACAGAGGGAGGGAGGGAAGAAGGAAGAAAGGAAGGAAGGAAGGAAGGAAAAAAATGTAGTCAGAGCTTGAGTAAAGCTTGAATGTTAGTCAGTAACCCACTGAGCAGAGATTTACTCAGTTGGTTATTTTAAATAATTCATTCCAGAATAGGAATGGTTGAGCAATGTAATATATCTATATCGATATAGATATCGATATAGATATATCTCAACTTCATTTGCAGATGTTGGTGAATGACTAAAAAAGAAGGGAAATTTTGTTCAATGTTCAGAGATAAATGTACCAAATTATTCAAGCTCCACAGAATTTGAGAACTGGAAGAAGACTAAGAAACCCGCGGAGTAAGTCAGGGCTTGCAACCTTTTTCTGGGGGAGCTATTTCTGAGTTTCCTTAAATTTTATAATTACAGGAGACAAAATTCTTAACGTGGCTGGGGGAGGAAAGGGTAGAGTTTAAGCACTTATGGCTATCATCTATCTGCTCTAAAGTCTCACTGCCTAGAGTAGCATTTCTGTGGAACATCAGCCCCATGGGGTTCTTCTCTAAGAAGGTTTGCATGGCCATGCATGTCTGGGAAATGCTACATATCATATCTTACTTTTGGGTATTTGTAATGCATATCCACATAATAAATGCTGTTGCACTGAGAAGTCCTGGAATAAAGAAAACCTTAACTTAGTTTAAGCCAAGCCTCAATCTTATTTTATGATTATATCAGGTAGGATACAGGTGCCAGTGACAGAAGCTCTGACTCAAAATTGGAATAAACAATAAGAATGGTGATACTTCACAAAACACATTCAGTGAGGTGGGACAGGCTTTGGAGATGTTTCCTAATGTTTTTCTACTCTGGCATCCTCATGGTCAGCTTCCTCTTCAGGTGGATTGTGAGAAGGCAGTGCCAGGCTTCACATCCGTACCTGATACCTGGAAGAGACTATTTTTTCATGAGTAGAAATTTTCCCACAGGCTTCTGGTATGTGTTCTGGTAGCTCTGACATTTGGTCAAACATTATTCTTGCTGTTTCTGTGAGGTTGTTTCCAGGTGAGATTCATATCTGAATTGGTAGACTGAATAAAGCAGATCACCCTCTCCACTGGGGGTGAGCTCGTCCAATCCACTGAAAATCTGAAGAGAACAAAAAGGCTAAGAACAAACTTCTCCTGGCTGACTGCATGAGCTGGAACATTGGTCTTTTCTGGCCTTCAAACTTGAACTAGGACTACACATTGGCTCCCCTGTGTTTCCAGCTTGCTGACTGAAGCTCTCAGGCTTCAATCTCCAATTCTTTATTAATAAATCTAGATGGATGGATGGATGGATAGATAGATAGATAGATAGATAGATAGATAGATAGATAGATAGATAATCAATCTCCTATTGGAACTGTTTCTTTGGAGAATCCTGACTAATACATACCTATTAATATTCCTCAGAAATTCAGTTCCTCTGTACACTTTGAAAAACACGAGAAAGTTTTCCTGGATAAAATTCAAATTGTCTCATATAACATTCAAAGCCCATTATGGTTTGGTTCCACCCTAGTTTTCTAGTCTCGTGTACTATTCTCCTCTTCTAGCAAACAAAATGCCCTTTCAGACCCTTGTGCTTTTGCATGTGCTAGTCCCTCTGCTGGTTGCCCCTTTCTCATCCATCAAACACCTACTTAGCTTTCAAGGATGGTTCAAACATCACATCCCTATGAATCCTTCAATTAACATCAACCTCCTTCCTCACAATCCACCCTCAATCTGGTTAAGAGCAATCAGACTGGGTCCTGGCTCTGCCAATTACTAGCTATGGAAACTTGGGCATGTTACGTAACCTCTTTTCTTTTTAGAAAATGGGGACCTACAAATACCTACCTCACAGGGTTGTTATGAGAATTAAATAAGCTAATACCTGCAAGAGCTTTGAATAGTGCCTGGCCCCATGGTAAGAGTTCAATAAATGTTGGGGATTGCTCTGGAATCCCACCACACTTTGTGTATCCCTCAGTAAAAGTGCACTCCACACAGTAATGAGTTATTTGCTTACACATCTGTCTCTCCCACTAAACCATCAGTTCTTCAAAGACAGGAGATCTGTGTTTTTCCTCTTTAAGATTTAGCACAATATGTGGTATCTGACTAGTGCTCAACAACTGTTTGGTGAATAAATGGCTGAACGATCTTCACACCTGAATTCCAACAAAGTGAAGTGAGTTGCACAACAACACATAAACGGGAAGTGCCAGAATTTGGAATCTGGGTCTCCCACTTCTGAAATCAAGAGCTCTGCATGACGCCATAAGATTACTTCCCACCATGTAATAGCATTCCTGTTATTCAATTCAACAAAACTTTATTGAACACCTAGTATGTGCCTGACACTTTCTGAGGATCCGAGGTGAAGAAAATACAATTCCTGCCCTCAAGACATCAGATACCCTTCCCCTGGACCAAAGCCCCGAGGATGGCCTTCCTGCTCCAGGTTTCTGTCCCTCCTACCTATCCCTCAGGGCACCATCAGAATGACTTCTTGGGCTTACCTACTCCAAAAGTCATGGCCTCCTGGGAATAATGTGCGTACTTCTGCCTTGTCACTGTAGTAACCCATTCATAATTCATTTTCATTTATCCACACTGGCTCATATATGGACACTAGACAATTGACCCTTCTCACTGTGGGGACAAGATTTTTCATCACACCACAAACCACACGAAAGACTTGTTTCCACCTCCACACTCTCCACACCTTCGCCTGTTTGATCTCTCCCAAACTTCCTTTGCTTCCCAACCTGTAACTTGCACAGCCTACTTCATTAGCTTGGAGTACGAACACAGTCACTACTTTTTTTTTCAGTTAACCCTCAGAAGGTCCTATATGTTCTTATTAGGGTAATATTCCCCTCTACCTTCCCTTAAAATTTGTACAAGAATTCCAAGGGCTGTGTAAGTACAAGTGAAACAAATAGAAAATATAATCTGTTCACTATTGCCATTCCTTTTTGCTTACACAATTGAAGAATTGCCCTAGACCATTTTAAAATATTTGTCTGCCCTATATTGCAGGTTATAATTCCTATAATCACACTTACCTGCTGAGCCATGTCTCCAGAGCTTGATTTTAATGGCTTCCAGAGCTATCATCATGTCCTCTCTTCAGCCCAAGTCACAGAATCAGACTCCCCTTTCTCTCACAGTAAGTCCCCTGTTGGAGACCTTAGAATGATTTTCTGTCAGTCAGTCAAAGGCCGTGGCCACCCCAAGTCACCTCCATCAGATTCCCCTCAGTTCCAAACTCTACAAAAGGAGGTTATGCTCCTGTCCTTTCCCACCTGAAGAATCTTGGGCCTTGAATGTGAATTGACCTAACTTTTTAGAGTGCTGCAAACCAAGGGGAGAAGCAGCTATCATTAAGCCACAAAAGAAAACAAGTCCCTGATACACATTTCTCCCAGGCCAACAGGTGTCTGATTATATTTGCTTAACTAAAAGATACCCTTTGAGTGACTCTTCATGAATCAAGGTGACCAGCTGTGTCCATTTCTCAGAGACATGCTGGCAGCTTCCCACTCTAAGTTGTTTTTTCAGATTGTTCCCTACTTAATAATATATTACACAGCCATCTCATGTCTCATCCTTCAAGATCCTAAGAAAGTCTAAAACAATGTCACTCTTCTAAAATTCCTATCATGTTTACATATAGCCCATATCTTGATTTATTCATTTATTGAGCACTAACTATGTACCAGGCCCAGGCATTAGGGATACAAAATTAAGTGGGCCACAGTATCTACCTCCAGAACCTACCAAGCAATTGGATTTTCTATTAGCCTGTGTTGGTCAGTTTGATAGTTGCCAAAGCCCTTCACCCACACATGTAATGTCAGAAGTCCTGCTCACTCGACTACAATTAATCTGGTGGATGATGGATAAAGTTGCAGCTTCTATCAAATTGCAGCCCAGCTTCTGCCTTCCCTTGATCATTTCCTCTTTCTGCCCCCAGCCTGTCAGCACCTGCTCCATTTGAAAGGACTGTGAAAAAGGATCTCCTACCATCCTATTTGTGAGACCTACACACTCAGGACTGAGTTGGATTTCTGAACAGGATATAACCTGTGTATTCATCAAAAACCTAATTCAACTCCACAAATGTTTATATAGCAATTGCCATATGGCCTGGTAAGTAGTCAGATTCAATCAACATTTGGACCTTCCCTGTTTTTGTTGAGTTTAACAATAATCCTAATATAGAGAGAGTAGTTTCGTAAATATAAATTCCTCTTTGAGTGAAGAGGAAATAAAAGAAAAAAAAATATTCTGGGAGTAAGTGAGTAGCTACTTACAAAAAGAGAAGCTGTTAAAGTGAGTGAGATGCTAGACATTGATAAAAAATTTCCCCAGGATCTGGGGCCGAGGTGGAAGTAACCTTACAAGTTTCTCAGTGGGTGTAGAATCCAGGAGAAAGATCCTAGTAACTGCAGAAGAGTGAGAATCGATGTCCAGCCAGAAAGGACTAGTTTCACCAAGAGCTGGCACTGAGCAAATGCACTGGCCAGACTGAGCGTGAGTGGAATGCATATAGCCAGGCCAAGCTGGTCTCTGAGACATTGGAGTGTTCCTGTAAATTACCTGCCTACATTTTACATATGCCCTGAAATTTCTCACAGAGGAGTCAAATTTAGCTCTGGAAGGGTCATATGCTCCAGATGATTAACCACAAAACAAGTTTAAGGGAGAAAGAGAAATAAGGAGTCAAGTCTTAAGTCTTAGGTCACAAGCAAGAGAAGGAAAAGGCCTCAGTTCCTTGGGTGCTGAAGTGACGAACAGTAAAAGGAGTAGCCTCCCATCTGAGGTTGTCCCAGGTAATGTTATCATCCAGGAACTGGCCGAGAGCTAAGATAAGAATTGTCTGTGTCCTGGAGGGACCACAAGGTCTCTGATAAGGCAATAGCACTGTACACTTTGGTCCTGGCTGCAGCCTGGCTCTCTTGGTAGTGGGTTCCACAGATGTAATCGTGGTCCTGAATTAGCTGGCACTGGTAAGCTAAGAGTGAGGCCTTGCCTGTGAGAGCTTCCGGGCAATGCACAGTTCTGAAAGCTTAGTTTATTGTCAAGTTGATCTGACAAAGAACCCCTGGAGCAAGGATTGTCCAGACTTGTTGATTCAGGGTTATCCCTCAAGCTACCATGGAGTCTTGACAATAGGAAGTAGTAATTTTTGCCCAAAGACATCATCTAGGGTAGGGGATAGGCCAGCTTTCTAAGGCATTCAGAGAATTAAAAGAAAAGTTTCTTGGAAGGGTAGGGTGATCGATGGATGGTTTTAAGGGTAAGAGATCAGAGTATTAGGAGAAGGAGAAAGGTTAAGAAATAATCATTATTGAATATCTACTATGCACCAACTGTTTTGTACACATTATCTCTCTTAATCCTGAAAAACAAAATGCTGTAAAGAAAACCTGATCTCTCTGCATTTGACAAATAAGGGAACAGAGGGAGAGAGATAGAGAGAGAGAGAGAGAGAGCTGCCCACAGATGTTAGTAAGTGGTCAGGTCAGGATGCAAAGCCAGCAATCTTTTTTGGCAGAGCTTGTGATTTTCTCAATTAGAATGAAACTCTAATTCAACAATAACAAAAAATATTAAATGCCTACTATTTAATAAGGTCTAGAGCTGGGCCCTGTGGTCACATACCAATATGAACAACACAGTTCCTGCCTCTTTGGCTAATGGGAGACACAAGACCTATATTTATAATGGCTGGAAACTGATAGCATTTAAAACAATTAAAATGAACAGGTTCTCATTCTCATCTTGCATCCTCCTCCCCTCAGTCACTAGGCCGGACTGGACTGGTCTTCTTGCTGGTCCATACAAGTCTAGCTCGTTCTTGCCTCGGAGTCTCTGTATTTGCCCTTCCCTCTGCTTGTTCTGACCTTCTCCAGCTCCGTGTCACTTTCTCAGAGTTCTTTCCCAATCTCCCTTGTCCCCTATGCTCTCTCGGCCCCCTCGCGCCTTTCCCCATTCCTGGCTTTATTTTTTTTTCCTAACACTTAAGAGCGCAGGTTTTGAAGTCCTATTGTCAGGGTTCCACCACTGGCTTCACCATTTTTTAGCTGTGTGATTTTGAGCAAATGAGTAACTCCCTGAGCTGCAGTTTCCTATCTGTCAACAGACAATTGTTGTATGTAGCACAGAAGGTTTTCGGAGGACAAAAGAGAATAACGAAAATACTTCCAGCAGTGACTAGCACATAGAAAATGCTTCATACGTGATAGCTACTGTTGTTATTATTTATTTGTTTGTTAATTGTGTTTCTTCCCCAATAAAATGGAAGCTCCATGAAGTCAAGGACTCGGTCTGTTTACCATGACATCCTCAGGCCCACAACAAATATTTATTGAATGAATAGCTAACTTTCTATGTACCAGGCATGGTTTATCCAACTTAAGCTTCACAATAACTTCATGAGGCAATAACCATTATCATCCTCATTTTACAGGTTAAGATTTGGGAAGGTTAAGTACATTTCCTGAGACCATATAGGCAAAACACAGAGAGCCAGGATTCAGACCAAGTAGCTGCACTGTGCTGTGTCACTGACTCACAAACCAGGGAGGCCACAAAAGTGCAGTGAGAAAGAGAGAGAAGCAAAGGGCGGTGGTCACGCAAAGAAGAGAATTTAGGTATCCAGGAAAGGCTGGGTGGAAGAGGGGGTTTCTGAATGGCTCTCTGAAGGGTGGGCAGCATTTATAGGTAAAGATTGAAGAGAAAGCATTTCTACAAGACAGAGAATGAAAGAGGTAGAGCACAGGCCTGAAAACAAGAAAGCTCTGAGTATGTTTAAGAAATAGCAAGTTGTTTAACTAGGACATGAATGCCCCAGGGTGTGACATATTGAGTCACTGCTGGCCTGTAGTCTCTGCTGGAGTTAATGCGTATTTGTAAAGGGGTGGCTGGTGAGGTGGAATTATGCAATGCCAGCCCCTTCTGTGTCCAGAGGTGGAGACAGCAAGTCACCTTGAAGCAGACTTTTATATTTATGAGAAAAAATCACTTGAGCAACATTTTGTCTGGGAAAGAAAGAAACAGGGAGTTTTTTCTGTGTTCTAGCCAAGGCTGCCCGCTTCCCTCTACTTTATATGTAGAACCCTGAGGCAGTGGGGCCAGCAGAGGATGAGAAGCAATTTGCAAAGGAGGCCTGCTGGGCGGGAAGGAGCCACAGCCGCACCCTTCTTCCCAGAGGAACATGTAAAAGTAAGTAGCCCTGACTATGGCCCCCTTAGCAGGAAAGAACATCAAAAGCCCCAGGAAGCAATTGCCACAAGAAAAAGGGAGCATTGGGCTCGCGTCCTGGGTTTAATACAAGGTTAAGGCAGTTGGCATATCACAGGGTGAGGACACAGGACACAGGGTCCCTTGGACTCCAGCCACCCTGACCAGTTCCATGCTTTGGAAGCATCTGCTGAGCACATGAGAGAACTGAAAACTATGACCTTGAGTCTGAGAGTGCTGCCTCGCTGTGATCACTCAGAGTTCCCTGCATCGTTGGACAAATGTCCATGGACAGTGAGTGATGGACTGCTATAATCAAAATTGTGACACTATTATGACAGAGCATTCCAGTTCTGTCTTGGCCTAGATTTGGAAATGGTATTGACAGCTACTTGCGATTTTTGGCTAATTGTGAAGGAGATACACTTCAAATGAGGATATCTAACTTTCTAATGCTAAAAGCAGAGGAGCTAGAGTAAGTAACTGTAAAAAAGAGATTGAGATGTGATCATATTTGTATCCTAACCTAATGATGTGGTTACGGTTTTCCAGAAATGAGAATGACATCTCCCAGCAACATCTGGCAGCAATAAGGCAGGTGACTGGTAAGTTGCAATATAACAGGAACAGGGAGGAGCCTGAGAGGAAGGGGCCTTGACCACAAAGGGTGCATCAGGTGGGATCTTAGGATGAGGAGCAGTGTCAGGACAGCAGGACGGGGCATGAAAGCCGATGCAATGGAAGATGGACTTTGTCTATGACCGGGGCCTGCTCTGGCCATCGGCGAGTCCCCATTTTCCATTTAAAAGATTATAGAGATATTTCAAATGAAACTGCCACATAGGAATTTAATTTTAATATAAGGCAGACTCTTCTAACACAGATTATCTAGAAAGGTTGTGAAATTGCTTTCCATGAAGACAAAATAATAATTATAATAAGACTGATTCTCACTGGTCATCAGGAAAGGTTTGCGTAGAGTAGTGGTTGTCAAACAATTTTAGTCACAGGAATCTTTATTAGAATAAAATCCTACACAGAATCTCAATATTTAAACTAGAGAAAGATGAGCAGCTTGGAGGGAATCAGCGGCCAGATCCACCGAGCCATTTGCTCATGTCCATGTGAGTACTCCCATGAGGGTTAGCTGATGCCCAGCGTTTCAAGTCTCAGCCATTTCTTGGCATTGGTTCCCAGCCTGCCTAACACCCTTCAGTGATGGGCAAACTGAAGTGGTGCCACTCCACACATTAACACCTCCTGCAGCCAGGCTCGACTTGAACTACTCTCAAAGCATCTTCATAGCGGAGAGCCTCTTCAGAGTCCCGTTGTGCCACGTGCCATAGATGCCATCCCAAGGGTGGCTATGGAGAGCCAGACTCTGACCATGGAATTATCAGAGATGAAGGTGATGGACTCCAGCTTAGACCCCAGTGACAAGGCCAAGATGAAGATCCAGTAACCCCATACTCACTGTGACCTGTTCACCACTGAATCTCTCAAGCCTGGCACAGTGTTTGGCACTTGCATGTGCTCAGCAGATGCTTGGTGAATGAATAGAAGAATTACTGAGTCATGAGACTAGGATTGTTCTGGCTCTGTCATTAATTAATGTGTGACTTAGGATAAGACATGTCTCTTCTTTGAATGTCAATTGCCCAGTTAAAAAAATTACATAGTGAAATTATGTAAGTTGTTCTCTTATAACTTCTCAAAAAATGAAATGTTGTTCACAAAAAAAATGAACACTTTAACTTCCTAGGAAGCTATTTGTTTTTGTTATTTGGGTATAAATTTGGATTCTGCATAAATTTAATTTGAAAAAAAAGTGAAAGAGCTTATTTTTAAATGGTTGCAAACTATTGAACCAGATGACCTACAGGATTTCATCAAGTGATAGTATTTTTCGAAATTTTATTTCCTGACTTATTCACAGCCTATTTCAAAGAGATGATGACGTCAAACTGGAAAAAAGAAAATCAATTTCCACTTAGTTCCACCTCCAGGTAAAATTGTGAAAGACACTAAGGTCATTCCCCATGTCCTTTGCAATTCTCTCATCTGACACCTCCCACCCTCAGACACACTATTGTATAGGGCCAGTAAACAGCTGGAGCCCAATTCTGGCACACACCTCCACACCAAATCAGTTTTTCATCATATCCCCCTCAGGATCTATTATGTCAACTAATCCAATGGATTAGTAGAGCCATGCTAATGCTCTAAGAGCATAGGGTTGAAAGGGCCCCTGCAATCACCTGCTAAATCAGTTGGTAGCCAACGCCCAGAGCAGTGATTTGCCCAAGGCCAGAACCTAAATCCAGGTGCCCTAGTTCTCAGGCCAGCGTTCATTCCACTGACCAGTAGTTTACACCCCTGACTGTAAATAAAAATCTCTTGGAGGACTTTGTACAGTAGCATACTTGGGCTCCACACCCAGAGATTAAGGCTTAATTTGTCTGGAGTCAGGTCCAGGAATCACTAATCTTTTTAAAGATTTTTTATCAAAGCGTAACATATATACCAAAAAGTGAATAAGTTATAAATGTGCATGTTAATGAATTTTCACAAATGAACCCAGACCAAGAAACAGAAGGTCTCCAGCACCTAAAACTCTCACCAAAGATAATCACTACTCTGATTTCCAGCACATAGATTACTTTATGTAAGTGAAATATATAAAATGTTCTTTTTTATGTCCAATATGGTTATAGTTTATTCATTCTCACTGCAGTCCAGTATTTTGTTGTGTGAATGTACCACAGTTTATGCTCCATTGTGATAATGATGCATCTATCACATCAACACATCACATCTGGGTAGTTTCTAGTTTGGGGATATTATAAATACTGTACATTCTAACACATAGCTTTTGGTGAACATATGTATGCATTTTGTTTCAGTGTATACTTAAGAAGGGAATTGTTGTGTCATTGAGTATGCTTATGTTCAGCTTTAGTAGATACTGTGAAACAATTGTCTAAAGGAATCATATCAATTTATACTACCTGAACTGTATGAGAGTTTCAATTGTTCCATATCTTCACCCACACTTGGCATCATCAATTTTGTTGTGTAGTTATTCTAGTGAGTGCATGAGAGTATTACATTGTTTTAAGTTCCCCTAATGATTCTAATGGACAGAAAAAGATGAGAAGCTCTGCTTTATTTCTACATTAATGACAACTTGGGGCTTATGAAGATAGTGTTCTTGCTTTTATTACAACTCGATGCTTCTATGATATTCTCAAGCCAACCTAAAGTGTCAGGCCACTAAAATAAATTTTAAAAAAAAAAGTTTCCTAATTTCTACAAAAATTAAACCAATAGATAAAATTTTACTGAATTTTAAGTTCTCTAGTAAATTTTTCTTATATTTTTGGAATCCACTGCTGCTTTTCACTAGTAATGCTAGCAGTCAATAAAATAAACAAATAGAAAATGAAACAATAACCTCTTCCAATCTTCATATGGGATTCTAGAATATGTAATTTACTTCTGTAAGTTTTTTTTGGTAACCATGAACATTTCCCGCTAAATACAGAAGTTTCTCTGTGCTAAAGAAGCTCTTAGTGTACTTTATCTTTCTCTTTGGGATTCCATATTCCTCACAGCTAGGAAAAGGCAGCCCTATGTACCATGTGACCCTCTCCCAACTACAATTAATTGGATCGAGAGTAAACATCTGACTCAAGTTGGCCAGTCAGATCTCTCTTTATCAAGTAAGAAATTAGGCTTAGAGGCTGGGTCATTTATTTGGAGTTATACAGTTATGTGAAATTGGAACCAAAATTGTCACCAAGTTACTTGAAAGCCACATAAAATCTGATACGACATTAGCATGAGCAGAGCTGAGGACTATATACCTACCAGAGAGCTTGAGAGGGAAATTAAATATGGATTGTACAAAATAATTTCAATCTCAAAAATCCAAATTATTTTAGTTCTCTGTTACCATGGCAGGTCTAAGGGAGATGGATGTCAACCACTTCTTGTCATTAAATCAGAAAGGCATGGAGTCTGAAAGAGAGGACTAGACTCAGAAAGAAACATCTTAATGTTAAGAAGAGTAATCCTGAAGAGGTCCTCTTGAACAAGTATGATAAATGGAAATCAATGGTTCACATGCCACTGACACTAATTTAACATGCATTAAATATCATTGACTTTGGTATTTAATATAATTAAATTTCATATATCATGATTTTGTCATTTGTGCTATCTTTATGGTATACTTTAATGAATGTAAGTTTTCATCAGCTCATCTATAATTATTGTCTATTTAGTATCATTTTCCTCATACAGTTCTAAATTCTTCAGATATGAATTCTCCAATCATGTCTATTTGGTACTAGACCTCCAAAGTTAGAGATAAACTCCTGAATTAACATAAAAGTTATGACCAAATCAGCAATTGTCCATTTAACGGCTTATTGGTTTATTTTTGATAAGTGTCTATGTCAGTCAGGATAGGCTAGGTTTTGCTATGATGACAAAACTCCAAAATATGAATGGCTTAAACAACAAAGATGTATTTGACACCACATTTGACATAGGTTGGAGAGGAGCTCAACTCATCACAGCAACCCCAGGACTAGTTTGGCAAGCAGAGGCTCCATCTCAATGTGTATTTCCACAAGACTGCAACACAGGGAGGAGAACGAGGAGAGTCATACATTGACTTATATAGCTTCCACTCACATTTCTTTGATTCAAGCATGTTATTTGGCCAAGCCTATGAAAAGAAATGGAGAAGTGTATGTTCATTATGTGTCTGGAAGAACTAGAATACGTGTGACTAGTCTTAACAACTAACACAGGGTATGCAATTACAATGTTATACTGTATGCTTATAATACAGCTAGCTTTTCTGCTGGTAAAGTTGCTTCTCATTTGTGTGATGGAATTAAGTAAGTCAATAATTCATGGTGTTCCACAGATGCACCGGGACCTGAGTTCATTTGAAAACTGCTGGCTTAACCCATGATGGGAATTCCAATTAGAAGGAAAGTTATTGGGGGCTGGCTGAAACCCACACATATCACACAACACAGGTCACCTTGTTCACCACAGCCTAGGCCTGTCCACTTTCCAGACCATGGTGTAAATGGAATATTGTAAATCTGGGCACTAGTTTGGGTTTTGGTGAGGTTGGTACTAAAGAAATGAAGCAAAATAATGGGCTGCTCTAAGGGAAAAGTATCCAGCCTGGTATTTCAAGTCCTGTTGAGCTACAGTACCGAATGCCACCACACCTGGGATAGGAGGGTGTGAACACCAGTGTATGTCATGAGCCAGCTGTAAGTCTCAAAAAGTCATCTTTCTTTTCTGAGCTGTAAAAAGAAGAGATTGGAAAAGAACGAGTTTCAAATATAAAACCCTTTATAGAGATAAATCATATTCAGAATCCCAATGTATAAAATTGATACCAAGTGATGCTGAAATGGGAGTGAAGGACCAGCCCCACATCTCCTTATACCTCACAGCAAATAGCAGCCCCTGAAAATGACTTCTTTATAGCTCCAGGGGACATGACTTTAAAACATCAGGATCCTATAACCTCTAATCCTTTCCTGTGATTCTGTTATTCTTGCTTTAATGCCAGTACTTCCTGGTTCCATATCTAAAGAAACGGCCTGCACTCAATCCTTCTTCCCTGGCGCAGTGCCTGGCCCAGCCTGGCCCTGGTCCCTTTACTCTTCCATGCACCAAACAGCCCTCCCTCACCTACTTCTTACGCCCTGAAAACCGTTATTGCAATCCCAAAGCTCAGTTCCCAAAACTGCCAGCAACGCTGACATCTTTCATCTCTACATGCAAGAGAGCAAGTCACGCCTGTGATTTAGAAATCTCACAAGTCAAGGGCCTTCCGTTTCTGTGCCCAGGCTCCATGTCCTCTTCTCTCCTCATCAAGTGAAGTTTTTCGTCATCCAAGTGTCATACGGTTGGCAAATTGCAATGGAAGGAGCCTCTCATCTCATCTGAGAAACCCTTGGTAATTTTCCAGGTACTTAATGAGGACTCTGGGAGACACTGGGAATGCCTCTGGAATGCTAAACAAAGTGGCTTTTATTCTGGTTGCCTTGCTGCTGCTGCTGTTTCCGCTCAATGAAGAGGCTGATTGTGCTGTTGATGGGTGTGTCTGGAACATCACTTGCCACCACGGCCCCAGGCCTGCCTTTGGCCTGTAGACTTGGTCTCATGTCAGGATGTTTCTGTCAGAAGAAGGATAACACCTTTATTTTTAGACTCTCTTAACGACCTGGAATACCCTTCCCAGTCATTAGCATTTAAAATGCTGTACTATTTGCCAAAAAGCCCTGTCTTTATCTAGGTTATTTGCTTTGTCTTTGTCTGAGCCATTCTCTAGTTGCTTTCTACTCAAAGAATGGTCTAGACCCAGAGGCATCAACTGGGACTTGGTAGAAATGTGGAACCTCGGGCCCTACCCCAGACCAACTGGATCAGAACCTGCATTTTAACAAGATCCTCATGTTATTAATCTAGAAAACTGTAAAAGTTTGAGTGACTTGGTCAATGGTGAGAGCTATTTGGGAAAAAGTACATTGTCACAGAGAGCACTGGGCCAGAAGTCAGAAGACTTGGCTTCCAGCTCTGACTTGGCCACTAATACACTGTATGACCTTGGCCAAGTCACTTAACCACTCTGGAATCTTGGATGAGCTGGTATCCTCCTCTGAGGACAGAAAACAGAAAGGTAAGCTCTCTCCCATATGCTGACGAATTGGTTTTATTGCCAAACACTTAATGGAAAATTGTCCCCAAGATCTAATTACTACAAAAGCTACCATAGTCATTTTGTTTTGTTAACTGTCCCTCAGCATTTAATTGTTTTATTGCATGCAAGTCTCTTTATGGCAACTCACTTCATTTGGTTACCTGGGGATACTTCTTTGCAGTTGAGTTCTCTCAGCTTCCAAAATATGAATAATCATATCTGTCCTGCCTATCATACAGGGCTGTAATGAGGATTTGCAGAGAAAACATCTTGAAAGTCTGAGGTACTGTCACACACACTGCAAACTGACAAAGCCTTTTGGGAAAGGCCATTTGGTAATATAAAAATTTAAGACCTTTAAAATATACACATCCCTCCCAGCACATTGTCTGCTAAGCAGAGACCCTGAGGAGAAAATCATGGATACGTGAAAAGGCTGTTAATCACCACAGCATTGTTAGTAATAGTGAAAAAATTATAAACAACCCAAATGCCCCAACAACAAGGAACTGGTTAAATAATAATCAGTAATAATAAATAGTAAGTGGTGGTACCCCCATAACAGAATGCTATAAGCCATGGAAACAATGCTGAAAACAAGTATTGAAAGATATGAAAAGCTGTTGGTGATTTCTCACTGATTAAAAAAAATATACTGAAAACTATAGTATGGAGTATGATTACATTCCAGTTTGAAAATAAAGTGTATAAATATGCTTAGGAAAAAGACTGAAAGCATACACATTGTGAATACTGGTACGTTCTGATTATAAGTAGTTTTCTATTCCTCATTTTGCTTATCTGTATTTTCCATAGTGCAGGGGCATCATAATTTTAAAAAGGAAAAAGTATTTTTTAAGAAAGGCAAAGCATTCCTTATGAACTTGAAGCACTGTTTGTTATCATCATTGTACTCATCAGTGGAGAAAGCCCCCTCTGGCTAGCGGAGAGAGGACCCAAAGGACAGTGTCCCACATTGGCCACGATGCTGTCCTCACAATCACCATGAGTAGTGGGTGTGAGCAGACTTTAAATGATACCCGTGCAGCATCTACAGAGGGTGAAGTGAGCTACCTCATGCATTTAGGGACTCAGAGGAGAAACTACAGAGGAAATAATAAATTCTTCCTGGAGGACAGAAACAAAACTCACAGCCCTGTAAACAGGAAGGCAGCAGAGGGAGGTGGCGTGCCTCCTGCAAAGCCATGAAATTCAAAGCACTACTCCAAAGCCAAGCAGAGAGGGAGGGCATGCAGACAGTATTTCTCCTGTCTCCTTGGGCTAAAAGCAGTGAGGCCAATTCACCTGCCAAATGGTCCTTCTAAAACTAAAAGGCAGGTAATTTGTTTTCAAGAAGGAAAAGAAATTTGATTCTATGATTTTTCCCTCCAAGTTCGTTGAAAGGTAGGTTTGTCTCCTTCATTTATAATATCTCCATCTATATGGAAGCAACCTAGGTGTCCATCAATAGATGAATGAATAAAGATGTGATATATATGTATAAATATATACACATATGTATACATAAATATATGCATATATGTGCACAATGAAATATTATGCAGCAATAAAAAATAAAATCTTGCCATTTGCAATAACACAAATGGATCTTGGATGTTATGCTAAGTGAAGGAAGTCAGGCAGAGAAAGACAAATACCATATGGTTTCACTTATATGTAGAATCTAAAAAAAAAAAACAAACAAATGAAAAACAAAACAAAACAAAAACGGACTCATAAAGACAGAGACCAAAGGGATGGTTACCAGAAGGGAGGGGGTGGGGGATGGCTGAAAAGCAGAAGGGGAATATAGTCAATAATATTGTGATAAATTTGCACGGTGATAGATGATTACTAGAATTAGTGGGTGATCGCATTGTCAAGGCATAAAAATGTTAAATCACTATATTGTACACCTGAAATTAATATAACCAGTATAAGATTATATACCAACTATACTTAAATTAAAAAAAATTTTTGTTTAGTTTTTAAAAATAAAAATAAATAAAAAATAAAACACTCGATTGGAAACAGAAGACGACTAACAGTGAAGGGAAGTCTGCTTTGTCTTTTCTATTATAAATAACGATGGTGGTGGCGGCGGTTGTAGTAAGTGGTAGTAATGGTAGGGATAGTGGAGATAATAGTGATGGTAGTAGTAGTGATAGTATTGGAAGTAGCAGTAATAATAATATGCAACAGGTATTTCGCCTGTATGATTTTATTTAAATCTTCATAACAACCCTTTGAGGTTGGTAGTATTATGAAGAAAGAAATCAAGGCTCAGAGAAACATAGAGTACTGGCCCAGAGTAACTGATCCAAAATTAGTAAAGATTGAAAGCTGGATTCCAACTAGGTTTGTGAACTCCAAAAACTCTTCCTTCTACTATACCACATTAGAAAAATAAGATTCTACCGGTTCCAGTTATATTTATCAAAAACCTGACGATTATAGGCTAATCCATACTTTGTTTTGTACCCATACATGGCCTGAATTATCTACAAGAGTCCAATTACATTCAATAAACCAGGATGCTTTTTTTTTTTTAGTTCAATCTCTTCTTACGTCAATAGCTAATGAGACTCTTAAAATATTTTCTCCCCACTTCACTAAAGAACTACTTCACTTTCCAGGAGATATTATTCTTCCGCCTGGATAATGTATCAGCCAACATTCCCTGATTTGGCAATCACCAAGTGGGAGGTTTTCCCTGGTCTCTCTCCTGCTAGATTTGTTGATGGGCAGAGTTTGATATAAGACTAATCCACTCTAACTCTAACCAAGACTGTTAGAAAAAGATGAACATAAATTTTGTTTTTCAGCTTTTATAGAGTGATTTGATGTCTTATTTTTCCCAGTAATGAAACCGTGAGCTAAAGAACATTATATAGCAGACATGTTTCTGCAGTGGCTTAGGTATCATGAACCTATCTGCCTATTCAGAGAACTTCCACCTCTGCTGAGCCAGAAACATGGGGATTATCTAGGGATCAGGAGAGAGATGTTCCCCAAAGGCTAAAGCTATTTTAGAGAAGCTCCCAGATACTCATTTATTTGTTTTATTCATGCATCAAGTCCCTTTTGTGTTCTAGGCATGGTTCTTGGCACTGGTGAATCAAAAGGAAGCATGTTAGACAGAGTCCCTGCACGTACAGAGCTTAGGAAAAAGCAGGCAATGCATCAGGAATGCTCTCAGATGCAAGTAGCAGAAAACGCAGCAAACAGTACCTTTTTAAAAAGTAGAATTAATTTTTTCTATAACAAAAAGTCTGTGGGTTGACAGTCTCCAGCTGTTCAACAATGGCATCATAGTCCCCGTGTGTTTCTCTCTTTCTACTCCAGATCTTCAGCATCATAGCTTTTCAATTTCGTGTACCACGTGTCTCAAGACAGCAGCCACAGCTTTAGATCTTTTATCTATGTTTAAGACAAAAAGAGAAGGTAGAGTGGTGCCAGCCATATCTGATTATTTTATTTGAAATGCAAAGTCTTTCCAAGAAGTCCCTCAGCTGACTTTTGCTTAGATTGCATTGGCCAAAATAGCTACATAACCAGCCCTCACTGGAAGGGATGCTGGAAGTGTAAGTATCTGGTGAATGAAATTACAGTGAATGACTTTGACTAATGACAATTCAATCACTAATCAGACGAGCTAGACAAAATTGTGGTATGTGGGGAGAGGGGAGAAATGGCAGGCAGCTGACTAAAACTGTCTGTCACAATGAGTAAGATTCAAACAGGCGTGAGGAGACCCTGTCAGAGTTCAAGTCTAATGCTCTAAACACTTGACCATCCCAGCTGCATATCAGGCTGAAAACGTACTTTGGAATCTCAGGCATGCCTTGCTCAGGGGGAGCATAATGCCAGAAGCCGGAGGCAGCGAGAGCTGCTCTGGAATCATTAGTTGACAATGTTTTATGTTAGTGTTCTTGTGTGAACAACTGTTGACATGTATCCTGGGCTTATAACCTGTCTGATCACTGGAATCTAGAGATCTCTTTGCTCCCTGCTACCACTGCTAATTCTTTGGAATTAGATACTTTTCTTTGGACTGTGGATCTCTAAGAAATGCACTTTCCATACTTAGGTCCTTGCTCAATGAAAAAAAATAAATACAGCTAAATGCCCAGCAAATGAGAGAATGGTTAAAGAAAATATGGTATATCTTTACAATGAAGTACCATTTGGCAGAGAGAATGATGCAATTCTATATGTGCTGATATGGAAAGCTCTCCAAGGTGTTTCATTAAATGAAAAAAGTAGATTGCCAAGAAAACTCATAGACCATGATATTGTGTATGTCTCGGATAATCTCTGTGGTGCTCGTAAAACATGTCCAGGACATGGTTCCATAGTGAAGCGGTTAGCACGTCTGCTTTACACGCAGAAGGTCCTGGGTTCGCACCCCAGTGGACCACGGTCCATTGTCTATGGCCATGCCACTCTGAACAAGCTAGATGTCTGATCTTGGAAGCTAAGCAGGGTCGGGCCTGATTGGATGGGAGATCACCTTAGAAGACCAGGTGCTATAGACGTAAATAATAATAAAAAAAAAAAAAAAAAAAAAGGCATGTCCATAAACTCCATGTTATAAACCCTTCAACCCCTGGAGTGTGGGATGAATTTAGTGGCTCACTTCTAATGAACAGAATGAAGCAGAAGTAGTGGTATGGACTTCAGAGACAATGTCCTAAAAGGTATTGTGGCTTCCTCCTTGCTGACTCTTTCTTACTCTGGGAAAAGTTAGTTGCCATGTCATAAGGACACATAAGCAGACTATGGAAATATCCATGTGACAAGAAACTGAAGTCTCCTGCCAACAGCCATATGAGTGAGCTATCTTGGAAGAAGTTTCTACACATCCAGTCAGGCCTTCAGATGATTGCAACCTCTGCCAACATCCAACCATATGGGAGACTCTGAATTAAAACCACCCAACTGAGCTGTTTCTGAATTCTTGACCCAGAGAAGTTGCAAGATAATAAAATTTTGCTGTTGTCAGCCACTAAGTTTTAGTGTAATTTGTAATGCAATAATAAATAACTAATATGACCTATTTTCATATGTAATTATAAGACTCAAGCTCTTACTTTGTGTTAGTCACCATTTTTAAAGTACCAATATTTACTCCTCACAACAACCTGGTAGAGACCAATATAATCCTTATTTGACAGAAGAAACTAAGGCACTGAGAAGCAGAGTAATTTGCCCAAAGAAGTATAGCTATTTGAATGCAGGCAATGCAGAGTGATTATCTGTAGCCTCTTATACTATAATATACAGTAGGTCCTGACTAATCATTGTGAATAGCTTCTTGGAAATTATAACTTTAAGAAAAATGACATATAATGAAGCCAATTTTATCATAGGCTAATTGATTTAAACAAGAATTAAGTTCCTGCAGCATACTTCTGGTCACACAAACATCAGCAAACTTTTTAATAAAGATCCACAACACTTCTAATATTAAACATTGAAATAAATTGTGCTATACATATATTTAAGAAACATTAATAAATAAAAAAGTAAGGTCATTATTTTTCAACCCACTTCTTCCAGTCCAGATTCACAGGTGGCTGGAGCCGGTAGCTCAGGGTGCTAGGTGGGACCCAACCTTGGGCAGGACACCCTTCCATTGCTGGGCGTACTCACACCCACATCGATACTCAGTCAGACTGGGACAATGTAGATAGGCCAATTCACCTTACGTACTTATCTTTGAAGGAAACTAGAGTCCCCAGAGAAAACCCATGCAGACATAGGAAGAACATGCAAACTCCACACAGACTGTGGCCCCAGCTGGGAATCGATATTTTTTTCTCATCAACATTATAATGAAATGACATAGTTTGAGGACCTACTGTATATACTCTCATATTATATTATACTATACTATACTATACTATACTATACTATACTATACTATACTATACTATATACTGTGTGTATGTGTGTGTGTGTGTTGCAGGCATTGTGCGGTATTGTGTAGTGTTTGTGCATAGAAGAAGTACAGAAGATACATAGCAAACTCTTGACCAGTTACTTCTGGAGATAGAGGAAAGAGAGATAAGGGAAAATGGGAATTTTCATTTTTTTCTTAACCTACTTCTGTATTATTTGAAGGTTTTTACAACAAAAATGTATTAATGTAATACTTGTATAATTAAAATTTTACTGAGCTGGCTAACAGATATATGTACTTAAAGAAATAAAGTATTAGGGGAGGAATAGACACATCTGACCGAATCATCTGACCAAATGGACACATCTTGCTTAGGAGTGAATCAAGTTGGCACCTTCTGTGGAATTGCAGATATAGAGGGAGTACTCCTGCCCCCCCGCTCCTCCAGCCCAGAGCTTTCACCTTTTCCCATAGTCCAGGAGGCAAGTAGAAGGTACACCCTCCCTGACACAAAGAATTCTCTCGAGAGATTCCTAGGAGTCCTGCTACCTCCTCCACGCTCCCCGCTTGCCTGTCAGTACGTGACACATGGTGTCCTATCTGGAGACCACAAATAGGGCAGTTGTTCAGGACACAGGGATTCTATTCTCAGTCTGGGCCTGAGCTTGGTTCAAGAATAGACTCTGAGAAGCAGAGCGGTTGAGGTTTCTCCCCTTGTCACTGGGAAGGATCATGTTGCCAGTGTGCTCCCTGATACCGTCCTTGTCACTGTAGGGAAGATATATTTAATGTCTGGCCTATGAAAGAGCTGTCACTAGAACCTCATTGCCTTGGCAAGTCCAGGGCACTGATCACAATCTAATTCTGTCTATATTTACAAGCTCAATTTGTGGAGTGATGATAAGAATTATCTTTCTGATGCAAGACGGGATCAGATGGCCTGCTTCGGTGGCCTGTTGCAGTCTGGGCACAGGATGATAGATGGCCTTGAGCTTCTGATATGTGAGAAATCACACCACTGTCCACTCCCTTCCCAGATGGCTGCAGTGTGGTAGGAGGTTCATCCAGCTTGTAAGAACAGGCTGTCACATTTGAGTGCCAGACATTATGGAAAAGACCGAGAAGATGGCTTTTTCTGAACCTTCAAAGGAAAAGAAACCACAGCTCAGATAACAAATTCTTGTCCCAGGAGCATCCATTTTTTTTTTAACAACAACTACAACAAACTTATTAATCAATCCCAGTAATCTTTCCCATTGAGCCCTCAAAATTATCCATGGGAAACCATCTCTAGAAGCTTTTACCAACCACTACTAGTTGCTCCCTAAGAAGAAAATTATGATCCGTCTTTGGGCTGGAGGGACTAAGAAAGGTCTTAGAGAAGACTTGATTAGGAAAGAGAGTGAGATGATGTCTGTTTCAGAGATGATGATAAGATAAGAGAGCCTGGGTGCATTACAATGGCAAGGAGGAATTAATGAGGGCTGAAGGCTGAGATCTAGACATTAAAAAGAGTTGGTGGAGACATTGGGTATAAGACAGAATTGGAACTGCTTCTTTCATCATGTGACCCTGGGTAATCCCTAGGCTACTCTGGAGCTCAAATGAATGAGCTAGACCAGAATATGACCACTTTTAGTCTGACATCAGACAATACATGTTATTTAATATAGCATGGAATTCAGTGATTGCCAACTGCAGTGTCCTTAGTTTCCTCTTCAGGGTCATGTCGAAAAGACTGCTAGACACTTCCCAATATCCTTTTCCTTTGTTCATTAGTAAAAGAACTTCAATTTTTAGTTGAGCAATTCTACTCAGATAAAAGACTCAATTTCCCAGGTTCCCAGTAATATAACTATGTTCTAGCCAATAAGATGTAAGTAGAAATGTCATGTGGAACTCGGAGGAACTCTCTTTAAAAAGGAAGAAGCTAATATGATGGATAATACAATCTCTGCCTTCCAGTTGCTTAAACTCTACTTTAAGGAAGAGAAATAAAATACTAGAACAATTAACATACACTTGACAAAGGCATACACACCTTTATTTTTACCAGTTGTTCTAGATGTTTCTTCCGTCTTCTGGGAGAAAGTAAGTAATTAGAAAATCTTTAGCTTATTCATCCAACAAATATTGAGTTCCCATTATATTCCAGATTCTGCTGAATTAATTAGATACGAAATTTCACCTCAAGGGGCTTCTAATCCAACAAACACACAATATTGATCTAATATTTAAAATCATATTTAACATTAAAATACAAATTTTTCAACTTCTATTAAGTAGAAGTTGGTAACATGAAAGAGTTGGTAACATGGAACTTGAATTTCCACCTAACAACAATATGCTGGAGCTGAATAACAATGCCTGCTTTCAAGGAGCCTCCAGTTTATGACAATCGTCACCACTCATTTTCCTTACATCAAACTACTTTATCCATTCCATTACTTTCTACTTTGACCTATAGGGCATTAGAGATTCTGACTCCTGCCCTAGAAGCTGGAATGAAAAAAGGTTAAACGTTCCCATCATCATCACAAACAAACATTTATTGAGCACTTATATATCAGAAGACTAAATTTGAAATATAGTAAGCTCTAAAACTTACTTTGAGCCTCTATATTGGTATTTGGGAAGAGAGAGAAAGAAAAGAGGAGAAGAGATGAGAAGTAGCAGTGCAAAGAAAAATAAAATCCTATTTCATCCTTTAAAAGAGAAAGGATAACTCTTCTCTCTGCTTTTTCTATTTGGCTGTTTGGGACATAGATGTGATGGTGGATCTCTAGCATCTATCAAGAACATCAGGGTGAGGGCTATGCCCTAGAAACGATGGATCAGAGATGTAGAAGAAGTCTGAGTCCCTGATTACTTCATGAAATTGTAACAACCAGTATTATGTAAGAGAATAAAACCTTGGGGTGGAACCCATTATTTTATGTTGTCTGTCTCATGAAGCCAACCCTGATCTTACTGATTCCAAGGTTCAAGTCCAAATCTCAGGCCTGCCTGCAAGATCTTCCTGGGAGGCCCCAGTCGTCTGCAGGAGCTCAATGCAGCTGTACTCAATTGACAATCCTCAACACTTCTTTACTCCCCCATTACCTTCTGGTAGCCACAGGGATCACTCTAACCACTCCAAGGGGCCAAACACTGGGTTAGGAACATGATCCTACCTGGCTCGTATATCAATAAGGATATTTTGGGAAACAGATAACAAAAAATCCAAGTCAACTATTTTAAACAATAAGGACATTTTGTTATCTCACTTGACAAGAAGTCCAGAGATAGAGCAGTTTCAGGGCTGGTTAATCCAGTGGCTCGGCAACACCACCAGGAGCTCAGGCTCTTTATATCATTCCACTTAGCCATCCACAGTGTGTTGACATTTGTCCTCCACATAACTGTTCTTGATTGCAATTACTCCAAGCATCCAGTCCTCACTCGGCAAACTCCAAAGCCATAGAGACTAAGATTGTAGCCTTTATTAACATTGCTCTTTAAGATGGAAGAAAACTTTTCCGAAAGGCCCCATCAACAGGCTTCCCTTCATGTTTCATTGGTTAGAGTCGTATCACATATTTATCCCCAAATCAGTCACTAGCAGAGAAGGTAGGATTATTAGGATTAGCTCAAGCTAATCAAGATTCATTCTCTGGAGACAGAGGAGTGCAGATAAGGTCTTTTCTGAAACCATGGTTGCCCAACATCAAATAAAACTGAGGTGCTGCTAGAAAGAAACTAGGAGCAGGAAATGGCTATTGCATAGGCAATGGACAGTTCCACCAAACCACGTAAACTTGGGTTGTTCATTCTTCCCTCTCTAGGTCTTAGTTTCCTTTTCCGTAAAATGGAAGGATGGACCAGAAGATCTCCAGGGTCCTCTAAGTTATCTTCCCAATTGATTATGAGTATTCAGCCCTAGTGGCAAAAGATGCTGACTGACATTTAGGGATCATACAGCATCAATAATAGTCTAAGATCTAGAAAGAACTCATGGAGGTGGTAAGGCTGTCATGGCTTTGGCAGCCATATTCTCCTTCTCAAGGGAGCCCCTGTAGAATACAAAAGTCCCCCTTAGCCTCTCTCCAGCCATTGGCTTTTACAAAGAGATGCTGATGCCCATCGCTGACCAGACTTCACCCATCCACCTAGTCATTCACTAATTTATTTGCCACTTTGGACCTATTATATATTCTGAACTCTGCATTGGGTCTCCACTCTGCTCTACCAGAGTCAAAGTAAGAAAGGATTTAGGGGTAGGGGATGGGGGAAGAAGAGCTGTAAAATCTAGTTCCCAGGTTTCTCTTTGCCAGTCAATTAAATTCCAGTTCACAACTCACTTCTCCTAGGAAGCTTACCAGATTCTTCCAGCTTCCTTCTCAACCTGGAGCATGTATACCCCTGAAGACACACTCTAATCTGACAGGAAAATGAGAAGTCACAAAACAAATATTATACATCTTTCTGAAGCATTAGTTAACCTAAAGATTGGGAGAAAGAGTGAGGTAAATAATGAAACTGGTCAATGGTTTAAAATATTAATTTAGGTTGAATTAATCATGGGCATGCTAGAAAGCAGATGGTATGGATTTTTTTAAAGAAATAAGATTTCTGAGGAATGCCAAACTTCTAACTGTGGCCTGCAGATCACTTGGAGAGTGACAGACATTCATCTTCTTTGGTCACTTCTGAAAGCTCATTCATTCAAATTTCTGACTCTGCCACTTACCAGTTGATAGCTCTGTGTCCTTGGACAAAGCATTTAACCTCTGGAAATTCTATTGTTAAGTGGAGCTGTTAAATATACTTACCTCCCTAGATGAGTGTAAGGGTCAGAAGTGATAGTGCCTGGAAATGCTTAGCATGGAGCCTCAATAAATATTAGTTTTTTATTAAGTAATAAGTGTTTACTAGCCAAAATATGGCAAACAACTAATATACATTAGGCACTGACTTTGTACCAAGCACTATGATAGGCATTTAGATAAGTAAAGATAAAAATAGAGTATCTTGCAATCAAATGTCTACTTTGCGCCAGGCAATGGGCAAGGTCTGAGCTGGTGCTTTCACATACATTTTTTTTCTTCTAATCAAAGACAAATAAAATGTAATCCCTGTCTTTTAGGTGCAAGGCCATAGTGGCTAAGGGCACAGAATGTTTGGTACTTAGAACTTCATTTCATTGGATGTCATGATTATGACAGTAATTTATGCTGCTCTAGGTGTCTTCTCTTAAAACGACTTCTTTTAGTTTATAAAAATACACTCTGTGGATTCTTAGTAGGTATGTGTTATGGTCAATTACCAAAAGCAAGGGGCCAGAGACAATGTGGGCAACTGCCAGTCATCAAAACTCTACCACCTCAAATTTACCTTAGCCATCACTTCCAGCCTCCTCTATCGCTGTATCGTTTTGTATACTTTATGTCGCTTTTGCTCTCAGACCGTGTGCCACAGCTGGAATTCTGGCCGTGTCCTTTTACCAGCTAAGTAACCTTGGGCAAGACACTTGACCTTTCCAAGTTTCTTTTATTTTTAAAATATGAATAAAAATAGTTCCTTCCTCATAGGATTGACTGGTCCTTTCCTTACATGTTAAGCAAGGACAAAAAGTTCCAACTTTATACAATTATATGAAGCATACACCTAAGCCCTTAGCACATTGCCTGGGATGTAGAGCAGGTAACATAAATGAAATAGTGGCTATTATAATTATTATTAGCCCCTTACCACGCTACAGAACCATTTACCAGAGCTAGCACAATGGCTCATTTTGCTACTTGGTATGAGTCATCTGCTGTCATCTCCCGAGATAAATATGAGAAACCAGTGGGAGTCAGTGAAACATGGAAACAAGTGAGTCCTCAGCTAGAACAATCCATCTTTAGGGATGCTAACAGAACTACTCCTGACTGAGCCTCTTCAGATTTAATCTCACATTGCTCTATGAGGAAGATATCCAGCCCACTACCCCACAGTGATTCTTCGTGAGCCCCCTTATTCTTCTTTCAGGTTTAGAGGAGAAAGTATCTCCTCTGACACTAATAGAAACGACCTAGTTATGGTGTTTCCCTGGCTAGCTGATACCAACAGGATGACATCTTTTTATATAATCATTCCTTACACGTTAGCCCATTTTAACACTTGCTTCTGTATGTTTATATGCGCATCTATGTGTTTTCCATTTTCAGCCCAAGTGAGCAAACTGTCCTTTAGCTTAATAGGATGCACATTGAATATTTTTGGTACTATAACTCTTTAGAAACAGGAAATCATCCTTCTTCCTAAATAGAAAGGCAGACCATTACCATATGGTAGTTCCAGAGACCCTTGAGAATTGAGGAAGAAGAAGCTACTAGGGAAAGAGCTCATGGCAGCAGGGTGTGTGGCACAAACAAATTGACATTAGGCACCTTAACTCTTCTGGGCCTCAGTTTTCTCTTCCTCAAAATGAATACACTGGATACCAAGATCTTAAGTTTGTTTCATTTACCCATTAAACAAGTAACTATTGAGCTCCTGCTGTATGCCAGGTACTGGGGATACCTCAGTGACCAAGACAGCCTAGGTCCTGCTCTCATGGGCGACAAAGACAATAAACAAAGAAAAAACTTCAAACAGTGAGGAGTACCAAGAAAAAATAAAGAACAACGCTGAGATGAACAGTGCCTTGGGTGGAGCAGGGTGAGCCACTTCTGACGGGATGGCCAGACAAGGCTCCTAAGGAAGCCACATTTAGGCTGAGAATTAAATGAGGAGAAGCAGCCAGACATGGGCGTTCCAGGGGAAGAAGATGCCAGGCAGAGAGAACAGTTGTAAAAATTGTAGAATTTTCCCTGGGGAAACTATTTGGGTCAATAATGCAGGAGCCACTGATCTGGCCCAGAGTTGGAAATGTTGTTTTTACATATGCTGTGATGACATAGACCTCCAGCCCCTGGTAGGGGGCACGATCTGATGACTCCTCTGCAAACAGTGCCTATGGCCTGCCTGTGAGACTCAGTGCCACTAAGTCGGAATCACTGCTCAGAGCCAAGTGGCTGAACGCAAATGAGAGGAATGTGCACTGACCTTTCTGAGCGGCAATGACAATGATAAATGAAGGGAGGATTTGGATCCTCGCCCTTGACTATAAGAGGAAACAGACAGATTGGAAACTGGGGCTCATGTTCTGAAGCTTAGGTTTCCTCAGCCATGCAGTTTCTAGAGTTCTTTGCTCCCAAAGATCACAGCAGGCATTTGGACTTAAAGACTAACCTACTGCACTTAGGAACTACTCAGTTATCAGCCCAGATCTCTGAGCCAAGAACACACAGGCAACTTCACAAAGCTTGCGGCCTCTGCTGGGGGATGGGCCAGCACATGGGTGACTGAGGCAACATTAAGGGCCATTTTGGGAGTCAAAGCACCTGAACCGCACTCCCAGCAGCACCCACGGGAGTCAGGTAACCTCTCCAGCTATTATAATAGAAAGAAGTGAACATCTGCTAGGAGCAGGCATGGTGTGGGCTCATCACATATGAGATCTCATTTAGCCCTCAACATAACCCCTTAGGGAAGGTACTACCATTGTCCCTAAGAGACAGATGAGGATACAAGAGATTTTGCAACTTACCTAAGGTCACTCAATGGCAGAAATGGAATTCTAACTTGGGTCAGGCTACTTTCAAGTCGCTTGTTCCATTCTCTTAGCAATGCATCAGTTACATGGGAATAGTAATTATATGTGTCCTACCCTCCTCACGTTGGGAGACTCAAATGAGTTTAGAAGTTGCTTTGTATACACTTTTGAGCTGTTCCCAGGTCTGCTGATGCTAGCGTAGTTCCTAGTGGCACTGCTGTCTGAAGTTTCCTGCCCACCCCCTGGACCACACATCTATTTCCCACCCTCCCACTCCTGTATAGAACACCTGCCTGCACCACTACTACAGCTACCCCTGAAATTGCTGCCCATATTGCCCCTGGGGTGATGGCAGGGCCCTGCCTTCCTCCAGAGCAGCAGCAGCAGCCCTGCCACAGCCTTGTTGGGAAGTCTTGGCATTCAGCCAGCAGGATGGGGGCGAGTGTGTGGAAAATCTGAGGAGATGTTTTTCTTTCTTGGGAAGAAAGCCAAACTGCAGTTCTCTGGAATTCTATAAATTATGCACCCAGAGAGGATTTAGTTTAGAAAAAAAAAAAAAAGGAGAAAAAAAAAACCCTTACTATTTGCTTAGGGAGCTGGGTTGGCTGAGCCTGGGCCAAACCCCACATATTTGGCCTAACTTGCTGTGTTTGCAAAACAGACCCATGTTCCAGGAGACGGCCAGGAAGACCACAGAACAGCCAGCATTTCTCTGTAGGCCTTTCTCCGGTCTACTTTCCATGCCCTTGTTCAAGCCTGGGCCTACAGCTTGGTTTCTGGGCCTCGGAAGCTGGGGGTTCAGGGGAAAGGTAGGCCACCATGATCTCTCTCTACACAACCCTATCTCATTCCTTATCCCTTCAATCCCATGAAGTTCAACTGTCAGGAGAGTTGACCAGGGGATAAAACCTCCAGGAAGCCTTCCCTGGACCCTGAGGCTGGGTCAGGGCTCTTTCCTGGAGGCTAGTATTTATTCACAGCACCTAGTATTTATCACACTTTGTTATTGACCTAGCCACCAGCTAGTCTTCCACAGGCTCCTTGAGAGCAGAGACCTTGTGAGTTTTGCTCGCTGTGGTATCCCATTGTGGTATTTCAGTGAAGAAATAAATAAAGACCACCTCTAGCCTCCAGTGTAGCACTCTAAGGCTTTTCAGCTACAAGAATTCCTTCCAACAGAAGACAGGCATCCTGGATGTCATGTTGTTTGTTTTGTGTTGTGTTTTGCTCTGTTTTTTTCTAGGCTTACCCCCCCCCCTCTTTTCCGCCTTCCACTACATCAAGAGTGAACTGCTTGCAATTACTCATCATTTTGTTTCTGCTCCCATGCCTTGTTTACCCTGACTGCTCTACACCCCATCCGTTCACCCTCACTTCTAGACAGCCTTGAAGAATCAGTCTCAACCTTCTTTCATCCAAGAAGTCTCTCCTAACCCTCCCCCACCCTACCCAGATTCCCCTTGCCCACTGGTTAGGAACCTCTTATCTTGGATCCCATAAAATCCCTGCCATGCTTATCACTGCGCTTACCACAGGTCTCCAGGGATTTGTTTATATAGCTGTCCCTTCCCCCACTCCCCAGACTCCAGGTTACTTGAGAATAGAGAACCTGTCCTAATTATCTCTGTGTCCCTAGCACTTACCACTGTGCCTGACGCACGACAGCTGTTCAGGACATGCTTGTTGAATTAATGAATTAACTAACATATGCAGAAGATAATAATAGCATGCCGTGTCATGGGGCAGAGTGTGATTAATATCCCAGCAAATGCTATGAGCTCAGAGGAGGGTTGCGATTGCTGTGGGCTGGAGTGGGAGGGGATACTGTAGAAAGAAATTGACAGGCGATAAAGCACAACAGGCAGGATGGAGAACAGCCAGAGGGGAGCAGGGAAAAAGTGAGAGAAAGTCTGGGCTTTAAGAAATGTAAATCAGATTGCGGCCTACTCCTGCTTAAAACACGGGTGGCTTCTCCCCGTATTTTGGGGGAAAATCCAAATGTCCTATCAAAGCTTGTTTGGCCCCATAGATCTAATCCAGCCCTCGATCATCAGAAAAGGGAAACAGAGTTCCAGAGTAACATTTACAGGGATGCTATGGCCACAGTGTTTTTATTTAAAACACTCTTTTTTGTTTTAAAATAAAAAGTTGAGCAAATCACGTGTAATATTTTTACTGCAAATATACTTGCCTTCAGTTTGAAATCTGTGGAACAATTTTCCAGAGCTTTTTTCTTATGTGAACCAAATCTTATGAGCCTGCCTTTATATAACACACTGGAGATTTGTGTTTTTTCCATCATGACCCATTCGAAACTTGTCCTATTTAATGCTGTAGGAACCTATGCTGAGGTTGTTTATTTTTCATATTGCTATGAAACTTTAATGTTGCAGCCTTCAAACCAGGTCTCCTGAGAACCAGAGAAAGAAGAATTGTTTTTTCCATTACTAGCTGCTGAAGCCATCCCCATGCCAGCACTGGGCTGGGAGTGACTCTGACATGTGCCTGCCCACAAAGAACTTATGATCTGAGAGGAGAAAGTCGTGAACTCAATATTAGGTGATAAGATTTGAGCCAGTCACTGCACTGAACATCTTATATCCTTTACTTTTTACTCTCCCAATAATCCTAAGGAGTGGATATTGTTACCTTTGCTTCACAAGTGAAAAAATTGCAGCTGAGAGCAACCAAAGACTATCTAAGTCTTGCTGAGTGCCAGAGTGGGAACCTCTTCCCAGGTATGTGCCTTATGTCAGTCTGAAGCAAACAGGATTAGCTCCACAAAGGAAGAGAAGAAAGTGCTTCTACCATTCTAAGTAGAAGCTGTCCTACAATGTACGTAGCCAATCTCTACTCCTACTGAATGAGGTAATAGTAAAGCTAACAGTTGTTGATCATCTATATATGCAACACACTTTTGTATAACTCTATTTCTCACAATAACCTCCAAGGAAATAAATGTAATTCCATAGATTCAAGGTAGATGAGCAATTCCATTTACAGTGGGTCTTAAGAGGTAAGCAGAGAGGCAAAGGAACTTTTGCTGGGTCACACAGAAACAGAGCCAGTGTCTAACTCTATCTGTCTTGACACAATGTCTTCCCCTCTCCCCTCCCATTGTCCCCAGCCTAGAAGAAGCAATGAGCATCAAACCATTCAGTTTACTACTTATGACTCCAGGAAGATCATTGAGAAAGGATCTAAGAAATTATGCTCAGAGAAGCGCTCCTCCTGAGGCAGGAGCTTGTACGAAATATATGGAAGAGGCTGGTGAGAGTAGGCCCAGGGTGCTGAGACAGACAAATCTAGAGTGGGGCCCTTCCAGCTATCATCACCAGCCCCAAAACAGCATGGCCTCAAACAGGTCCTGGGCAAAAGTCAGGTTTCCCAAAGGCATAACTAATCAGCAAACCTAATATAGCTTAAGTGAAGGGTATACAAGAAAGTTTAGGAATAAAAAAACTGCAAGAGCCACCAAGGGACAATCCAAGATGGTAGCCTACAAAGAGTACCAACACAAGAGGTCAGAGAGACCAGGAAGTGGACTGACAGAGCCAGGCTTGTTCACTGTGTCCAGAGCCTGGCAAGTATTTTTATAGTAAAGTGAAGTCCCTTCGTATCTCAAGCCAACTAAATGCATTTGGGAGAGTGGACATGGAGGCAGAGAGAAGAGAGAAAAGGAGAGAGAAAACAGTTAAAGTGGTACTTTTGACCCCACCAGTCATTGCACTCCATGAGCACATACACCTGAGTGAATGCAAGGTGAGAGATTAGCTGTCCCTCAGGAGACTAGATCCCCTCAGACCTCTCAACGAAAGCATCAAATGACATTAAAGGTGATTGTTGTGTTTAGAGCTAAGTATTTTTCATATGCTGTGGCCTCTAAATGCAAACCAACCAATTTACCTAGTGTTTGTCCAAAGAAAGAGTGATATATCCAAATACTAGAAAATAAGATCTCGGTGATGGACTAAGTAAAAATTCTGCAAAGGGCAACTTTCCTAATGCAGAGTCTTGGGGAATTTTGACTGTGTAAACTTCTAATGTTTTGTGCTGACTTTGGAATTATCCCCAGGTCGGTGAGACTCCACTGTCAATGGATGCCTGATGTGATGAGGCCTCTCTCCTAAAGGTCCAGGGCCCAGAGCCCGAGGTCTGACGTAGACTGATATTTATCTCATAAAAAGTGGTTTTGCTTTTAAAATAAAGATAGCTAAATTTCTTACCACTAGTAATTATAGTGTGGCCAGATAGCCCCACTGAGAAATGTATGATGAGGCTCTTCAAGAAAGAAAGAAAAGCATTTTTTCCCTATTGCACCCCCCCACCACCACCCATATCCCTTTCCTCCAGGAGATCTGACGTTTTCTTGCACCAAGGGAGAGTTTAGGGGCCTTTGTTTTCTAAAGCCTGGCTCGGTTAAGATATAGATGAGGCCGATACAAGATGGTGGCAGACACTTCTTTATTTTATTATTTTTTAAAATTTTTATAAGAAATTATTTGAGCCAAACTGACAACAGGGAGGAAGATTTCAAATGCTCTTGGCAGACTCTTAAAGAAAAAACAAATAGAGCCCCTGGAGGAAGAGAATGGTGGACATAGGGGTGGAGAGTGTCTGAGAATCAGGGACATGTACCCTGCTCCAACCCAGTGGATGGGAGGTGATTGCCAGGTGCCTCTGGAGACTGGACTTTAAGCACAGCAGCCTTAAGGTGTGGCCAGGCCTGTAGTCAGAAGCCTTAAGGTTTGCAAGGGAGAGCAAGGCCAGCATAGCTGGAAGTCCCTTCCAAGAAGCGGTCTTGGGCAGATGGCAGAAGTCCACAGCATCAGCGCAGGGAAAGGAAGTGATACAGCATTGGAGCTACCATGAGTTGCAGCCTGGTAACTTAGAACCCTCTCTCAATTTCCCAGAACGAGGAATCTTAAATTATCTAATGAAAGGGATGGGGGAAGCCCCACTAGTAATTGATGAATTTCTCCTCTACCTGAGGAGTGGGGAGAGGGTGTTCGAGCTGTTTTCCTTTTATTTAGAAAATGAACAAATGTGTTGTTTCTTAAGCCTGAGTTCTGCTCCATAATGTTTTCCTAAATATCATTATTACTGTAATAATAATAGTAATAATAATAATAATAATATCTAACATTAGCAGAGGGTTTCTCCATTTACACTTTTATATCCAAAAGTTCCTGAACTCTGGATTATTATTATGCTTTAGAGTCTGGATTATAGAAAGAACTCATGGCCTTTGATTTCATCCTCAATAGTTGGGTCCTTTTCTCATAACACCCTTTGGTGCTCCACTGACAATTGTCATTATTCAATCTTTTAGAGAATTGAGTTTCTTTAAATGATATCGCTAGAGCTCCCAATCTAACAAGTGCCACTTGACATCACATGTGTGGCCAGTGTGACCAACATGATTGACATATACTAGGTGCTCACTAAAAGTTTGTCAAAAATAAAAATGAGTAAGTGAATGAATCATGTGATTAATTTAATTAAGCCAGGTGTTTAAATTAATAGATTTGATGTCTTAGAGCAGTTTTAGGTTTACAGAAAAAATTGAACAAAAAGGACAGAGTTCCCACACACTCCCTCCCTTCCCGAGCCACATACAGTTTCCCCTATTATTAACATCTTGCATTGGTATGGTATATTTGTTACAATTGGTCATACGATATTGATGCATGATTACTAATTAAAGTCCATAGTTTACAGTAGAGTTCACTGTGTTGTACAGTTCTATAGCCTTTGACAAATGTCATGTATCCACTATTACAGTAACATACCAAATAGTTTCACTGCCCTAAACATCTCCTGTGTTCCACCTTTTCATCCCTCCCTTTCTCCCCCTAATTCCTGGCAGCCACTGATCTTTTTACTGTCTCTACATTTGCCTTTTCCAGAATGTCATGTAGTTGAAATTATACACTAATAGTCTTTCATACTGGCTTCTTTCACTTAGCAATATGCATTTAAGTTTCCTCCATGTCTTTTTGTAGCTCAATAGTGCATTTCTTTTTAACTCTGAATAATTTTCCATTATATGGATGTACCACAGTTTATTAATCCACTTATCAAAGAACATCTTGGTTGCTTCCAATTCTTGGTAATTATGAGTAAAACTGTATAAACATTTGTGTGCAGGTTTTTGTGCAGACACAAGTTTTCAATTCATTTGGGTAAATACCTAGGAGCACAATTTCTGGATGTATGATAAAAACTTTTAAAAGCCTGGTTTTTAAAAAGCTACTTCTAGCCAGCATTATTTCATAAAATAGGGCAGAAGGTGGGGAGTTATGAGTTGACTTCACACAGAGTGACACTATACAACAGACCCTGCTTTTATTTGTACTAAATGAAATGTTTAGCTTCAAAGTGTATACCTAAGTTCTAGTATACTTGGATTTAGTGAACAATACAATTACCCCTATGATTTCATTTTGACCTTTTTAATTTGGCTGCAAAGACAAACTAGTCTGATAAGGTTCCTACCCACAGGAATTATACATCCTAGTGGGAAAGACAATGAATAAATATTCAGCTGAAACCTGTTCAGGAGGAAGTACTAGATAGGAAAAGACAACAAACAAGAAGGCAAGAAAACAAATGAGTTTTCTCATTGTCTTACATGGTGAATCTGCATGAGCAGCCAAATGAGGATTTAGGGGAATCAAGGGGAAGGTACAGGGAGGGCAGATAACTCAGAGACAATTTGGCTTCAAAGAGATACTATTAGGCCCTATAGCAGAGGAAAGTAGGCATGTTAAGGAGAAAGATTCATGTTTTGGACAAAGAAAAACTTTAAAACATGAAAATAGACATTAAGATGTCTTTACATCTCTCTCCAAGGTGAGCACCTTTCTCTATATCTTTACATCAAAACCTCTTCACCTGGTACATCCCTCTCCAATTAAACTGGAAGAGTCTTACCTTTTTCTTACTGTCCCTCACATGCTATTTTGCACATAGTAGGTGCAAAAGAAGAGGTCACTACATTGAAAGGGGAAGCTCTCACCAAAAACACACACAAAAAAGACTCCAATTTTACCCTCAAAGTTCAACTATCACAAAAGCCAAACAAAACCAGAAATTTTCTCCTCTTGGTAATCAAACGTTTTTAAGTAGTCTTGGAATGAAAATCAGCATATATATTTTCAGAGCTTTACAATCATTAACTATTCTTCACCATCCTGGGAAATGTGAATTTGGATAAAATCCAAACAACAAGCCTTAGCAACAAGCCAGCAGCTCCCAACCAGAGTCCCCAGTCCTCTGATGGGGATAGAATCCCAGAGACAAAGCATTTTTTATGGACATAAACTGTCTTGCTTCCAAAGTTGGAATCCCAAGAACCAAGCTAATGAGAAGACTCAATGCCAGGATGTCATATTTAGTTAGGAAAGCCAGCCTATGAACAGTCTGTTTCTCTGTGGTCAACGCAGACTGGAGGAGACACAGGACAAACATATACGGTAGCTTCTGAAAGGCCCCAACACTAAACACTTGAACGGCCAGACAATCGCTGTCTTTAGATGGGAGTGTGGAAAAGGGCGCAAACCATGGAATGTTTTTTGAACAGATAGGCAGTGCCCTGCACAGAGTAGCAGAAGCTGCCAGCTGTAGACCTGGGCAGCGTGATATCCCCAAACTCCTGCGTATGACAATCAGGGCTCCCTGCTTGATAAGCCTGAGAGTGAGACCCAGTCCTTCTCCTCTCCTGCTAATCTCACCTCTACCAACATCCTCAGTTAGGGCCCAGCTGCTGGCAGAGTTAGAAGATGCAACCTCAGCATAGCAACAGGTGTCCCTTAGTTTCAGGAGGATAATTTACTTCTCTGAAAACTCCAACAGGAGGTGGCATTTCTCTGCATCCCATGCAGAATTACCTTGGAGAATTACCTTTGAGTTTTCCTGATTCTGAAACACCTTGAGGTGACTTAGCAAACCAAGCACAGAAGAGGGCTTCAATTTTTGTTAAAAACAGTGAATTCTCACTAAAATTTAGTGAGTTCTACACATAGCAATGTGCTAAGCACTTTACATCTATCGCCTCGTTTAATCCTTACAAGAGGATTGGCATTTAGGAATGTCATGAACCCCATTTTACTGATGAGAAAGCAGAGGCTTAGAGAAACTAGGTTAGCAGTTCTCAGAGTGTGGTACCTGGACCAGCAGATTTAACATCACCAGGGAACTTGTTAGAAATGAGCATTCTCCGGCCTCACCCCAGACCTACTCAATCAGAAACTCCATGCACGAGGCCAGCAATGAATTTCAACAAGCCTCGCAGGTGATTACGATGCAACTTACCTAAAACTACAGAGACAGAAGGATCCAAACACCAGAACTTTGGCTCCAGATATAAAGGGCTTCTCTCCTACCTACAATCACAAACTCCAAATTTACAGAATCGGCAATCGTTAGCAGATGCTTGTCTGCTGAAAATGTCTAGTCAGATTCATAAGGGGGATAAAAAAGAAGAAGTAATCTGTCTTTTCTACATTAAGGCTTCTCTCTGACTTCATGGGGCACTGTCACATCCTCACAGGAATGAAGATTTCTTCACTCTAAACATTTCATCCCACCTCAGCCACCAGGTCATTCCCAGAGGTTACGCCCCAGCCTTACAAAATTACTGGATCACATGGTAGTTTTATTTTTAAAGTTTTGAGGAACCTCCCTATTACTTTCTATAATGGCTATACATTTCCACTAGCAGTATGCAAAGTTTCCCTTTTTCTCCACACCCTTGCCAACCATTGTTGTCTTATCTTTTTGATTAATTTGATTTTGACAGGTATGAGATGATATTGCCTTATTGTTTTAATTTGCATTTCCTGATGATTAATGTATTGAGCATCTTTTCATATACCTGTTGCCAATTTGTATGTCTTCTTTGGGAAAATGTCTATTCAGGTCCTTGGACTATTTTTTAAATTGGATTATCTGGTTTTTTACTATTGGGTTGTATAAATTTCTTATACGTTTACGATATTAACCCTTTATCAGATAAATATTTTATAAATATTTTCTCCCATTTCATAGGTTGCTTTTTCATTTTGTGGATTGTTTCCTTTGCTATAGAGAAGCTTTCTAGTTTGACACAGTTCCACTTGTTTGTTTTTACTTTTGTTATCTGTATTTTTGATGTCATATCCAAAAAATCATTGCTAAGACCAACATCAAGGAGTTTTCTCCCTATGTTTTTTTCTAGGAGTTTTATAATTTTCGGTCTTATATTTAAATCTTTAACCCACTTAGAGTTAATTTTTGTGTATGGTATAAGATACGGGTCCAGTTTTATTTTATTTTATTTTTTGGCATGTGGATATCCAGTTTTTTCAATACCATTTAATGAAGAGACTATCCTTTCCCATTATATATTCTTGGTGCATTTGTCAAAGATCAACTGACTGTAAATACATTAATTTTTTTCCTGGGATTTCTATTGGACTGTACCTGGCTCTATCCATTTGTGAGTCTCTAGTGTCTAGCCTAGAACCTGACACATAGTCAACATTTACAAATTGTTAGATATCAGGTAGATGATCATCTGTAGCTCTCAATCATTACCACCCATCTCCCACCCAATAAAAGTTGGAAAGTGGGCTGTGACCCAAAAAAGGAAGCCACTCTCTCCTTGATTAATAAATAACGAACAAGAACCCTACCAAAACTGCATACCTCATTTCTACTTTGGAGCCACAATGAGCACAAATTGCTGTTTATAATCCTAATGACTGTTAGTTTTACAAGGTTATACTGTTACCTCCAAAGCATAGAATATAAATCATGTATTTAAATTGAAAATGTGGAACACATTCCAACAACACCATGGCTTCTCCAAAAATCTAGATCAAAAAGGAATAAGACTAAGTTAAATCCTTCTATGTTTAAGGCACTGTGAGGTTTATTCAAACACCAGTAATGTTGACCTAAAGGGGCAAATTATTCAGAATTATGTAATAGATGAGACAAGTTCTTGCAAGTAAATTCTCTTTTCAGTAGGAAAATCTTTTTCAGGAGCCGGAATCATTTTAATAAGGGATTGATTTAGGGGTAAAAGAAAGGATCCATTACCATTCAGAGTCCTACTTCATGTGGTCTGCTTGGGAACCTATCACAAAGCCTTCATCTCAGGCCACTTGGCTATGATGGTGTTTAAATAAAGGCATCTCTTTCCCAAATTAGGTTGCCATTTATCAAAGCTGCAATTCTTTTCCTTAGGGTCCAATTTCATGTTCATTTTCTTGTTTACCAAGTCTCAGTTGGTCTTTTTTACCCTCAAATGTAAATATGCCTCCAACTTTGATTTAAGGCCAAGGATTTCTAAAAGCAAGTCAGACTTCGGAATGTTGTTCTTTCCTGTAGGAAGACCTTATCAGATCTCATCACATACATATTGATTTTATGAAAATAAACTCACTTGAAAACCAATTAGAAGTCCAGCTTTTGGGACCAGTGACAGTGAAAACATATCATGAATGTAACTGTGAGTTCTACTGGCAAAAGTTTCTGCTACTCTCCAAGTACAGCAAAGAATCTGCTAAGAGACCTTCGATTCTCCTGTAATTCTGGATTGCCCAAAGTAAATATAATTTGAAGCAGAGATATCTAGCAGCTCAGCACAATGATTCGGGTTGAAATAATTAATTTCAAAATGAAGAACATCTCTGGACAAAGGAAATGATCGTGTGATAGTTGCCCTTTCAGATGTTTGAGTTTTGCTTGCTAGTTTGACCAAAAGAAGACAGAAATTTTAGGAAATTAGAGGAAGACTTTCTTCAGTGCTGATTGTCAATCTCCCTGCTGAGACCTCTAAAGAGAAATTATTCTTATGCACTTCAGCTCAATCTTCTGCTTTCTAGCCTCATGCATTAAGGAAAACAGAAGGGTCGACTTTTCTCTGCTAGACAAGGTCTGCCCCAATATTGATTACTGAGGACCAAGTCCTGAGATAAATGTTTTACATGTGATATGCCATAAATGTTCACAACAACTTAATAAGGCAGGTACCTATAGCAGCTCCATTTTATGGATGAGGACTCGAAGGAGTAATGAGCCAACCCAGGCTCACATAGCTTGTAAAGACAGCCTGGGCTTAAATACTGGTCTGTCTGACTCCAACCTCAGCAGGTTCGCCTCCCCAGGTTCAGGCTGTTCAGCACTGCCATCAGGCCAGTGCCTTGGATCTGCTCCCATGGAACTTTTCCTTCCCCACAGTCCTCCTCATCCTCCCTTTATGCAGAGAGAGCTTGCTTCGGGCTGTCCTCTAGTTCCGGTCTTCTCAGGGCTGCCCACGAGGACAGCCTCTCTGAGCAAATTACAAGCCTTGGAGGGCAGGGCCTGTGCCTCTTGTTTCTCATTTATCTATAGGGTTTACAACCGCACATCAAGGCTCTTGAAAATGTGGTGCAGGTCTGATTGGGGTTTAGACTCCCTCACTTATCTCACCTCATCTCATCTCATCTCATCTCATCTAGGAAATATCCCCAACTTGAAACTCTTTCTACTTCATCATTCAAGTCACAGATAAAAATATTCATTCAAACCCACAGTTCCTTTTCATCACCCACCAAGAGAACAGCTCCACCTGTGCAGGAAGGAAGAATAAGAAAAGGAAAGAAAAAAAGGTAGAGAAGAGAGATGGTGGGAGTAGGGGTTAGTTCTGCTCATATCCAGCAACGAACCCCTTTCCCACCACTACTATATTTTATAAAGGCCCAGAAAAATGAAAGAATTTTAAATTTGGAAAAAAAAAAGAAAAAGATGTGATGAATTTAACAAAACTGCAATTATCAACAAGTTCTTACTCATCGTTTATTTTCATGGCACTTTATTTTTCTTTTTCCTTTGCTTAAGAACAGGACACAGTAAAACCAAACCAACTAGCTGAGCTCTGAGAGGCCAAAGAAAAGTTGAACTGTGACTTTTATATATCAACAAGGCTCTCTCTCTACTAAAGAAATAGGTGAACAAATTGACTTTTTGAATTCGAAATTAAAGTACTAAAAACCCAAGTGAGCAGCTGCACATATGAAGAACACAACTTCCCAGCCTGGAGACCCCTTTGGAATTTACGATACGGCCCAGTAGCTGAGTGGGAGGAGCACTGGAGTTGGTGAGCTTTCCCCAGTCCTACACACTGACAAGCTGTGTAACCTTGGAAAAGCGACTTGCTTGTCTGAACTTGAGGATTCTCAACTATAAAATGGGAATGATTTGAATTTTATTTTAGAGGATTGTGTGAGGGTTAAATAAGTTATTAGTACACAAAAGGTCCTCAACAAATATTAGTTAAATTCTGATGCTAGTGGTCTCTTGCACACACACTATAGGTGGCTATTGCCCTCCTGAAGTTTTCCGAATATCCGTAACTCCTCTGGGCAATTCACTAAAGTTTGCCTACACCATTCTTCCTCTACCCCACAAGATTCCATTCTCTCATATAACTAAACAGAGTTGAGAGACAAACAACTGAATGTTTGGTTGAAAGTAATTCTCACTAAAGTATGAATGGCCACAGGTAAAGCACCTAGGTAGCTTTGCAGCATCATGACATAGACTCTGAGTAATAAACTCAGCTATGTTTGCTTTGCACTGTCTTAATCTCCTTCTCTTTACTTTCCTGCCCTATAAATAGAGATAATTGAGTCAGATGGTTGGCAAACTCCTGCCCAGCTTAATCGGTTAGTGTGCCTCTAGTATTTAATTGTGATCAGTAAATGCCACTTTATCAGCCTAAGAAGTTGGAGTTTTCTCTTCCCAAGTCTTCAGCCTTCCCCTTTCACTACAGCTCTATAGCACCTGTCTTGGCTTGGCCTCTCCCTGAGCCTAGTCCCCAGCTGGAGTGCCAGATCTACTCCAAACATGAGGAATTCCTCAATACAAACCACATGCAGATTTTTTATTGCACTTATTCAAATACTACTCATTACACAAAGGTTTAGAGGTGACTTAGAATAAAAGATAAGATTAATGTCGCAATTGTGATGCCAGATTAGATGCAGCTGAAGTCACTAACTGGGCCCTTAATAGACCAAATAAAGCATTTCGCTGCGTCAGCCCAGTACTTTGGGGTCTCTCTGGACTGCCTTGCTGACTGCGGGTTATAAGTAACCTGGCACACACTGTTGCCTTTCTCCAACCTCACACTTTCTAGCTACTTCTAGTATTCAGCATGCTTGGGCTTTCTCTCTCCCAGGGGAAGTAGAATAAAGGCAGTAGAGACTGAAATATTAGGAAGTTGCCTGTTTTCTGGACCCTGTCTTCTTGAGAGAACAAACAGTGGTTCTTTTGATGCTCTTGGTCTTTCTGTCTTGCAATTGTATACACCTATCTTTGGAGCATCTTAACAGTCTTTGCAGCCCTCCCCTGGTTCCTGTAGACCAGTGGTTCCCAACCCTGGCTGCCCATGAGAATCATTTTGAAAGCTTTAAAAATGCTGGTGCCCGGGCCTCAACCCAACTGATTCAGAATCTCTGTTAGAAAGGCCTGGGCATCTGTATTTGTAAAGTTCCTGGAGTGATTCCAACATGTAGTAAGCAGAGTTGAAATCCACTTCTGTAGATTTTCACCTTTGGACCACCTGCCTTACATTATCTGCTGGTATTTCGGGTCCATTATATTACAGTAGAATATTCCTTGGGGTTGAGGGGAAAGGGTATAGGAAAAGCAAGAGCGATGTCATTACTTTAACTCAAAGGCATTTTTTTAAAAAACAGCCATGGGAAATAATTTTTACCTTAAGGGAACAAAATAATTATATATAGCATAACACATTTTTTAGAAGCCTTTAGTAGTTATTAAGAAAATATGGGCATATTTTATTTAATCATATATTGATATATTTATTCATATATTGCTTTTTCATAAAAGCAATTCATTTTGTTTTCAGATACAATACAATAGGTCCAATTGAGCACATTCTTGATTCACACATGTAATTAGTGACAAAATAGTTTGGGGCAAATATAAGCTAATTCTATCAGAAGTCCATCCCTGTGATGCACTAATGGTCATTAAAAAGGCAAAGAGTGTAGGGAATCTGTCTTCTTTTGAAGCTAAAAGCCATCTTTGCACAGGTGGGGTGAGAGGCTTTTATTCAACAGAAATGAGCTGAATTCCTACCTGGTACCAGGCCTGGTATATGGAGCTGCAATTAAACCTCCCACCTCATGTTATTCCATCTCAAGTCTTACAAATTGATTATTTATATCCTGTATTTCTAATTGAATAGTCTAACAACATTTTGATCTTTTTCTTGTTTTCAATCATTTTCTTTTTCTTCAGTGGTCTGTCTTCACTGTTGAGTTTCACTTTGGTCTCAGTCCCTTTGATCTCATTATTTCCAAATGTTTTCCTGCAATTCTTCTAAAGTTCTTACAATTCAGACAGTTTTATAGCTCTCAAAATTTATAAGCTTCTCATTAATTATATGAAGGAAAAACTCTTAAAGGCAGTCACAGCCAATGATAGCCTACCCGCCTGAATTAATAAACACACTTAATTTTGTCACCATCCCTAGTCACACCACCTGAACTCAGGGGAAACTACAAAAGCATTTTACATATATGTAGACTAATGACTCATTTACATGCATCTAGAAAGCAAACTCTTCCTCATTCAGGACTTTCAAAACCCTTCCGGAACTATTTAACCCTTAGAGCAGGAATTTTGCATTCTCAGCCTGCTGGCTAATTCAGCCGGCATGTGTGTTTTAATTGGTACTGACAATATTTTTTAAATTGAATTTCCGTGTCTTCGAATGCACCCCTTCTTCAATTGTATACACCTAGTCCATTTCACTAATTTATATTACTTGCTGGCTCTTGAAAACTTTTGAGTTTATTATCCCTCATAAAGATGGAAATCTTTCTGAAAAGTGTTACGTCCTTCCCGGTTTTTGTAAACAGAATATCTGAAATGTAACTTAACCTCCTCTTAATAATTCAGAGTTATCACTGTGAAATTTGGTGATTATGCCATGCAGAAATGCCTTCACATATTCTTCAGATTTTTGAATACTCAGTAGTCCCAGGCTGCTATGCTTCTTGAGTTTTTGAAATTGTCTTATCTTGTCCCTTCCTATCTGATTATTATTTGATTTCACTGTTGCCAGCATGACTACCACCACTACCACCCCCGACATACACAAACACACACTCCTTTGCCATACACAAACCCTTTCTAACCTCCACTGTGTGGATTAGAAATAAGAAGCTAATTTAATTAGCATTATGTGCAAAATAATAGTAAATAGGCACTGAGTTAGGACGCCCTTAAGGAAGATTCTTCTTTATAATAAACTTTAGTGTGAGTCCTTCGTTCACCATTTTGACTGTTTAGAAGTCATTATCATCTAATTACAGGCTCTTAAAAAAATGGTTGATAAATATATGACTCCTATCCAATGAAAGAGCTGGCAATTGAAATTATGAGCATTGGATTTCCTATGAAGAATTAAAAACTCACTAAGCTAAATAAAACTCATGCCCACTGACCTTCACTTCTTGGCCATCACTACCAACTATAAAACAAACAACTAGAAATGAACAGCCACAGATGTTTCCTTTGACTTAATTAGGAAGCACTAAGAGCATTTATGCTCCCAGCACTGTTGTGTAAGTTACTCATGTAAGCAGCAAGCCACATCTCATTAACTGGACAACTATCGTCATGCTAGCCCAGCCAAGAATCTCTTCTCATTCCGCACTCAGAGGCCACGAAAGCAGCTCACTCAGAGAGAGGGGTTGGCACTGCCTTGTTCCCCTCACAGCTAATAAGGCTCGCTGTCCACCCCAACCTAGGTTTTTGTCCCTTTTCACCTGGGCTGCCACAACGACCTCCAACTGAAGTTCTGATTCCCATCTCTTTCTCTCCAAGCCGTCCTAGCCAAACTTTCTAACTCTCTGCTCCCATTGCAAAGTTTCCAGATAAAGACAAACTTCAGTTTGTCTCTCTATTAGCTAGAGAAAAAAAGACTACTTTCTTCAATCCCACTCATTCACTTGTAAGGCCAAGCACGTTTATCTCTCTGCCTTCCCAGCGCCCCATAGTCATTGCCACTTCCTGCCTTTGGTCTTGCTCTCGTGTCCTTCCAGAACACTCTTCCTTTCTGTCCAAATTCCATCCTTCCATATCTTTACTAAAGAAGCCATTCTCAAGCACGCCACTCCTTTCAAGGTTATTCCTCTCATTCACCTCCTTGTGGTTCCCAACTTTTCAAGCCTTCCTTTTCTTTCCCAACGGTCCTGGCAGAGGCCCTGGATTTGAGCAGGGGTCTTACCTAAAACTTCTTTAATGGCTCCTGCCTGATTTCTATTCCTCTAAAAACCAACATATTCAGTGAACACAACTGACCTTGTAAACGAAGAAGACTTTAAGAAAGGCAAGGTTTCTATTTGGAGAAGGTTCGGTATTCCTCCTACCACAATACATTGCCCTTCGTGTTCCAAGGAGAAAGTACGAGTGGGCTAGGTTCCCAGATATCTGGCAAAGAAAATGCAAGTCAGCCTCCTCCCCTCCCCCAGCCCACCCCGCACTAACCAGACAGAATTTAAAATGCACCTCAGTGTGTTCATCTTTTCATTTAGAAAGGAAACAAGACTTGCCGTTCTGTTTCTCCTATTTCATTAAGAACAGAGGTCATCCCGGGAAGGAGAAGGGTAGTTACCAAGAGTGGACTTGTGGGGTAGTGGAGGTAAGGGGTGGGGGTGGGGGGAACTCACTCATCCCTTCTTTTTAGCCTGCTTCACCCTTTGAGGAGAACAAGCCCAGCTTTCATAGTGAATTATTTTCAGTGCAGCCTCTGCCAGGACTCTGCTCTCCCTGGCTAAGTCAATACCCAGAAGGATTGAATGATAGTTCAAGGTCAGACAGGGTGCCCAGACAGGACTGGCCAGAGATGTGGTACTTACTAAGACAGCTGGGAGATACGGGAATGGAGAAGGGAATAAGGGAGAAATCAGAGCGTGTGTGGTAAAGGGAAGCCCAGAAAAAGCCGAACCTGTAAGGCGCGCTCTCTCTCCCTCTCTCTCTTGCTTCCCTCCCTCTCTCTTTCTCCTCTCTCTTTCTCTCCTCTCTCCCTCCCCTCTCCCTCCTGTCTCTCTCTCTCTCGTCTCTCTCTCATTCCATGATATATGCTCCATCTCTCTCCCTCTCCTCTCTCTCTCTTGTTTTGCACACACACACACACACACTCCTGCACGGAAACACATTCTTTGCTTTCCCGCCCCTCTTTAAATCCCCAAGGCATTTCTATAAATAAACAATCATACCCCAGTCTGCCCATGGCCCGTTATTAAGTGTACAAGTCCTCGCACTGCTCCTCACTTCATAGTTTGCAAAGCCCTTTCCAAAGGGTATGTCATCTTCACCCGATTCCTACATCACATACTTTAAAGGTCCTGTAAGCCCCATCACCAGTTCCATACACAGAAACATGGGCACCCCACCCCCATACCTGCCAAGTTCTTAGCCTTAATACTATAGGCTTCAGGTTGTGCTACTTGAAAAAAAAAATTGCCTACAGTTCAGGCCACATATATCAGAGGCACCATCTATTAAAAAATTGCTCTGTTCCTAAGTGCTTTACATGCATGATCTCGTATAAATTCCACAACAATCCTGAGTTGTTGATATGATGGAGGCATTTTATACATGAAGGAAGGGGAGCTCTGATATTATGTTACTTGACTGATATCTGAATGGAGAATGTGTGTGCTGAATTTTGAACACAGGTCTATGTGACTAAAATGGGCATGTTCTCAACCTCTGCTCTGAGATCCTGTTACTAACAGCCCTTTGGCATCTAAGATTCCAGAGCATCTACTAGAGGGTCTGGTCAGACATCCAGGATGCAAGGATTAATAGCCCATTAGCAATGCCTGCAGTGATGCCTTTTACTTTTCACTTCAATGAACATTTATTTTTCCAGACTATGTACCAGGTATTGTGGACAGAGCAGAAAACAAGGCAGACAGGTCCTAAGTAGAGCTTACAGTCTAGTTAGAGGAGACAGTCCCTACATGAACACACAATTAAAATACGTGTGCCAGTTCCCCAAGAGATTCCAGATCAACACAGAATAAACATGACATAGTTTTAATTTTTCCAAACACTGTTCTCAACTGTACTGTGTCAAATTGTGTCCATCCCTCTTTGCTCCCTTTAAAATATCTAGGACAGATTCCATTACTTCCTATCACTTTCGATTATCGAAATTTAGTCCAGGCCAATGCAAACTCCTATCTCATATTTGATCCACTCTCAGAGTGGCCCAAACTTGCTGCTGGAGCAGCTTGGCATGGCACGACAGGGGGCTTTGAGCTCTTCCTCCCCACTCCTTATAGCCCACCTCACAGACAGTTATGGTTGGAGACCCCCTCATCCTGAGGGTGGTCATCTTGAGTGAAAGCCAGCAAGTCAGCTCAGGCCCAGCACCTTCCTCAGCGTCCTTTTGATTCATGGGAAATTCAAGTTTGCTGCCATGCCAAGCCGTAGGAGAGACCCTGCTCCATTGCCCTCCTTTCTTGCAGGCTCCCTTCTCTCACCAATGTCTTTTATTCTCCTGGGACACAAATAGACACAGCACAGACAGCAGGACTGCTGCCCATGCAGATGTCCAACCAGAAAATGTGATACTAGTGGTTCCCAAGCACACTTCCAGCTCTCTCTTGGCGTGGAGGAGGGGAAAGCACCCCTTTCCCTGCCCCAGGGAGAGAACCGCTCTCACAGGAGCTCTGCTCCTCCCCCGAGCTGACTCTAAGGATGCTTCTCCCTTCTCCCCCATTCCTTGCTTCAGTTTAGCCTTCTCCTCACAGACCTGGGATGGGGGCAGGACTGATGGTATCAGAGCCAGTTCTGCTTCTTCGATTATTCATAATTGGTTTGGAGCTCTCTTTAGAGACATGGAGTGCTTAGTGCCTTTCTTGTCACCTTCGAGCCTTGGCAGCCATTCCAAGACAACAGAAAAGGTCTCACTCAACATCCCATCATAAAAAAAAATTATAATTGTGTAATTGTGAAACATAGGATGAAGGAAAAGAACAGGGTACTAAGAGAGGAAACGTCTTTGCTCTGGAATCAAGCTTCTTGGGTTCAAATTCTGGCTCTGCTCCTTACTAACCTGTGAGCCTTTGGACAGGTTACTTAACCTCTCTGTGCCTCACGTCCTTACATGTAAAATGGTAATGAGAACAGTACCCACTCCATAGGATTATATAAGAAATTGTAAGTAAAACTCTGAACATGATGCATGGCACATTCATAAATGCTCAGTAAATATAAGTTTCATGAGGACATGGATTGAGAGATCCAGGCACTTCGCTCAACAACATTCGATGAAATAAGAAGGAGGAGCACCATCTGGAAATACCTATTTGAGATTAGGTAGTCAGAGAAGACCACTCTGCAGAGGTGACACTTAAGCTTTGACATGAAAGGTAGGGGAACATCAGCCAAAGAGAGAAGGGAAAGCAAAAGGAAAAATGAGATTAGTTATTTGTTGCCTCTTTATGGCAAAATTTCTCTCAAGTCCAATTTGGGCAGATTGTACTTGTGTCACATTACATAATAGACCTAGAAAAGTTGTCTTCGACTTTTTAATACAATGTTTAAATACAGAGTTATGAGATGCTAATTCCCTCAAGACCACAAGTTGTCATAACTCCCAGGAGCTAAAGTCTTCCAGGTGCCTCTGTCCGCTTTGCATCAACTCTAACAGTGCAGTCAGTAGCTCCATCATTTTCTCTGCTGGCGGGCTGGTCGGGCATCTTCTAGGAGCCATGCAGCTTCTCCCGGACACATTGCATGTCTGCAAAGGACTCAGAGACCAAAGTTCTGCACTTTCTCTAAATGACTATAATTAATAAAACAACAAGTGTTGGTGAGGATGTGGAGAAAAGGGAACCCTCGTTCACTGTTGGTGGACTTTCAAATTGGTGCAGCCCCTATGGAAAACAGTATGGAGGTTCCTCAAAAAATTAAAAATAGAACTACCTTATGACCCAACGATTCTAATTCTGGGTATTTATCTGAAGAAATCCAAAACCCTGATATGAAAATATATATCCTCCCCTATGTTCATTGTGGCATTAGTTACAATAGCCAAAATATGGAAGCGACCTAAGTGTCCATCAATAGATGACTGGATAGGAAGATGTGGTACATGGACACAATGGAATATTTCTCGGCCATAAAAAGGAATGAAATCTTACATTTGTGATAACATGGATGGACCTAGAGGGTATTATGCTAAGCGAAATAAGTCAGACAGAGGAAGACAAATGCTACTTGATTTCACTTGTATGTGCAACCTAAGGAACGAAATTAACGAGCAAACAAAACAAAAACAGACTCAGATACAGAGAACAAACTGATGGTTGCCAGATTGGAGGGAGTTTGGGGGTCTAGGCGAATAAGGTAAAAGGGTTAAAAGGTACAAATTGATAGTTACAAAATAGTCGTGGGGATGTGAAGTACAGCATAGGGAATATAGTCAGCAAGATTGTAATAACTATGTATCGTGCTAGACTTATTGGTGGAAAGATCACTTTGTAAATTATACAAATGTCTAATCACTATGCTGTAGACCTGAAACTAATTAAAAATAATATTCGATGTCAACTGTAATTGAAAAAAATTTTAAAGTGAAAAAATATTTTCTGAACGTGCTACTACTACTAATTAACCTTAAGTCTTATTTTCACTTATGACAATAGAAAATCTCTAATGCAGGATCTTTGTCATCTCGGATTTATATCAAAAATAAGGTTATCATTTTACCTCAAAAAAAAAAAAAAGATCTGCACTTTCTCTTAATATCACCTCAGGACAAGAAACCTGTAAAACTCTACAGAGGCTGGCCTTGGTCCACCACCCCCATGACCTTCTCTCTATGCCTTCCTGTAACTGACAGCATAGTGTCCCCACCCCACCTTTTGAGAGACACATTGGAGGGCAGCTAGAACAAAGAAGCAGGGTGAGGAAGGACATGGGAGCAAAGACAGGTGGGAAAGACATGGCTGGGTTTGCCCTGTCACAGAGTACACCAGCTGAGAGTTCTCGCCACAGCAGGCATACATGAAAAGAGCAGTGGATAAAGATCAAAAAAAGGATTCTGACAATCAAGGAGCTAAAGGGCTGAAATGCGGAAGAGTAAGTGGTTAAAGGCTTCCTAGATTCACAGGGCCCAGAGCAGGAATGCAAATGGAGGCCCCAGCCCAGTCAGTTTCCTTCTCTTTCTGCCCAAACTTCATGCTGCTCCACGGGGGACCTCACTCTTATGAAGTAAATACTCCAGCCCATGTCTGGTCCAAGTGCAGTCCATGTGAACTCTTTTACCCCATCTTCCAAGGGTGCAGCCACTGGTGGTGTTGTCCACCTTCAGGAGGACACACTCAGAATAGAGGCGGGCATCGCCTTGGAGGTGGGCTCAGTTGAGGAAGCAGATCTAGGTGCAGGGGTATCATGAGCACAGTTTAGGGAGGAGGAGTGCATGGGTTCCAGGTGAGAACATCCCGTAGGCCTCATGGAATTCTCACTCTTTGGGGAAGGATTCAGCTAGAGGAGAGTCTGAGAAGGACCCTCTAAGGTGCAGGGGCCGAGAGCAGAGGGGTTGAGGATGGTGTTGTACACTTATTAACCCCAAAATGTAGAAAGGGACAAGTGGATAGGAGTTAGAAGTAAGAATATTCCTTAGAGAAACCACTTCACCATTCCCTACAATTATATGTCCAGCTCTAAACTCATCTTTATCACCAATTAATCATAGAATAATTGTGGATGCTACACTGTCACCTCTAACTCAGTATAATATAAAAAATATATAGTCTTTCTCGCAAACTTGACAAACTTCCCCACTTCAGTGTGGTACCATCGTTGTCCCATGTCCCAAGCTAAAACAATGCTGCCATCTTCTACTCTGCCCTCTCTACCCTCCCCAATACCCAGTTTATCTCTGAGTCCCCTTAGCTAATACGTGTGTGTGTGTGTGTGCGCGCGCGTGCTGTGTGTATAAAAATAAAACCTATTTCTGATGAGAGGTCAGACTGTGAAAATTGGAAAAAAATTAAAAAGCATTTCATAGCTGTCTCCACCTTCAGTAAATAAAATAATCTACCTTCCTATCATATCTTAAATCACAGAAGGCATCCACCAGCAGCAGCCTCATAAACATATGACAGCTCAAATGGCATTTCAAGTATACACCTGCATTATAAAGCTCTAAGACCCAAAAACAAGTTTATGACAATGACCAGTTGTCATAAAAATAGTTTAAGTGTGTACATGGAATATTTGTTATTTGCTACAAGGAGTTTGCGTAGGGGGTTTGTTTTTATTTTTTAAAGTTGTCAGCCAGGACCTTGGTAGCAACAATAAAGATTCTGGCTGAAGCGTAGGTCTGATTATAGACTATTGACTAGGGTACATCCAAAGATTAATTCTGAAGGTTGCATATCTAACAGTGTACATAACTGGACATTTGTGTTTTTGCATGTCTGGTTACAGTCGTGTTTAATTACTTTGAATTGGTTAGCATTATAAATGGCTGGGACAAAATATCTTCTTGAGGGAGTAGGTGTGTGTGACTCACCAGCTCCTCTGACTCAGTGGACTCATACTGTCATGAGCTGTTAATACCTAGATCCATTATCAGAGCATGAGTAGGACAAAGGGGCTTTGAGAAGCTGTACCGGCAAACATCCAGGCACCCCCACTGGCTATTGTTATGGATGTATCTTTTTGTGATATATAGATAGCATCTATATTTTTTGTTGCTGTAATGGCAAGTTTCTGGCATAGGTGTGACCTGATTATTATTTTCCAAGAATGCTGAAACTAGATGATGATATAATGCAGTTGGAACTGATCCCAAGATGGAAGGGTGCCTCTCTTTACCTAAGTTAGATGCACTTTCGGTGTAGATAAATAAGGGCCGGGAGACTGGGCCGGGAATCAGAAAGGCAGGGTTGTGTAGGTGCCCTGCCTTTGTGGGTGGTGGTACCAGCAAGAGGCTTTCCACTCCGCGGGTGCCATTTAGAATGTGAAGGGAAGGTGGTTACCATGTAAAATAGGATCTCCCTTTCTCTCACCTAGAACCCCAGATGTAAGCACCAACAACGTAGAGAATCGCTAGTCCGTAACAGAAACACCTAAGGAATTGGCTTTAATTTTCGTTTTTGCACCAGCAATGAGAACATAAAGGAAACTTCTACTCAGCTTGACACAACCGAAGAAGGTTGGAGAAACACACAAAAATGGTCCAGAGTCATGAATACAAACTACATCATAAAGGCTGGCAGAACAATGCTTTCAAAACCCAGATGTTCCAAAACAATTTATCATTCTTAATGATTATATAGGGGAGAGATCACACCTACCCCCCCAAAAAAAATTGAAAAGGAAATAATTTCATATAGGATGCAAATGGGAAAGTTTTTACTATGCTTATAGGTAATAATAAAACCTGTTTAAATTTTTTGTTGTAAATACATGTATATATATAATATGTATATACAAATTTTGATGCATATATACAAGAAAATTTTGCTTAAGAAAATGTTAGCAATATTTTTGAATCCTTCTTTGTATCCCTCCCCAATTCCCTTTGTCTTTCTCCACTAGAAGTAATCACTATGCAAAATTCTACTTATTATTCTCTTGCTTTCCCTTATTAGATGCAGACATAGATAGATTTGTTTTGAACCTTACATAAATGAGTCATACTGTATTTTCTGCTTCCTGCTTTTTACGCTCAATTTTATGTTTGTGAGATTCATTTGTGTTGGGTAGGAGTAGCTGCCATTCACTTTCACTTATGTTCTGTATTCCATTGAAACATAGATATTTAAGAATTCGAAAGTCAATATTCTGGTGAGGGGGTATGCAGAAAACTGAATCTGATTCTCATCTCATTTCTCACTCAAGATATTTGCAAATTGTGAAGTTCCAGTATCCCCTCCTCCATATGACTTTGCTTTTCAGAAGTCGGATCTCCTCTAGCCCTTGGTTGGGAGGAGGCAAAGGAAGGTGGGGATCTTGACTTGTCTGAGCCAATCATAAAGTCTCATCCTCCTTCCAGGTATTGAGTCATACACAGGCATGTGCCTTAATTCTGATCAGTAAAACATGGCAAAGGTGGAGGAGTCTTTGGTGAATGGTGGGACAAACTCTTGGGAAAAGGTTATTCACCCTTCAAAAGTGACACAAGAAAGAGGTGGGCTTTTTCTTCTACTGGGTGGTGTTGTGTCTGCACATGATGCCTAGAAACTGTGGCAGCCATCTTGTAATTAGGAAGCAAATTAGCAAAGGTACAGTCAAAAGTAATAAGGATTGGAGGGGGAAAAAAAAAAGGAAATAACCTGAGTTTAAAACTACTGAATTTACCAACTTTGAAAACACCTTACCTTGGGACTCATATTGTGAGATCATAAATTTTCTTTATTACTTAAGCTCATTGAGTCAGAGAATTATGTCACTTGCAACCAAAGACAACCTCATTAACATACCTTTATATACAAAAGATCAAAGAAGAGAAAAGGAGAGACTTGGTTGGTAAAACTAAAAAGTCTATGTTCAGGTCGTTAGCAAAAGATGACATGGGCAGGGTTAGGGGTGTCTGGAAAAAGAGTCAGGGAGCCAGGCTGTACCATTTCTGTAATCTTGAGTGAGTTTAAATCACTCTGGGCTTCTCTCTTATCATCTGAAAAAGAGAAGTGGGTGGAGAAATCCTCTGAACCATATATAACTCTCTTTCTGAAATGGAGCAGTTGAAGACACTTCACACAGCTTCAAGCAGAGCAGAAGTCCACAACTTTTATGCATATTGAAAACAACTGGGAAGCTCTCAAAAACTTCCAGTGCCTGTGCCACAACTCAAACCAATTAAATCAGAATTTGGGGAACTTTTAGGGGGCAGGGAGGCAGGCATCGGTAGTTTTTAAAGCTCTCCAGATGGTTTCAATATGCAGCCCGTGTTCAGGACCACTGGCCTAAAGGGATCCTCTAAACCAGTGGCGCCCAACCTTTTTGGCATGAGGAACCAGTGCTCCTATGAGAATCTAATGCCTGATGATCTGAGGTAGATCTGAGGCGGTGATGCTAGTGCTGGGGAGCGGCTGCAAACACAGATGAAGCTTCACTAGCTCACCTGCTGCTCACCTCCTGCTGTGTGGCCCGGTTCCTAATCAGACACTGACCGGTACAAGTTTGCGGCCCAGGGATTGGGGACCGCTGCTCTAGACCCAGTGGTGGGTGTTCACTCTTTGGCAGAAAGAGGGAAGGGTCAGGAGGCAAAGAGTCAGCAAGACTGCACATAAGAGACTGCCCTGTGTTCAGGGTCCCTGCCCACTAACAAGAGGCTTTCTTTGTTCAGGCCACAACTCCCAGTAGTTGCTAAAAAACTGTTCAGGCCACAACTCCCAGTAGTTGCTAAAAAACTGTGCACCACCTGGCGATGAAAGCTGAAGTAGACACTCTCTCTTTGTGGACTGAAGGACCACCCAAACTTAAACAAAACTTTTGGACTCACATTGATGAAGATACACACTTCACTAACCACACTAGGGATTTTCAGACTTTCAATTTGGGAATAAACTGAAAGGAGAGCCGTAAATTTAGAAAATAACAGAGTTCTTCCTTTAACTAAATTAGACCTTACTTTTTTGGAACAAGCTATCATGCACCCCAAATTCAAGCCATTCTCTCATGTTCAATTTTAAAAGCCCTGTTGCTTCTCTATTATGTGAGGTATCAGGATGTGAAATATGGATGATTCCATTCCATAGGAAACATTCAGGAACACCCTGCTCTTTGACCAGAGTCTCCTTCAGTCATTCACATGCAGCCTGGGTACAAGCCAGCACTAGGTCAAGCTGACACAGGCAATCAGCAAGAGCTGACCGGCATCATGCCTGCCTGGAAAGCATTCCCTCTTTAAGGGGGCATGCACCTGAAACTAATACTTCATATGTCAACTGTAATTGAAAAAAATTTTTAATATTTTTTAAAAGAAAGAGGATAACTACAAAGAAGGGTCACTAGGGAAGAAGTATGAAGCAGAAGAACACTAGACAAAAAGTCACTGTCCAGCCCAGAATTCATTTTCCAGCCTGATTCAACCTGGCATGGGACCTTGAACAAGTCACTTCCCCTCTCTTTTATAAAGTTAGGCATTGGAGTCACATGGTCTTCAGAGTCCCTGTTGGATCCAAGTTTATTGTTCTCCATTTTGTGGGAAGAGGGTGTTTTTCACACAAACATCAGCATGAATAGAAAGCCAGAGGAAACAAGAGTAACGAACTCCAACAGCTACAGAGGTCACGCAGATAGTCTACAAGAATGATGCAATGAGTGGGAACTGTGACAACACAAGGCAGGACACTCCGTGAAGGGATGCATGCCTCGTCTAAAGGGGCAACTGCTACTCAACTCCAGGTAGATATTACCATGAAGAAAGATCTTGCAATTTTTCTCGAAAAATAAAGTCTGCTGATCGTTTAATCTTGGCAATATATTCTGTTTAAAAAAGGGGAAAAGGAACAAAAAATCCCTGTGTCAAACAAAACACATCTGCAGCCAGATATAGCCTGCAGGCCTGCAGTTTAAGACTTCTGATGAAGAGGATGTTATACGATGACTTACTCTTCATAACTGGGCTTTTCTGGTAGGTCAGTCACTTATTTCCCCTTAAGATTCAGAAGCTCTTTCTGAAATTTAGGTAAGAACTGAAACTACAGCTTAGGTTCAAAGACCTGCTGCCTCTCACCCCAAGGAACTGAGCCTCTCCCTTTGGTCTGGGGCTGATGCCCACCGGCCCCTCCCTCTGCCCTCTGTGCAGCTCCAAGCTTTGCCTCTCCCTTTGGTCTGGGGCTGATGCCCACCGGCCCCTCCCTCTGCCCTCTGTGCAGCTCCAAGCTTTGCCTCTTGTGCAGCTCCAAGCCTGGTGCTCAAGAGGTAGAAGCCATTCCAGCTCTTCCCACACCATTTCTACCCCTATTTTAAAGCTAAGTGCCCCCCTCTCCCCGCAATAACCTTGACCCAGTTGAGTATGTGTGATGAGCAGTCAGCACAGATGGGGACAGTCTGGGGGCCAGTCGCGGCAGCTCAAGTCACTGCTCCTGAACCCCAGCCCCAGTGATCATCGTAGTAGGAAGTCACCCACAAGATTGTGACCATGTAAATGCCCTCAGGTGAGTCTAATTCCAGATCCAAACTAGCCTCGCTCAGTTGTCCTTAAACGAAATGGGAGAATCTCAGTTCATGGTTTCTTATTTAACTATGGCTTTAACAAAGAAAACACACTTAGATCTCATATCAAACACTTTTATTCTTACAGTGAGACATTCACTACAGATAGCTATAGGAGAGTGAAATATTGACAGTAGAAAAATGTGGGTGCTAGCCAAACTTCAAATACTGTCACAGTAGAGTTATTCCAATAGTACTTTTCCGGCCTGGCAGATCACACATGTTAAAATTAACTGCATTCTCTGAACATCTCTCAATGGACATGCACGTGATAGAGGCAAATACTCCTGTCCTTGAGATCTTACAGAATGAATTTATGCATACCTCAAAACAAATATATTACAACACATTCAAAACAATTCACAGTCATTCTAAAAAATGTATATTTTGACGTCAAAGAAATTGGTAGAAAGACTTAAAACAACAAGATAAATAGAGGCAAGAAATAGATTGCTACTTTTATGTGCAAGGTACTGGATTCTTGAATTGAGAATCAGTGTCAGTCCTCACTTCCAACATCACATCGAAAAAGTGTCGTGAAAAAAATAAGTCGCCTTCAATATGAAGGATGCGAGTTGTGTATACTGACAACACTCTCTAAGATACAGTAGTACTGCAGGAGGAATGCCAGCACACAGGGTGGGCCTTCTCATGAGGCCACTCATGAGTTATCAGACGACCCTTCAAATATTTGGGTTAAGCAACTACAATAGTCTGGTTTAATCAAGGCACTTGCAAAGAGCTATCTTTGACATGACTTAGAGTCCCTACAAGTTGTTAGCCATTGATGATGGCATGGCTTTTTGGTTAAGCGGCATTCTCTGGGAACCCAAGCATGATGTTCTGTTCGCAAAGCATTACAACTGCAAAGCCAGATTTGCTTAAACTTTCCCCAAATCACGGTTTTTGATAAATCATGTTTGAACAGAAAGGCTTCACTTAAAATTTTGATTCTCCAGAGTTATAACTCACCTTTCTCCAGGATCACCCAACACCCCTAAAGTTTGTTTGGTTTTTCTCCAGAGGAATATATAGGTCTTTTTCTCCCCTCTACATATTATTTCCCCAGGAGAGAACTGTAAAGCCAACTTAAAAACACAAAATAACCTTACATTTTCTCACCGACAGTTAAGTATCAGACCTCTCGCTCCTACTCTGACTCAAGCTACAGAGCTTTGTGAACACTTTTCAGACATTCCTCATACCATTAATACAGCTTTCCATCACCATCAACTGTCCCTCTTCGACCTTTCTTTGCCCACCATGAAAGCTAGTCAATTGAGAGGGAAGGAGAAATGGCATTTAAGAAGTATTATTACTTTTATAAAAATGAACTTCCAGGCTGTTACTTAATCCTCCACAGCAAAGTTGGGCAGCATCATTGATATAGGTCCCAACACTAAATTCTCAAGTGGCTACTTTTTTTTCTTTTTTGTAGCCAGGTCCCAAAAGCTCAAACCTAAACCTACTGAAGGAAAGTAGCTAAGACTTCCTAATATTGAGCAATATAGACCTGGGGGATTACATGGGGAATATGACAGGTCAAGACCAGTCACTAGGTTGCTTAATTCATCGATAGGAGGCCAAGTTCTCCATTCTTCCCCAACTCTGCCATTCTGGGAAGAGCCCACTGGCCAGCCTTGGACTGCCAAAGATTGTTGACTCTAACTCAGCCTTGGGGGACCCCCGGTGGAATGCACAGTCCTGGGGTGCCATCTGTGTCTGTACTCCATCAGGTTTCCATTGCACATGGACAATTCTATAATTCTGACCATCGTTGTTGTCCCAGAAGACCTGCCCATTAGCATGGTAAGAAATGCAGAACTCAATTTTTTCCTCAGTTGGAATAACAGAGGGTAAGTCAATGGCAAATGAGAAGGTATCACTATCTGAGCCACCATACACATTTTTCATGTAGACACAGTCCACATTGGTGTAGCTTTTCCAGGTATCGAAAGTAATACGGACCTGAACCTTCTTCTCAAAGCTCACGTTTTTCACTTTCACAGTCCCAGTCACTGTTCGCTCTTGCAGAGAGCAGTTCTCCAGACACACAAAGTTCTTCTGAAAGTGGTTCCGAAAACTTAAGTAATCACTTGAAGGCTGAGGGAAATCTAAAATCAAGTTTTTCTCCTCATGGAGTTTTAAGCCAGAGGACAGATCATTAAGGTCCAAGAGATCAAACTGCAGATCCCACGCTGGTTCTTCTGGGACGTCAGAGAAGACATGGATGGCGGTGAGAGAGAGACCCTTGGAGTCAGCAAACACGACTCGTTTCTTGCCTTGGTTGTGTGAATGCTTCCAGTCGTTCTGTGATTTGGCTTCCTGTTTTATATGGAGACAAGGTTTCAGAGGCTTTAATTTGTTGACAAAATTTCTCCGTTGAAAGTCATCGTAAGGGCCCAGGAAACTCTTCAGAGGTGGCGAATGAGCCAAGCAGAGCCTCATGGCGACATCCACTGGCATGACTGAACTTGTCAAAGGCCGTGGATCTAAAACCTGGATCATTCTGGAATGTAAGAATAGGAGGGGTTGTTATCACCTGCATCTGGAATGCTCTTCCCCTGGTCCCAAGTATATACATACTGTTTTTGTATTGGCTAAATTATAGTTGGCACAGTATCAGGGAGGTGCTATCAAATGCAGTAAAGAAAACAGTATTAGATGATCAGATATGTTTGGTTCTACTCTTTAATAGTCACAAAGCCATGGGTTAACTGCTTAACTGCTTAAAACAGCTAGGAGTCTCAGTTTCTTCGTCTGAGAAATAAAAGGGTTGGATCAGATCATCTTTAATATAGCTTTAAAAACCACTGGTTCTGTTTTGGACCAGTGCTTCTCAAACCTGTCTGGTCACAATAACTTAGGGAGTTGGTTTTCTTTCTCTTTCAAGCAGATTCCTGGGACTTAGAGCCACTGAGGCAAAACTTCTGAGGGTGGGGACAAAGAGGTACATATATTCTTAAAGCTTCCCAGGTGATGGTAATGACCAGATAGGTTCTGGAAGCACAGTTCCAGACCTGGTGCTCCTTCTGGCTACTTCGCTGGTTTTGCTGGTGAACTGATTACACGTCTCTGAAAAGGTAACCCACTTGAAAAAAATAGCAATAAAAATTTTCATGACACAATTTTGAGAGAAGGCTGGAAAGAGTGAAGTCTGGGGTTCTCTTTGCACTTTGACTATCATGCTCTTCCTCATTTTTCACACATAACCAACCGAAATGCAATGCATGCACTTAAAGAAAAACTTTGCATAGCATGTTTCCTATGGAAAGACATCCATGACAAGTCCACGTTTAAGTGGAAAAGTTGATTACCTGAAAATTATATATATGAACTTAGAAATATCGAAAAACTTAACAGGAAATAAACCGAAAAGTTAATTATCTCTGAGTGACAGAATTATAGGTGATCTATTTTTATCTTTGTACTTTTTTGGTATTTTCTAATGTTTTGGCAATGAATATTTATAACTAGAAAGAATAAAACTATTTTAAAATTTAAACATAACCATGCTCAGTAATATTAAATTAAGACGTGTCCATCAAGGTTTTTTTCCTAGCCCTTAGCCCCCAGTACATATTGCCAAGCTTATGGGCTAATTTTCCCTCTCCTCGCCTTATAGATAAGTCCTGTGTGTATACAGTACATGACATTTCTTAGTAACTCTTCACAGCAGCTCTAAGCACATAGGCAAATGGTCCTTATCACAGAATGAATATAAAAGAACATTCACAGAATTTACTTTATTATTCCTGAGATTTTTCTGGAATACATAAAAACTTAGAACAAAATAAATAAAAGCTAAAGCTATATTTCTGGGTCTAATAATAGTTAACATGCAGGATTTTTAGATAAGTCTTCTGCTGTTACTTCTGAGGAAGCTATTTGAAGTAATTTTCTAGGTCTGTTTTGTTTTGTTTTTTACTTTTTGCACTTATAGACGGGTTTAGAATTTAGCAATTCTTCTGGAATTTTAAGTCCTAGCCAACAGTTCAAAAATCATCTTTTGCTCCAACTCTGAGACTGAGTTTGCAAACCGTGATAAGAAGAGTGGAGGAGGAGGAATCATCATCCTGTAGTTTTCCCCCCATTTTAAACTACCCAACCTGCAATGTCAAAGTACTGTTCCCACAAGCTAAGAATCCTTGGGACATCAGTGAGGGACCAAGAGATTACAGTCGCAATTCATAATAGAATAAGAACTAAAGCTGAATCTCCTTAAAATAGTTTCTGATGTAAGGTGCAGATTACCAAAACCAGCTCCGCCTAAGAAGCACAAAGCAAATCTCCACACCTCCGAGGCCTCCCGGATGCCAGATTCAACTCGGCAGTCAGTCAACTTGCCCTCCCGTGGAGTCTCTATTTGAAGAGATGACCGAAGGGAAACGCAGCCCACCTTCCCGTCGGCTGCGCGCACCCCTCTTGTCCCGGGCCGAGAGTCTGCAGTGAACCTACCTGGTGCAGCTCATTAGGCAGAGCCGGGGCAGCAGGCGGAGAGAGCCGACGCTCGCTGCCTGCGCAAGTTCGCACGCCGCTCCCAGCTGTCCCCGCTGGGCAGTAGCTCGGGCAGATTGCGGGTGCGGCTCGGGAAAGGCCCCTTATCTGTCCGGACCACGTGACCCAATCCCTCGGACCAACCAGAGCCCAGCTGGGGCGCGAGCCCTCGCCGGGAGTACGTGACCGCCGTGGTTCCAGACTTCAGGGCTTGGGGTGGGGTTCTCCGGAACACCCCCGCCCGCGGCACTGAGCAAGCCCGGGGCGAGGAGGCGTGGAGGCAGCGCCATACCGCACGTAGCGGGTGCTGGCCTGGGAAGAAAGCCGCAGACCTTACCCAGGCAGGGCGCCAGCTCTGTCCGCTGCCGAGAAGGAGATGCTTTTTGCATCTTGAGGAGTCTGTGCACAGTTAAATCTGAACACAGAAAGCTGCGGCTCGTTCCAAATGTATATATATTTTTTAAATGTTTATATTGTTCATTGCTTGGTCCATCCGCGCATTTTCTCCCCCACCTTAGTCTGAGCTAGCTGCATATTTTTGGGTTGGGTGAATTCACAAATGCACCAAACAGTAGACGAAGGCTGCCAGGAATTAACCATTCCCTAACAAATATTAATAAAGCATGCTAGCCCGATAAAATAGTGATGTGGCATTTAATTAAAAGGCACTTTGTATTTCGACCTATTCTTCAGTTTTTCTCCCCAGAAGAGAAAAACTAAAGCCAAAAATGAAATGGCCTTTTTCGCTCACGTGGTGGGTCAGCCACAGAGCCTGTGGTCAACCCAAATCCCTCGACTCGGTTCTGACGTCCTTGGGCAGTGATGTGGAAACCAAAATGTTAAAATATCACACTGTAAGTTTTGTGACTCTCCGAGCCAATTACTTTCACTGAGGTTTCGTTATTTTGCTTAGTTTGGGGAGTTTTTAGACCATCAGTTACAACCATACAATTAAATTTCTAAGTCGAGTATGAATTATTTTTATAAAACTCACATCCTAGTCCTGGTCTATTAACTTAGATATCCAGGAGTCAATTAAAATATACAATATTCCCTGTGTCTTTTAAGTAACTGTCAAACAGTGAAATTGTAAAGTAGAGTGATTAGAACGAAGAAATTCACGCTGAAAATCACTGGGGAAGATACTTAATGCTTGGGCTTGAGTTTTGAAATGAAAAATCCAACTATCGTAGGTTCACTAGCCCCTCAACCCAACCAAAACTAGCTGAAAGGACATAGTCTTTGAGTTTGACACTTACTAGCTATTTACCCATCAACAATTAGAATGATCGAGGTGGAAGGTGCTTTAGGTATCATTGGCTTCAAAGTAGTTATGTCACAAGTGAGGAATCTAAAACTCAAAGAAGCTGTGCTGCTTGCCAGAGATTGGTTAGGTCAGAGCCACATTTAGAACATTGGGTAGAGTTTTCTCCTCCACTTATGATCACATCTTGAGCATAAAAAGTGGATATTACCAATTAAAGTTACGGAAACATAAAATATTAAGAATGTATTGTGATCCCATTTTGGGGGAAAGATGTGCATGCGTAGAAAATAGAATATACTCTACCAAATGTTGACAGTGCTTATTTTTGGATGGTGAGCTTATGAGTAATTAAAAAATTATTTGTCATTTTGCTTCTTTTTTTTAATTCTTCTACAATGAGCATGGATTTCTGTAATTAAGAACTCACTTTTAAAGGACTTTAAAACTTTCAGATTGAACTAACGTGGATAGCCTACCTACTAGGTGACAAGAACTGTGTTGGCACCACATATTCATGTTATTTACTAGAGTATGCTCTTGTTTCCACTCATACTGTTTCCTCTCCTGCCCCCTGGTGCTGATGCCATAAAATCCACTTTTTCTGAACTCCTTAAAAGAGAAGATCAGCAAAACAGGGTTCTCTCTTAAGAGGAGTCAACACTCAATAAACCTTTAACTGGGTGATCCAGTCCCTCACTTCTTTTTCCCTCCCAGCTTTATTGAGATCTCATTGACATATAACACTGTGTAAGTTTAAGGTGTATAACGCGTTGATTTGATACACTTATGTACTGTAAAGTGACTACCACCAGAGCATTAACTAACATCTCCATCATGTTACATGATTTCCATTTCTTTTTGTCATGAGAACATTTAAGATCTACTCTCTTAGTAACTTTTGAGATATAATACATTATTAAACATGTTGTATGTTAGAACCCCAGAAAGCATGACCTTTCCCCATTGCCCTTACCCACTACCCCCAGCCACTGGTAACTACTATTTTATTCCCTGTCTCCATGAGTTTGGCCATTGTAGATTCTGCATGTAAGAGATATCACACAGAATCTGTCTTTCTCCATCTGATTTATTTCACTTACACAATCAGACCCCTCATTTGTTTCCTTCCCGTCTTTTACTGCCCTTCCTTATGGGATGAGAGGAATTGGGATGAATCGGTGTTTTTAGTTGGGAGTTGCACCAGTGAAGACGTGGATTAGGAATTGTGGGGAGTTTTATTATTATCTGCAGGTTTTCCCTCACTGTAGTTGGCAATCTCCAAACATTGCTTTGTCCTACCCATCTTAACAATAAATCTACTGGTGAGGGCTTATTGATCTGTGCAGAGTTTCCAGCCATGCCAGGGGTTACGAGGACTCAAAAGTCACAGCGCTTTGACCTTACAGATGTGTTACAATCTTTATTATTTTTTTTTTTTAAGTTTATCTTCATGAAATACCCAGGGAACATTTTAAAGAGCTGCTAAGAAGGGGACTGGTGACTGCATGGCTTACACAAGTAGATCTCTCAAAACATGCATCCAACACGGGACCAGAGGTATGACCTTGTGGGAAAAAACACCCTGTAGGAGTCCAAGGTTGCCAATTCATTTTCTGTAACAGGACAAACCTAATAACTGACCTTCAATCCCCACAGCATGGAGTCGGTGAGGTTGAAAACTGCTCATTTTAATTAAAAGGACTGGGATTTCTGTTTTCGAGAGCAGAGAGGAGTCGATTCACATGTGAATAGTAAGCTCTTACACTAATTCCTTCTTCTTTACCCACGTTGGATGGGAACACAAATATTAGGTGAAGGAGTATAATTTGAAAACACACACACAGTGCTTACTTTGGATCAGGCACTGTTTTAAGCACTTTACGAATATTAACTCATGTAATATTTATTAGGTAGAAACCATAATGATTATTCCTACTTTACAGATGAAGAAACTGAGGAGGCCTTGTGAGTTTAAGTAACTTGCACAAGATCACACAGCTAGCAGATGGTAGGACCAGCTTTCAAACCCCTCTAGAGTCCATGGCCCATGCGTGAGTTGCTCAGGAAAAGACAAGCCCACACAGGTACCTACCAAGACCAAAAGGAAGCTCTGCAGAAACCCAGAGAAATTCAGAAAGGGGAGGGCTCTCTGTGGCATATCTGTGGAAGCTTCAAGAAGGAAATGAGACTTAGGAAGGTCAGGAAAATGAAAAGCATTTAAATATGGTGGAGTATCCTCTTTAGGGGATTTAGATGGTAAGAATCCAGCTGTGGGGCTCAATCAATGAGAGAGTAAATGAGACCACAATTGAAATGGCACCAGTAGTCCGCCATTCTTTTCAAGGACATAATCCCAGAAAGCAAGAAAAGAAAATTAAAAGTGTTGCTGAGTAGACCATGTTATTAGCTATTCGGTTTGCTCTGAAGGAATTTTCAAGTGTAATTTTCATCACCTGAAATTTTTTAGTTTTTACCACATTACCCTACTTTTGAAACATCCTTGTAAGAGAGCAAACTAGGCCCAGATGTGAAGGCACAATTGTTGTTACCAACAGTAAGTGGTTAAAGAAAGTACAAGACACCACCTGAGACTTATGAGGTGTCTCCACTGAGGCGAGGAAGGAGAGGGGCGAGGGAACCAAGGATGATCACGTTGCCTCTCTAATAATCCACTGGAAGGAAAGATGTAGAGGTAAAAAGCCGAGTAACCATACAAAGTTGGCTGAATGGCAAATGGGTTGTGTGAATATTATACACATTTGCTACTTATGGGTCAGGACTTCGGTGACAGGAGAGGCCTCCAGGGGCCAGGACAGCCAAAGAAGATCAGTTACGTAGGGTAACTGCAAGGAGGACGATTTGAGTCAAGGGGAAGCCTAGCTGGAATCCTAGCTGAGTATTGGAGAGAAAGGACAAAGGAGAGAGAATCTTAAATGTTAAAATTTATTTTTTTAAAGTCCCTTGGATTATCTCGAACATTAGAAATCTGAGTGACACAAAATGAATGAACAAAGAATGAAATAATCTAACTGTAGAGGAGAAATCATTCTCAAATGTTGATAATTACATCTCTGAGTTGCTGTAGTTTCTCCATATTCATGGAAGGATTGGGGTGAAGAAAAGTATGTTAAAAAGAACCTATGAAGAAACCTTTAAACCACAACTGAAGGGCTTTTTTAAAGGATTTAATATAAAAATTATGGAAGATGTGAAAAGGAATGGGTTGTGCAGGGGATGGAAAAGGAACTAATCCCAACGTACTAAAGTTCATAGAAAACATCAACATAGGAAAAATCAAAATGAGGAGTAGGAATATTCTGAAAAAGAATAATGAGGACATACTAGCCCTATCAGCTTAAAATTTATAGAGTTTTTTAAAAATTGATATTGGTGCATGAATAAGGAATCAGATTAGTGAGATTAAAGAGTCCATAAGTAGACCTACTTACATATAAAAATTTATTGTATGATACATGTGGGCATGTCTAATAAGGGGAGAGGAAGAATGGATTATTCAATAAATGGGCAGAATGTATACAAGAAATTGTATTTAGTTTATGCCTCTGTGGAGGGGGACTAAAGTGCTTTGACCGAGCAACAATGTGCACAAGAAAAAGGCAACTCCGAAGGGAATACTGCAAGGGGACTGCAGGCTGGTACGACTTGCTCTGGGCACTATAATTTTTGTGACCTGGAGAGTTTTCCTTTTAATTCGGGGCTTATGGGAAAGAAAAAGTATTGGGCAATGACTGAATCTGATATTCAGTAAGAGAGAATTGATGTAATGCATACTCTTTATTTCTGTTCTCCTCTATCTCCAGTTCCTCCTCTCTAAGAAGCTGGAGAAGAGACTTCATGGGCATGGCTCGTTGGGTTCATCTGTGCTGAGTGGGTCTCATGCTCTGCACACGTTGTCATTACTTTCTGTAGGCCACAATGCACATCTCTAGTTTCAGTCCCGTATTTTGTTAAATCTTAGCTTTCTGAACTGTTGTGACTTTGCATTCTATTCTCTGCTTGCAAACACAAAAGCCTCTAAAATGCAGCAGCTCTCTGTCTAACCATTATTCAATTTGTGTAGAGACAAGTATTCTTCTGCTTTGTAATTTGGTTTCTGGACTCAGCTATGAACTGTGGCTATTGGAGGAGTTTTAAAGCAGCTTTAGCAGGAGGAATCCGAGCTGAAACGATACATTTCGTTTATAAGGTACCACACTATTTCTTTTTTATGTGACAAAATTAAACTTGTCCACTCCTCCCACCCCCGCCATATATACACAAACAGATCACATCATCCCACCTCCAACTCTGGACATAACTGTTAATAACCACCTGCTCCAATAAGATGTTCAAATGCTCTATTCCCTTTGTTGAGCTACAATGCTGTATTATCTCCCTTAACCACGGACATTAAAACCGGATCTGGCCTAAGCTAGTGTTTTGTGTCTATCAGAGAACTATTTCTGTTTAGCTATTACATACCTAGGAAGTGGTGAAAAGTTCCATCTGGGGGAATCTGGGAAGGGCAAGCAATTTTCCAGATCCTATCAAGTTAACCGTTTTCACTAGGGTTTTAATATTTTGTTTGAAGTGTAGTAAATCCTCTAGAATGTCAGCCAGCGTTAAAGCCAAATTTAAAATACCTTTCAAAGCTAACTTTCTCCAAGCTTTGTTTACTCTTTATTAGGAGGGTGTTAAATTTTTAAAAGTGAACGATGATTAAACTTTTAAGTTACTTGCTAAAATTGGTAATTATTTGAGACAACCAATAGAAAGACAAAATGTTTCAAATTCCCTCACTTCTCCTGTCAAAAAAAACCACCTCCTGTAGTAGGAAATGATAATGTTGGGCAAAAAAAAATTAGGTCTTGCTTTCCTGTATACATTACTGAGCTTTTGTTGTTACAGAGTTTTGGAGCTCAGACAACTAGTGATTAAAACAGGAGTATTTCTTTCTGAGGAAAAGACAGAAGGAAAAAAATTGACACTATTAAGGACAAACCATGTGTCCAGCACTGTTAGGTCCTTTTAGATATTTTATGACATACTCACTGGCTACAATATTGTTACCATATAATGCTTCTTTTAAATTAAATACTATTATATTAAAAAGAAGAACAGAGGACTATTGTTTAAAACAGGATAAAAAGTGATTAGGTACTACTTTCTCTTATCTTGCTTCCATCATGCCCCACCCTCAAATCCAATGTTTTTTGATGCTACTTATGGAATTAATCTTCTCCATGGTTGATATTAGAAGAGGTTCTTATTTTGCAAACCACAGGCTGAAATGCAAGATTTGATTGGTAAAGATCACAGGGGCAGCAGATGAGCAATAACATTTCACATGTGAAATATTAGTCCTTTCAACTTTACAAATGCCTTCACAGTCTTTATTTCGTTTAAACCTCATTAAAATCTTCTGAAGCCACTCATCATTACTCCATCTTACAGATGGAGAAATTGAGACTCAGTAAGGGAATGACTAAAGGAGGATTCAAAACTATTAAGTGATGGAGTTAGGCTTCAATGCCAAGAGCTAACCTCAGGTGGGAACACCTTAATTTAAGTAATTAGCTGGTTCATTTACAGGTATTAAACTAATAACTGAGCATGAGCCCTTTGTTGGACATCTCTTCCTCACTCTCATATTTAATTGGTTCCTGCCTGCTTTTGCCTTCTCAGTTTGTCTCAAAATCCATGTCCTCTTCTCCAATCCCTTGCCACTCAGCACCTCTCACTTGGACTGTTATGTAGCCTTCTAACTGGCCTTTCCCACCCTATATTGTGTCACTCGAATGCATCTTTCTCACAATCGACAAGATGTCTAAAATGTAGCTCTGATCACAAAACCCTGCAACGGCTGCCCAGAATCTAACTCTACCAAAAATAAGCAAACCACTGATATTCACAGCCCTCCATAATCCCTGTCTGTCTCATCAACTTCATCCCCATTTGTCATTCCCAAGCCCTCCCTGTGTTCATACACTGTCCTTCTGTCTGGAGTGCCATCCCTCTGTTCACTTTTGCTTGGCTAATTATTCCTCTTTCGAAGTTCAGCTCAGATGTCATCTCCCCAAGATACCTTCCATGATCTCCTCCCAGCCTGCCTCAGAGATCTTCCAATGTGTTCCCACAAGACCCTGTGACTATCATTTCACTTATCATCTGCTTTTATTAAAATCCATTTTGTTTTTTGACACTATCACTATGGAAAGAGATCTCTCAGTTGTCTTTATTATTTCGACACTTTTATTTTTAAGTAATTATTATTATCCTTAGAATATTAACAATTGCCCACTGTGTGAAATCAAAAAGAGAAAAGAGATTCCATTCTTTTTAAAAAAGAAGTGAAATAACTAAATTGCTCAATTTCTATTTTATTTATCTAAGCTGATAAATGTTACCTATCACACAGAAGTCTTTAGAAAAATAAGAAAAAATGATCTCATGGGAACTCTGACAATTTTGAGCATGAAAAAAAGTACCAGATCTCAAAATTATTTTTTTAAAAAGGAGCAATATTTGCTTAGGGAAGGACATTATGGGAGATTTTTAGAAGATAAAACATTTTGAACCCTCTAGCAAAATATCTTAAAAGGCTGACATAGTTTTTTTTTCTTTTCTTTTTGTTAGTAATTAATTTTCTTCTTTTTTAATTATTTTATTGTGATATAGTTAACATATAATATTGTATAAGTTTAAGTTATACAGTGTGCTGATTTGATACATTTATATCTTGCAACATGATTAGCACTATAGGGTAAGCTTCACATCTGTATCACATCACGTAATCATCATTTTTTTTTGTAGTGGGAACAATTAAGATTTATCTCTTAGTAACATGAAGATCTGTTTTGCATTTGTCTACTCTGCTAGACAGTAGGCTTCTTGAAGGCAAAGATAATATCTTATTCATCTATGTATCTCTAGCACTTGGCACAGTATCTAGTATAAACGACACATACCCCTTGGGTAAATGGGATACATTAATTAAGAAAAATGGTCACTGGCTTCAGAATTTGGCACAAATAGAGAAAATGAGAAGATGACATTGAAACGATGTGAATTGGTGGATCAGTAGGTGACAAGAACATGAATTGTCTAAAGAGCTTTCAGAAACAATCTAGAGAAGAGTGTTGGCAAAAATCCTAAATGAAGCTAGTGTATCATTAAGTTGGCAATCAAGGGGACAAGTTATTTCAAAAGTATCACAGTGCAATGCTAACCAAACCACCCAATGCCCCACTTAGGAGCCTGAGCAAGAGTACACATTGTCCTGGGACACGGCAGGTTTATTTTCGGATCACAAGTCAGACACCAGGACCAGGTAGACTTCGTTTTTTTTAAAGCAATAACTCATAGACCTGAGTTTGTAGATTTGAGTTTCTTAAAAGCAGTAACTCATCAGGAATTCTTTGAATATCTGTTAAACCATTTGTCATCCCTGATTCTCCCTTGCTACTTCTGGCTGTTGTTCGACTTGCCCTTTTCTTTGCTTCCTTTCTCCTCTGCCTTCTAATGCCTCCTTGTTATTGTCCATCACTGCGTGGTTTGTATAAAATCACCACTGACTTTAAAAGCCCCTGGAAAGTTCTGCTGATTATTTTACACCTCTAACTATGGAAAGTATACAGATCATGTAAGCCCATGACAATGTGTCACGTTGCCTGTTTGTTTCTGCCATTCTCTCTGTGTGGAAGACTTTTACCTGGCCAAACCTTACCCATCCTTCAAGGTCCAGCTCAAATATCCAATGTTAAACTTCCCCAGCCCTAGAGACAGAGACAGAATATCCTATTCTCTACTTTGTGCTCCAGACACAAACTTATTTAGACATCAAGAATAGATTTTGTAGCACTATTTGATATTTATTTGTTTATATTACTGTTTCCCCATTAGACTATGAACTCTTGAGAAATACCAAATGTTATTCATCTCTGAATCCCTTGCAGTGATCAATACCTAAAACATTATAGACACTCAAAAAATATTGGTTGAAATATTCTGTAGTCTTATCAGCTCATTAAAGTGTCAAGGTCACACCTAAAGTTAATAAGACCTAATCAAAGCGGGGTGACATACAAGAAGAAATTTGAAGGCTGGACAATGTGGTTATTAAATATTCAATTATTCAACAAATATGTATTTGGCTTCTACTATGGAGGCCGCTGTACTTAGGAATTGGAGATACCGTAAGAAAAAAAAGACCAGCTAGTTCTCACGATCTCAGTCAATCAGACAGGCTATTTTTAAGCAAATAATTGTATAATTAATGATGCAATTTTAATATGAATATCAAAAGATACCTAGATGGTACAGTGAGAGCATGTGATAAAGAGATGTGACTTAAACTGGAATAAGTCAAGGAAGGTTTCTTCCTTAAGTAAGTGATATTCAAGCTGAGAATAGAGTGAAGAGCAGGTATTGCCTAGGTGAAGGGACAGGCATGAGAAAACAGAAGGAAACAGAATATTTGAGATAAAGGTGACTTAGAAAAACCATACAAGGGCCCTCCAGATATATTTGTCACAATCTTGCAACATATTTTGTGCCTAGAGAAGCTTGTCTGTATGGACTATATCAATGGGCCCCCGTGCCCTCTGGCTTCCGGTTGGTTTTGGCCAAGAAGAGGCACTAGCAGGAAAGCAGAGGGTGGAAGGAGAATGAAGTCAAAGTATTTATTCCCCCAACTTCCACCCTGACATGGGTTGAGGTGGGCTTCAACTATCTGCCCACAGCCCTGACTTCTGTCAGACTTCCTCTCCATGGAGCTATTCTATCAGCTCTGAGATCACTCCCCCCACTTGTCCTTCATTCCTCGAGGTGGTAGAGCTTTCTGGAGTTATTATGCCCAGAGGACTGCATTATCCTTTGTTAGTTTGCTCCAGTCCTTCCCACACTCTTGTAAATAGCCTCTTTGTTAGACACTCATCAAATTACTAATTTTATTTATGCTATTTTCCTGCCAGAATGCTGACTGATATAAAGGGCAAATAAGAAGCTAAGTCACACCGAAGGTTTTTAAACATGATAAGGGCTCTAGATTTACCCCACATTCTGGAGTCTCTACTGAATGCCCCAAATGATCAGCAAAAACTCTCCACTCTGGCCTGTGGGAACTCAATGATCCCAGTCCTATTTAAGCTCTAGAACTTTTCCAGACCAGATCTCACCTTTGCCCATACCTCCTAGGGTTTTACTCTACATATTCAAGTCTCTGTATTCAGCAAAGACTCGATCCCCCATGCAGATTTCTGGAGTCATTTTTCTATATAGCTCACTCCTCTTCAGAACTCCATCCTACAATTTCTAGCCATGTTCGACTGCTCAAACTTCAGTCCCTATCTTTTCATCTGAGAGAGTCCACCATGCTTGAGATTCTTCCTCCTGCTCTGTGATCCAGAATGTGCCTCTAGGCAGAAAACCAGGGCAATTACAGAGTCACTTCATTTATTTCCCTTTTCTGAGTCTTGTGATGCTTATTGTTAGTGTCTAAAAATAGTTGATATTTTGTCCAGCTTAAGGTAAGTGGGTAAGTCCTTGATGACCAGAAACAAAAGTCCTTTTAGTTATTTTTAACTTTATAAAGTGAGTATCGAGCTGAAGGTAACCTTTGGGGACTTACATTTGCACGCCATAATTTTATTGCTAAAACTCATCCATATTCTTATGTGTAGCTGTGAGTCATTCTTTCAATGCCATGTAATAGTACATTAAGTGAATAAAACACGTTATTTATCCATTCTCCTGTTGATGGGCATTTGGGTTGTTCCTAGCTTTCCATTATGAATTTTCTTATGTATGTTTTTAAATATATTTTTGTAAGAGTTTCTTTTATACATTCAATAGTTTAATTAAAGTTTGAATTAGAAATGACTACTGATTGTATCAAAACCTTTTCTGGCATTTAACAGTCACATATTTTTTGCTTAAGTTGTTGCTGTAGGGAATTATATTGTTAGATCTCCTAATGGCAAACCTTTCTAACATTCCTAAAATATACTTAGAGTCTATTATTCTTTCAAAACCAGTACTAGACTTACTACATTTTATGAGTCCAGCTTATTGAGGCATAATTTAGAGATGGTAAAATTCCTCCTTTTAAAGTATATAATCTGATGGGTTTTGACAATATATTCAGTCTTGTAACCATGACCATAATCAAGACATAAACACTTCCATCACACCCAAATGTTTCTGCATGCTCTTCTGCAGTCAATCCCCTGTCCTACCCCTGAAAACCACTGGTCTGATTTCACTTTTTCCAGAATGTCCTATTATAAAGTCATACAATGTGTAGGCTTTTGTGAACGGTTTTATCACTCTTCATTATGCTTTCAAAATTCATCCATGTTGTTGCATGTATCAGCAGTTTATTCTCTTTTTTTATTATTGTGGAATAATATTCCATTGTATGAGTGTGCCACAGTCTGTTTGTCCATTCATCAGTAGATAGACTTTCCCATTTATTGGTTTTAGATATAGGCCTTTGTGTGAACAAATGCTTTGATTCCCTTGATTAAATACCTAGGTGTAAGATTGCCGAGTCATATGATAAATGTATGTTTAAGCCTATAAAACTACCAAACTGTTTCCCAAAGTTTCTGTACTATTTTACATTCCCACCAGGAAGGTTTGAGAGCTCCAGTTACTCTATATTTTTGCCAGCATTTGAAATTGTCAATTAGTTGTTTGACTTCTTCTTGAGCTGTAAGAATTGTTTATATATTCTGGATACAGGTCCTTTATTAGATATGTATTTCACAAACATGATTTTTTCCCAGTGTATGCCCTGCTTTTCATTTACTTAACATTGCCTTTCAAAAGACAGAAGACTTATATTCTGACAAAATCCATTTTATCATTTTATTTTCTTTTCTGGTTCATATTTTTTATGTCCGTTTGAGAAATTTTAGTTTAACCCAAGATTAAAAGATTTTCTCCTATGTTTCTGTTTTCTTCTAGAAGTTTTTTAGTTTTAGCTCTTTATGTTTATGTCTATAACCTACTTCAATTTAGTATTTTTATAGGTGTGAGGTAAGGGTCAAGGTTTTATTGTTATCGTTAATTTTGTTACTCTTTTGTTTTTGTTTTCACATTTGGCTTCCAATTGCTCCAGCCCCATTTGTTTAAAAGACTACCTTTTTTCTCCATTGAATTATTTTTTGCACCTTTGTCAAAATTCAATTGATTTATATGTGTTTGGGTCTATTTCTGGAGTCTCTATTCTATCTCACTGTTCTATAAGACTATTCCTTTGCCGTTATCACACTATCTTGATTACTGTGACTTTATGGTATATCTAAAATCAGATAGTGTGAATCCTCAACTTTGTTCTTACTTTTCAAATGACCTTGCTAAAGTTTTATTTAGAATTTTTTATGTGTGTTCATAAGTTGAACCACAGACGTGTTTTGTACTATATTAATCACGGTTTTCTAGAGTCTGAAATAATTTGATTAACATAGAAATTAACTCTTTCTTAAAGGTTAGATGAAATTCAGTTGTAAAGCAATTTAAGTAGGTTTTATTTTTCTTACAGGGAGAATTTAACAATTTTTCTATTTCTTTTATCACTTTTGGCTTTCTAATATTTCTTGCACCAATTGTGTTAATTTATATTTTTCTAGAAAATCATTCATGTTGTTTAGACTTTCGGATTTACTGAAATTTATTAATTTAAAATTTATTAATGAGTTTTGGATTTATAAATGTTTTTATAAACATTGGATACTGAGGTACAGAGTTATCAAATAACAGGTCCAAAATCACGCAGCTAATAAGTGGCGGAGACAGGATTTGAACTCCAGGTGTCCTGGGGCTAGGATCTGAACTCAAGGTGTCCAGGCTCCATAGTCCCTGCAATTACTCACTAGATAGCAGGGAATACTGGTACACAGTGAACTTTAAGTTCCAGAAATCATTTAATAAAGTCTTTCATGGTATCTCTGTGAAGAAGATAAATAAACGTTAGCTACAAAATTTGCTGAACAACCTTACCAAAAAGAGCTCTATCTTTGGCCCTTTTCTTTAAACTCATCAAGAAAGAAAATAAAGGACTTGACACAGAAATACAAAGACGTGCATGAGAACACAACGTGTGGTTCCTGAATTTGCAAATGATGCAAAAGTGTATCTGATAGCTTAATGGCAAAATGGAACTCAAAAGACCTTCACCACTGCAAACTAGTCAATCAAACAAGTGTGAATTGAACAGATTGTAGGCCCCACAAAAGCAAAGCCAAAATACGTTTTATTCATCCATGTACACAAAGCTCCCAGCAGAATCGTAGCTGCTTAGAAAATATTTTTGAACATTTATTGAAAGAAAAATATACATATTACTGAATTTCAACTACTGTACTAGTTTAGGATAACGATAAGCATAGTTAAATATTGAGGCTAGTGGAAAAAAAAAAATTGGTTTGCCACGAGCTCAGTATAAATTAATAGTACAATGGTACAGGATTTGGTGTCAGAAAACTTAAAACTAGATTTGGTTTCGGGATCCATCACTTAAACTCACAGCAAAATAAAGTTAATAATTCATAATTAAAAAGATTATTTTAAGAGTATAATCGTTCATGTGAAAAAAATTTTGTAAACTACAAATGATCATTATTAAACATTATTGTTATTAAATTATAAATCCCTACAATAAGTTAGCAAGCATTTTGAGCTTATCTCAATTTCTCAATTTTTTGTGGTGAAGATTAAGAGAGAGTAAATATGAAGTACCTAGTAGAATACGAGAAGTATATTAGACATTTAATAAATTTTAGCATAAATAGTTTGTCCTTTTACACACAGGATACTGTATATATAACTATATATGTAATCATATATATATATAATCACATATATGGAAGGAAATATGTCAAAATGCAAAGAGATTTTCTCTGGTTATTTCTCCAGTCACTCTTCTAGATACTGAAGATACAATTAAGAATTGGACAAAATATCATTCTCAATTTTTTAATTTTTTTTCTACTTCTCTCTCGTGTACAAGAATCACTATTTTATTATAAAGAAAAATCAAACTATAAAAAGATAGCAGTTGCCAGGGTTGGGGTGGGGGGCGGAGGGGAGAGGGATGAATAATTGGAGAGCAGGGTGTTTTCAGGGCAATAAGGAATCTAAGTTTGATAGCGTGTTTGATGTCAGATAAAATCTATTTATCTCCCAAATTAGATAAGAACAACCTAAGTTGGGAAATAAAGAATAATTGACTAGTTAAAAGCAAATTTCAGCAGTGACTTCTGCAAAACTAAGCTTCAAAGGAAAAGCTGACTTTCTAAGCAATATTCTCTCCTCTTGTATTACCTGAATTTATTTCCATTTTACTTCAAAGTCAATTTCTCATATTCACAGAACATATCTGACAAAAGAGCTTATATCTAGAATATATAAAGAAATACTACATCTCAATAATAAAGACAAACAACCAAATTTTTAATTGGGCATAAGATTTTGAATGGACACTTTAGAAAGATACGTGAAGGGCCAATAAGCACATGAAAAAGTGTTCCATGAGATACTAAATTTTAACTTTAGAATGGCTAATATTAAAAAGACCAACAATACTAAATGTTGATGAAGACACAGAGCAACTGGAACTCTTGTTGGTAGGAGTGTTAAATGGCACAGTCACTTTGGAAAAGGTCTGGCAATTTCTTTTAAAATTCAATATATTCCCTACCTTATTACCCAGCAGTTTCACTCCTAAATATTTGTCGAAGACAAGTGAAATCCTGTGTCCACAAAAATAAAAGAATATATATAGCAGTTTTATACTAAATGTCCCCAAACTGAAAACAGACTAGGTGCTATCAATAGGAAAATGGATAAATAGTCTATAGTGTAATCATACAATGGGACACTTCTCAGCTATAAAAAAGAGTTCAATAGTGATGTGCACACATAGATGAATCTCAAAAACATTATGTTAAGTGAATGAAGCTTTACATTTAACAAAACACACAGTATCATTCCACTTGAATGAAATATGAAGTTCTAAAACAGGCAAAACTAATCCAGTAGTTACCTCTGGGTGGAAGGGCAAGTGGACAGGGATTAACTGGAAAAGAACAGGAGAGAGATTTCTGGAGTGAGGATAATGTTCTATATCTTGAGAGAAATTTAGACTATACTGATGTATACATTTGTCAAAATTCATTCAATTCAATGTCACACTTAAGACTTGTGCATTTCACTGTTTGACAATTTTACCTATAAAATTTAAAAGAAACATTGAACTCAAGTTAATGATATTCATGCTAAAGCATCTAGGGATAAAGTGTGACAATATTTGCAACTTACTTTGAAATTCTGCAAAATAAAAACAAAATGGATTGATGGATAAATGAGGGATGGCTGTGTGACAAAGCTAATATAGCGACATATTAATTTTAGAGTTTAGGTTATACATAAAATCTTTCAACTCTTCTGTATGTTGGAAATTTTTTGTATTAAAATATTGATGGGGAAACCATCAATTTCTCCTATTTGAGTTTACCTCTTCAAGGGCAGGAATTGACTCTTCTTAGCCTATGATAAGTAGTCAATTCATTTCTGATGAATGGATGAATGAATAAATGTAAACCAAAAGAAGCACTGTAAATTAATGATAAACCTCAGAGAAAATATCAGAGTATTATAGAACCTGGCTGGACAGTAAAAGAAACTATTCCACAGTGAACTTTCAGAATTGAGCTGCACATTGTTTAATACTTTTCAGACACATTTCTCTGATGATTAATTTCATTTATTTATTTTAAACTAAGAATAACATCACATGTTTTATTAACAGAAAAGCCCCATCCTCCCAGACATAGTTGCTTATTAATTATAATGAGCCAGTAACTGAAATTTCAACCGGAAGTAAATTGGCCCTAAGAGAAAAGTCAGCCAGTTACCACTCGATGTTTCCCTCTTCTACTAAGTATTTTACAGAGAAATTAAGGCTTAAGTTACATTAATTTGATCTTCGTTCCTCTTTGAAAATAAGCAACTTCTACTTTAAAGGGAGTGAGGTTGTTGTTCTCTATTCAAAGATAACATTGCTAACATTTTGAAGTTTATTATTCCAAGGGGTTTTTTTTACACATAGTATAGAAGCTTTTTCAACTTAAAATAATATTAGATTTTAATTTTATATGCATTTTCCACATACCTTCTGTACTTACTAATATATGGTAGGCATTATTTCTTTTCATTAAGTATTCTTCTAAAACATCATTTTTAATAATATTCCCCCCCGATCCCACCTACATTGAATTTTATCTTTTCTTTTAAACCTTTGCTACTTTAAGGGATTAAAATATATCTCTTTTTAAAATATTAATTACCATAGTGAGGTTGAACTTTTTCATGTTAATTAGTCCTTTGTCTACTATTTTTTTAATCTTTTTTACTCGAGTACTTTTATTGATTTATAAAAGCTATTTCTATATTAGAGTTATCAATGTTTTTGTCATATGTATTACAAACAGAAATACAAAAATATATATATTTGTTCCAGATTTTTAATGTTGTTAATAGAATTTTTATTCACAAAAATTTAATATAAAATTTTTGGTTTTCTATCTATTGTTTGTTTCTTTACCATGCTGTCTTGAAAAGGACTTGGAGAGCTTGTGAGAGGAAAAAAAAAAAACTACTTTGAGTGGAGAAGCTTGAGGAAGAGAAAGAAGTAAAAATATTAAAGCAAGTGTTCCAAGAAGGATCTAATGCACCTAGTTTTAATTCCATCTCAGTCATTAACTAAATACTAATTGGGCAAGTGGTTAAGTCTCTCAGAACCAGTTTCCTCTTTCATGGATTGGAAATAATAATCTTTTCCCCGAAGAGTTGTTGGGAGGACTAGATTTAAAATAATAATAATAATAATAATAATAATAATAATAATAATAATATCTTCTTTGAGAGATGGAGTAGGTACCCAACAAGTAAGTACTACAAAAAGGAAAGATGTCCTAAACCAGTGCTTCTCAAATGTTAATGTATATGAATCAATGAATCACTGAGGCATCTCGTTGAATGTGCCCTCTGATTCAGTACACCTGAGGCACAGTCTGAGCTTCTGCATATCTAACGGGCTCCCAGATGATGCTGATGCAGATTGAGGGTCCTAGAGTCCTTCGACATGGGAATCCTTTACAGGGAATATTTAAGAACCAATTAAGCAACAGATGTCTATTTTCAGAACTGTGACACAGAATTTGCAAGACAGAAGAGATGGATATCCCTTAGAAGATGAAACTTGAATCTAAAATTATCTTAACTAGGTCAATGTTTCACCAGATGAAATTTAATTACAGTCACTGTTGCTAACCAGGGAAACCAAACCTCAGATGGGGAGAAAATTGTGTATAAAGAATAAAGTAAAAGAACCAGTGGTCAAGACCTCTCAATGACCTCCATCCCAAAAGCCCACCCAAAACATCCATCAAAAGGAAACATCCTATGAAAGAATCAAGGCATTTAAAGGAAACTAATTGCAGTGCATCTTTCTCCTGATGTAGCATTTCTCAGGCTCCACCAATCAGAAGCATCACTTGGGCATTTGCTCCCACTCTTAGATCTTCAGAATTCATGGATGTATGTGGGAGAACCCCAAGCCTTAGTATTTCTAAACAGAAATGGCTTGAGAAACACTGCCTTACTGTATTCATCTCCCTTCCTTTCAGTTTAGAAATTATAGCTAAAATTATAGGAAGGAGTTAGCCAAACATAATAGACAAAGGTTCTATTGGGAGAACAGGGTGACATTCATTAGCTGTGTGACCTTGAGTCTGAGTCTTTTTCTCATCTGTGAAGTAAGAAGAATAAAAGCATCCACATAAGCTCACTATAGAGATAGGTAATGTAATGGACATGATTACCACTTTAAACTGAATACAAATGATTTCCATAAATGCATTCATTATGTAAAATCTTCACTGAGGCTTTTTTTAGTGAGATTTTACCCACTGAGCAAGAAGGAGTTGGTAAACTAAAGATCAAGTTGACATAAAAACTGGCTATAATCCCTCTTTGCCTTGTCTTGTTTGAGTTACCTGGGGAAAGATGGCAACCTTCCCATCTGCTATCTCTTGATCTGCTATCTCAGTTGTAAAACATGATAATAGCTCCTTGCTCCCCTTTTAGAGAGGTGGAGATGATTTGTAAATGATGAAAGCTGAAGGTACCTAATAAAACTACAAAATCTATACACGTTGTTGGTGCCTATCTGTGCAAGAGCTGGAAAGGGCAAATCATCCTCAGTAATACCTTACCCTGATCCCACCTAATCCCTGCCCCAAAGGGAAATATCTGATGATGGGAGGGGCCACTTTGAAATCATGAACTTCTATCAGCAGTTCAAGAAATGCAAGAGTACTCAGAGTTTCCAGGACGAAGGTCAGTGCCCTGGGGTGTATTTGAGCTGCTCAGCAAGCAAAGAGGTTGGCCAATTGTTGGGATTGTCTGGCATCTTTGCATGTTCCCAAGAGTTTAGTGATGGACGGTACTACATGTTCCCCCCACTGCTGTGGGCTGAACCTGTCATGCATCAGATTTCAAGAGTAGAACTGTAGAATCTGTGCCTTGGGAGAACTGGGTTCAGATTTCTGTAGCATCAAGCACAGATCTATTAAGGGATTAAAAATGTGGAAAGGTTTTACAGGGCGAAATTGCTTACAAAGATTAAAAGTGGAGAAGTGAAAACAGATATCTGGGAAAATAAAGATCACCACTCGGAGATGGAGACGGGGCTTGAGATGGGAAGCGGACAAGAAGACAAGGCAACCAACAAGGCCAGCACATGGAGCGTGGACCCATCAGCTTTCCCCAGCCCAGACCGCTTTCCTGGAGGAATTCTAGGAAACCAAGAAACAGGGCTCAGCAGTGACATTTGGAAAAGATGAGCTAAGGAGATTCATGCTCCAAACAATAGTGTCCAGCCCCTGATATTTTTCAGGTTTTTTTTTCAAAGTTCTCCTTTTCTTATCAAATTTCACTCACTCAGAAACCAGCAAGAAATGTGGTAATCACATGTATTTACAGTCTAAAGGTAACAATTCTGTATATGTTCCCTTTCATTATATATTAGAATAAACAGGATGTACCTTTAAAAAAAAAACCTGCGTCTCGGGATGAAGATCTATTTGTCATGAAAACTATCACTTTAAACTAAAGGTTCTCAAACTTTAGCTAACACCAGAATCATCTGAACGGCTTGCTAAAACACCAAGTGCTGGGCGGCACCCCAGTTTCTGATTTATTAGGTCTGGGGTGAGGCCTGAGAATTTGTATTTCTGACAAGCTCCCACACGATACTCATGCGGCTGCTTCACAGCCCATATTTTGAGAGCCACTGTCCTAGATAATGAGGGATGTTTGACAGGAGGAGAAATAAAGACTCTCTGGTGGCAAATACATTTCATCATTACCATTCCAACCTTTCAGATTGAAGTTCAGAAATGTCACTCCTCCCGAGCAGATCACTTGACTTCTAGTCAGTGTCTCACTGTGTGACAATAGTCATAGGAACACTAAGGGTAATCTGAAAATGGAATTGTGGAGTGGCTCACGGAACTAAAACCACAGCATGAGGTGGAGGTCACGTGGGTGCTCTTAGGGTGCGGTGACATCAAGTTCTATTCCCATGGGGACAGGTCTGTCAAGGGAAAGGAACACAGAATCATCTCTCTTGGACAACACTTCAGGTTTGGTACTAGACCTTGCTCTCTGAATCCCAGTTAGAGAATTCATCATTCATTTAGTCATTCAGGGAACGATCTCTTTCGGTACTATACAGTATCTCTTCTCTGAGGAGACAGGCTTTATCAGATTTAGGACATTCTAGAGCAGTGCTTCCAATAGAAAAATAATGTATGCTACATATATAATTTTAAATTTAGAAAAACAAAGCAGATGAAATTAATTCTAAATACATTTTATTTAATTCAATACATGCAAAATATTATTTTAACATGTAGGCACTATAAAAAATTAATGATATTTTACATTCTTTTTTGTACTGTCTTCAAAATCTAGTGTGTATGTTATGGCACATCTCAGTTTGGACTGGTCACATTTCCAGTACTTGACAATCACATGTAGCTAGTGACTACCTTATCAAACAACAATTCTAAATACTTTCTTCATAAGATCAAAGGCAAATCTAATTTAGCAGCACCAACTATTTTTAATAATTATTTTCTCCTGTGCCATTAAGCTCCATCAGCTTCCCCCACCACCTCTGACTTCTCCTGAGAGTAGATCTCTGTACCAGAGAATGATAATTACCCCGAAATGTTCATTCTTCCCCTCTTCCATAATAATACTGACTTTAGCTGGACATGTGGCTACCTAGAATAAACACTAAATTTATCCTTGCAATTAGGTGAAGCTGTGAAACGACTTTTTGGTCAATGAGATATAAACAAATTCATGCAGCATCTTCCAGGAACATTCTTTAAGAAACAGCTGGTATCCCCCTTTTCCTGTCTCAACCTCCTTCCTCCTTCCTGTTGGCTGGAAGAAAAACAGATGGCTGGAATTACAGCCACTATCTTGTACCATGAGCTGACCTTGGAAATGGAACCCAATTCCTGGCCAGTTTTGGGGGTTGTCTGGCATCTTTGCATGTTCCCAAGAGTTTAGTGATGGACAGTACTAGAGCAGAGCCAATGTCCTAGGTTTAAAATGAAAGAGAAATTAACTTCTACTGTGTTGAAACCAATGTTGTTTTTCCAGTTGTTACAGCTGAGCTTAACTCATTATAACTAGTTATAACTAGTTATAACTAATTCATGTGCCCATCCTTTCATCCCTGGCTTATAAACATGTCACTGGTGGAGATCCTCAGTTAAAGCTGAGCACAGAAATAGATACATATAACTGCCTCTATGAATTTGCTTACCCGATTCAGAAGAATATTCCTGTCATTGACAAGGAGGAAGTCAAGATCCAGACATGATCATTAAAAAAAAAAAAAAGTAAACAAGGGGGAAAGGTCTCTGGAAAAATCTAAAAAAGGAAGTGGCTCCCACCCCGGAGGAGGGGGTGCCTACCCTGGAAGAGCCTACCACTCTCCCTGAGGGGCTTAACACTGCTGTAACAGCAGCTTCTTCCTGGAGTCTGTGTTGTCCTCCTGGACCAGAGTTGCAGCCAGGGCCCGGAAGATGAAAGCAGTGGAATTCCATTGGAAAAGTCTCCCTAGGACACAGACAGTTGCTGTTTCGTGCTGAACAAACCTGGGTTTCTGAAAAACAAAGGCAAGTGAGCGCATGCTTCTTACTCCCTGCCTGCAATTTTCCAATATGCTGTGCCCCAAAGGTGCTTAGAGGATGTCAATGAAAAGCCTCCAACGAGGTTAGAAAATCAGGAGAAAGAGCACATTTGTGATTGTAAGTAATGGTGGAACAGTTACTGCAATCGGCTCCACCAACAGCTGAACTCCACATCCTCCTGCTTCCTGCTTACAGGTCTCATAGGCTGATGCGTTGAAGATGGTATCCATAGACCCCCAAAGGAGCATGCTTTGGAGTGAGATATGTGGATTGGGATACGGAGAATCTTGTGTTTTTAAAATGGAAAAACATCTCACAAATTACCGTATATTTTAGTAAGATGAAAAAGCCATTCATACTACCAAATGCCTACCCTTTTGAAATAGAAATGACCTCAGCAGCTTCTAAGTGGGAATATCTTCAGCTGAACATTGTGCAGGAATTGGATGAAGAAATAGCAGTAGTTTGCTTCCATGCTGGATTTCCTTCTTTGGAAAACAGACTACCTTAGGCGCTGCTCCCTTCTCATAGTAAATGTAATAATTGATTGCAAATTGTTGAGTATTTTAATCCAAAGAGGAAGCTATTATTCTCTCTCCCTGCCTCCCCAAAATACATGATTCTTAAAATACAAAACGGCATTTTCCAAGTTTTCTTAACAACCCGAGACTTCTATGCTTTGGCTCTGGGCTAAAACACAGGGTACTTTGCCAGTACTGTTTCCACTTGTACTTGTTTTGTATACTTCTGCTGCTTAAAAACATTTCAGGCTGCCTCTAAATTATACATATATAATATGTTGAATTTAAAATGCATTATGTAAAAGAATTCCTCAACCATTGTATGTAGCAGGGTAACATATTCATTGCACGCAAAGTATTGTTAATTAACGTTCTGAATTCAAAGGAGGATTAAGCCAAAAAGCATGATTTTCTTTTGCATGATTCCTTTTAATTTTGTGTACTTCTAAATTTATAGCCCTGGGAGTCTTAGAAAAGATTTGACATTTTTCACTTGTCTTGTGTTTTCATGGCGGTTTCCAACATCGTTTTATTATGAGTGGAGGATTGTCTCCCCCACTGCTCAGCCTCTCAGTGAAGACAAGAAAGTAACGCACTGGAAGGGATGGGAACTGAAGAGTTTATGACCACATATGTAGACTGGTTTGGGCAAGAATCCTCAATGAATGTTTAAGCTAAAGAGGAAGGTTTACTGAGGAGCGGGATATGTGGTCTCAATAGTCTCTCTCTACTGCTGTTCATTAGTACTTAGAATTCTTCAGTGTAATAAATAATAGACACATTTTATTCCTTTAAAAAATGATAGAATTATTTGGGGTCCTGGCTTGTGATCAGGTCACCAACAGAGATCTCTAGGAACTAGACCAGGTGTATTACCCACAAAGTAAAACTAACAGCTAATGACTATTGAGAGTTTACTTTATGTTAAGTACTTACCTCCTTTTAAGCTCCCAACCCCAAAACAATAAGTTTCCTAAGGGTAGAAGTTGTGTTGTCACTATTGAATCACTACTCTCTTATTACCACACCTGGCAAACAGCAGGTCTGCAATAACTCTTTCTTGAATGAAAATGTATCAGATACTTCTTAGTGCCACTTTACCTTCTCTCAACCTCTCCTGTCTCTTGTTCCAGCTGCTGCAGAGACCAGTGCTCTGAGCAACTTCACACAGGCACAAAGGACACTCCTCCCCTGCACTCCATACTTCTTGCTTCTTGCCTTGGGGCTTCCCTTTCAACATAGGTCCAGGCGCCATGTAAACCCTACCATGCATGTGTAACATGGAAGTATGGGGGAGTGAATACCTCATGGAGTATAACTTTGACCAATGGGAGACAGGAATCAATAAACAAATTCTTCTACCTTTCTACTCTCCAATGGACTATTCGGATAGAAATTATTTGGCTTTTTGCAGGACAGTGATAATGGTCCTATGGGATCAAATAATTAGCAGAAACCAACTCAATAACATACTCTTTTATTGGCACTCTCTCTCTCCCTACCTCACTTTCTTCGACTCTCCATCCTGCTCCCTGACCCCACAATCCCTAATTTTAAAAAATAACACATAAACCCTTCTTTCTGGAAAGCCAAGACTAAGACAAAGTAAGTGAATCTATATTTGAATACTTTGTCTAAAAACATGCTGATGAATTATTATACACTGGATCATCTTATTTTAATTGCTAAATTCAATTCAAACAGAACGATGGTTGTCATCTTCCAGAATCACATAACCCTCCACCCTGGATGCCAATGGTAGCTCTTTATTTGAGCTGTGGGAGCAGGGCCCGAAGGCAGCTGGGCCCTATTCTAATTCCTGCAATAGTCTTATTTCTCCACAAGAAACACCATCTCTACAGGATTCTTTGAGGACAGGAAGATGATGTTGTTGTGTCAGGGTTCCTCTCAGAATGCTTAAAACAAACGTTAACAGTAAACAATGGCACAAGGATGCCTGCGGCTACCGTCTAAAAAATTATACCAATCCCTGGAAGTTTATTGATTCTACTAAAAAGCAGCAAAACTAAGAAGACAATAGAGCTAATAACTAGCAGTAATAATAAAATAATTACTTTTTATAACATTTCTTGAAGGTTTGCTCTGTGCCAGGCCAAGATTCATGATATTAGATCTTCACAGAAGCCCTATGATAACATTATTTTTAATTTACAGATATCTGAAGGGTTTATAAGTTATGAACTTACCCAAGTTCTCACCGCTAGGAAGTGGAAGATGCCAGCCAACTTCCAGTCTGTTTTGTTGGGTTTTTTTTTAATGTGAAAGAGAACTAAATCTCTACTTAAGCCAGTGTTGTATTGGTGGTTTCTGTTATGTGTAGCTAAAATTATAACTGTTACACTTACCTAATTATAAGGCATTTCTGATTTTATTTTTGGTTCAAGCCCCAATCCAAAAACTAGGGAAATATAATACCTTGGTAGACATCTTAAATAGCTGTCATTATAAGATATTCTTCACAATGTGCCTCAGAGAAAAAAAATCAATCATCTGATATACGAAAGGTATATCACAGAAAAAAAAAAAAATCCCACAAGACAGTTTCTCAGTGTTCCAAGGCCTTATATAGGTATAATGACTGTATTTTTTTCCTTGCCCTCCAAATGAACACACAGTAAGTGATAAATATTAAAGTATTTACAGAGATTCTCAATGGTACTATAGGGAAAAATTAGAATATTTCGCTCATTTATTCATTAAGCTCAGGGAAGCTACAAAAATGAAAAGGTGAGACCTCCCCTCTAAGAGGCCCCAGTTCTACTGAAAGGTACACACAGAAGACAACCTACCCATTTGAATGTGGGAGTGCTGTGGCCCAGAGAGCACAGACTAGAGTGCCTGATCCAGTGCTGAAGGAGGAAGGAAGGCTTCCTGTAGGAAGTGATCCTCAAATGACTTCTAAAAGTTCGAGGTGTCCCTGGGAAAATAAATCTGGGTAGGGGGTGGCAAGAGGGGCAGGGAGGGAGGCCAGGGCATACAGTGTAGTGTGATGGGGAACATGAGGAAGACACGAGGCCACTCAGTGTGTTCAGGAGCCACATCAAGAGGTTTCCGCATTAAGGTATATAGGTCACCGGGAAACCAATAGGGAACACGGAAGCCTCTTCAAGGAGGAGCACAGTGAGAATTTTTGTAGTTCAGAAAGATCTCTGAGATGCTGTTGCCTGGGTGAGCTCTCTAACCTTTCCTGCTCTAACACTATGAATCAAGTGTTAGATTTGGTGCAATTTTTTTTAATAAAAATAACTTGTTTGAATTTAGGCTGATAGGAGTCTAAAAATAACTCTTGCCCTTATTCGGGAAGCTAACTTGGCTCACTGAACATTCATGCCTGACATGTCTGATTCTGTCCTCTTGGGTCCTGCCTGGTGGACATACCTAAGTCAGGAAAACATGCATCCAATTCGTTTTGGCTGCCAATTCAAGCAGAAGCCAGGAGCAAGCACTGGAGCAGAGAAAAGGTTAAGGCTCAGGAGTCAGGGTTAGGGTTCCGTGATACTATGTTATCTGCTAGATGGCACCAGGGATTGAGGACCCAACAGGTGCCAGCACTCACACCACCAATGCTACCTCTAAGGGAATTTTCTTCATATTGGAACATTATCTGCAGAGTCCAGAGGGATTTCCAGAGGACGGGGCCTGGTTTGGACCCTCATTGGCTCCTGCTGTGATGGAGAAGCCCCTGCACCTTTTTCTTACCACTTCCACACACATTGGCCAAGGTGGTGAGTCTCTCCTCAGCAATTCCATGCCTCCTTTTATGGAGTAAGAGCAATTCTATGCCTCCTTTCACAGGAAGCTAGCTGCCAGGCAGAAACTAAGTCTGCTTTGTTTACAATTGTATCCTCAACACCTAGTCCTGAGCACTTGGTAGGTATTCAAGAAATATATGTGAAATAAACAAATATATCCATCAGTTGGGCCTTTGCATGTGCTATAATAAAAACGGCAAACATATGCCATGTTTACCATCTGTTCTAAGAATTTTGCAAATATTTTATTCTCAAAACATTATAAAGGAAGTACTATTACCATCCCCTTTTACAGATGAGAAAAATTAGGCAAAGAGGTTAAGTGAGTTGCCTAAGGTCACACAGCTATAAGTATAAACTCTATCAACAACAAGAAATTCATATTTGTTAAATGCATATTAGTATTTCTGGTACCTTGAGACCCAGTTATTTTTTCAATTTGAGGTACTCATAGGTTTTGGTTGTTGATAAAGTAGCATTATTAACAGATAAAGATAACATTGCTCATCTTCTGGGTATGAATTGCATTTCAAACACTGGAAGAAGGGAATAAGACTTGAACAGGAGAAATCCTTAAAATCCTCCACTGCGGTCCCACTACTCTTAAAATAAAACCCAAACACCATGCTTGGTCTATCTGATCAGGCCCCAAATCTTGTTCTCTCTGGTAACTGAGGCATCTGTCACATTGGCCAGCTTTCTGCTCTTGGAACAAGCAAACTGTATGCCTTTCTCAGGAGCTATGGCCTTGCTGTTCCCACTGCTGGAAATACTCTTCCCCAGGTTTTCTCCTGACTAGGTATCATCTCACCACCCAGGTTGCAGTTTAAATGTCATTCCTTGTTAAGGCCTTCCTCAAGCACCCAGTTTTAAAGAACTAGACCGCCATTCCCACCTCCACCTCTAGCTGACCAATCATTCTCTCTATCTTATTAACCTCCTTTATTTGCTTCATAGCACTTATTGCTGGCAGAAATAATCATTTTTGTTTGCTTGCTTGTTTCCTTATTTCATCTTCCCACTTGGGAAAATAAAATCCGTGAGATAGATCAGAGATGTTGGCAACATATAGAAGTTCAATTCATATTTGTCGAATGTCAAATAATTCAACAAATTAAAAATCTTTGCCAAGCACTGGCCGACACCAAGTCATATGAGGAGAGGAACCTTGGGTCTCCATGTACCCACCTCTCAGGGCCCAAATCTTGCAGGATAAAATACCTTCTGCATCAAAGGCTCACTGATAACACCCAATTGTCCCTATAGGCTCCCAAACCGCCCCCCCCCCACCTCACAAATCTGAGAGATCAAATTGGGGGCTTTGGGCATGAGGCAGATGACTGTAAAATCAAATCAAGAGAAGGTTTAGCAGAACAAAGGATGCTGGAAATCTGTGGCTCCACTTCCAAGGTTCCCAGGGAAAAAGGGTTGGTACCACCACTAGTAATCAACAGGGAGCGGGGTTGTACTTGTTCCAGTTTTATACACTGGGCTATAGCATAAGATTTCACATGAAAAAAAAATGTTCCTTTTCTAAGAAACATAGTTTGAAAAACATTTTTTTAGAGGATTTCTCTTTATTGTGTGCAGAGTGAAAGGGCTAGAAGAAAGTAAATGTTTTCTATTGAGGTCTTTCTCAATATTCAGAATGAAAATGTTCAATATTGTCCTTCCCAGGTAGATTTCTGAAGACCTCAAGGCCAACTACCCCTCCTGCGGGCCCAGGAGGTTGAACATGTTCACCCTTCCATTCACTCTTCTCTCCTCACCAGGTGCTAAGTAGTACTCATTGCCCACTCCAAGCAAAAAAAAAAAAAAAAAAAAATGGAAATGTAGGGCACTCAAACGTGCTAAGGACATGGGTAATTTTCTTCCTGCAGGAAAAGAAGTTAGGAAAACTATTGCCCTAGAAATAATTAAATCAATGGGCATCTTACGCCTGATCCCACCTCTTCTAGGTAGAGGTAATAGAACACTTGCTAGCAGCTAATGATGCACACCAGTGTCCCAGAAGGCTTTGATAAATTCTGCTCACAGCCATTGGAATGATTCAGAATGTTTAGCTGAAAATAAACTCCTTCCTCTCATTTGCACGTCATGCCTTTAAGCTCCCAAGGTGCCTCTTCCCTTTCTGCTAGGTGGAGAGTGGCAGAGATTTTGCAGCAATGCTCTCCAGCAGCACAGACCCAGAAGCACAGAACAGCCGCCCCCACACCTCTGAGTTGTGACTGCCACCTCACTGCTGCTAGGTAAGAGATAATTGGTGGCACTGGAACACAGCCAAGATTTGGCTGGAGGCAGAGCAGACATCTAAACATAGGGCTTTGGTGCCAGCATTTGAGCTCTGACCGTTGGATAGGTGCCAAGGTCACCATACAGCTCCATGTGACCTCAGGCGTCAGGACATCCAGCCTCCGCCTTGTCTCCCGCTTGCTCAGCTTTCATGCCACTTTCACACCACTCTTCATATATACCAGCTTCTTGCTAGGGTAGCAACGAGGTGTTAGGTGACATTTGAATCCTGTAAGGTATGCAAGTGGTGACTGCACACCACTCGCAAGCTGGATGGTGATAGTCACAACTATATTTAGAAAAGAAGATGAGCATGGTCCTCTGTGGGTACTGCAAGTACTGGCACAAGGGCTCTTTGCATTGTGCCAGGGAGCCTATTAGCAATTTGGAACTTGTTTCATGCCAACTGGAAACACAATCACTTTTAACTTTAGCCAAGGAGAGAACAGCATCTGAGATTTAAAGAGCTTCACCCTGTGGTCAGCCAGACAATTGATTAATTGAATCCGGCAACCTGTGTGTTTGACCCTTTTGTTGGGGGTCACCCCACCACCTCACCCTGAGTCACTAACCTGTTATTATGGAAGCCCAGCTACAGCCCGAGTCCTGAGGCTGAGTGTGTGCCACTAGGAATGGGAAGGGACCTGTCTTTCAAATGGAAGGTTCTAAGTGAAGTAGGGACAGGCATCTCATTTCACAAGAGGTGCCAAGAGACCTTCTGGGCCAGGCCTCACTTCACGAAGGGCCTCTGATTTAGAATTTTGAAATGATCTACAAAAGAAATTATATATAGTCACTGAGATACCCTAACAGAGTGGAAGAAAATAATATTCAAGATAAAACTTTAAATTAGTATCGTCTTACCAGATGGGATGCATTAAAATAATTTAAAGTTTATTATTAAAAAATAATAAACTTTAAATTAGTATCGTCTTACCAGATGGGATGCATTAAAATAATGACTGACATTTATAAAGTGCATACTGTTTTAAGAGTCTAAGTATTCACCTAAGAATTGTATTTAGTCCTCAAAAAAATCCTATAAGGAGGTACTGGGGCACAGAAAAACTAAATAACACATCCCAGATCACACAGCTCATAAGATCACACAGATGTTAAGTGCTGGGTCAGGATTTGAGCTCAGGCTATCTGGGCTCCAGAGTCCCTCTGCTTAACTACTATACTATGAAGTAATTGTCTTTAAAAAGAAATCTTTGGTAACAGCACGATTACATTATCATGTTATGGATTAAAAGCATTCACCTCAGTATAGAAACTTGGCATCTCACCATTTTTTAATATCTCCAGAGTCTCCAAAAAATGGAAGAACTCCAAGCTCTCTGAAAGACCTCAAGTCAGGCTAACGATAGCCTGTCTTCTTCGCGCAGATTGCTCCTACTCTAGAGAAAAGTGATACAAGTTCTGGAGGAGGATGTTGGCGGTCTCACGAATGAGCCTTTCTTTATGCTGCAGAGTTGCCCTTTATTTAGTCATGTCAGTTCTTCAACTCAAATTAAGGATCACATTAAGGATCAAGAGAGCTTCCCTGTCCCTAATAACTGGTGATGCCAAATCCCTTGGGGTTTCTGATTCTGCCCCAGCCCCTCCAAAGAAACAGCAGCATCAGAGGGTGGTGTCAGGCACCCAGCCAAGGTGCCAGGAAGCATAGCCCAATGTGAGCTTAAACATAGGAGTAACAGCAAGGCCCACAAAAGAAAAATGTGGCTCTACAAAGCTGGGAAATCTATCAGAAATAGAGCCCTGCGTATACTAGAGGGAAAACTGTGCACAATTAGTATTTGAGATAAAGACAGCAGGATATATTCACTCAAAACCCATCTGCTAACCCTCCCTGGGAAGGCACTGGGCTAGGCACTGTGGGAGTGGAGATGAATAAGACAGGAGAGCCCAACACAGGTGCAGTGAACGGACAAACAAATCTATGATAGTATGGTTGGTAAAGTAGACTATGGCATGTATGAGTCCAGTGAGAACCCAGAGAGGGCATTTTTCATTCTGTAGAGGGACTTAGTGGAAGGCTTCATTACAGGAGCTGTCATTCACAAGCGGAACCTAAGGATGAGCAGGTGCTGACTTAGCAGAGCAGAGAGAGTTGAGTGAAGGACAGAGAGGTAGCAGGAACATAGGAGTAACAGCAAGGCCTCCAAATGCTAACCAACTTATTTTCTTTCTGCCTTTGAGCAAACTTCCTGTTAATTAGTTAATTTAATGAATATTTATTGAGCACCTACTATGTGACTCATAATGCTTGAAAATTTGGGGGAGCTACCTGAAAATTCTTAATAAATGTTCAAAAAGATAAAAGACTAGGTGTTTCCCAACTAAATTCTTTCTAATGCATGTTTATCTTCAGAAACTAAAGTCAGCAGGAGCCATGAGACAAATGCAGAATTGCGTGCACACACATGCACACACACACACACACACACACACCACCTCCTTGAGAATGGGGACTGGGAAGAGTTTTTAAAGCATTTCTATCTTCATGCTTGATTCCCTTCTTCCTCCGATTCCTTGGATTATGCCTGTTGGGTTGGCATCCTTTTCAGGAACTCTTAGCAACAGATCATACTCCCAGCAGGGAACTGGGACGTGACTGTTCCCCATCAAGGTGGCTACGATCAGAGACAGATGCCTTCATGTGCAAGCACGGTGAGAGTAATGTCATCTTTAGGGATGTTGGCTGCCAATCTGACTCTCTTCTCTATGCCTTTATTGCCCTCAAATACTTTAGAAAACATCTGCTTCCAAGAGGAAGCCAACCATGCCCTACCCACCACCAAATCTTCCAGGCCTGGAACAGGCTGGAGCAGCCAGAAAGAACTTTAAATGAAATGTAGAGTTTTGACTAACCACTATGCCTGGATACTTTTATTACTGAAATGGCATCATGTTTCCAATAGCAAGTAACCGGAAAACCTTTAATTATCCACAGGTGACTAGAAAAGTCAGGGGACCTGCCCTACCTAGGAAGAAGAAGGGAACTAGCTCCACGGAACAGGTGCAAGCAGGAGGTGGGGAAAAGAATTAAGCTGGGTTTTCTATACAATCTTCAGAGTTCTCTCACAATGTAACATTCACCTAATTGCCTCAGGAATTCTCAATATTCTGCTAGCCCAATAGGCTGAAAGACATCATCAGTACAGTAGCTGGCTGGGTTCAAATCTCATTTCTACACTTACAGATTTACAGGTTTGCATAAAATTAGGCAGATGTTTATCCTCTATGTCTTGCTTCACTTATCAGTGAAATGTGAATATACATGGGACCAAGCTCATGGAGCTGTTATGAAGATGCATTATCTGCAAAGCGCTTAGGACAGGGTATGGCACACAGTAAGTGTTCTATCAGTAATAGCCCATATCATCATCCTAATCATCAGAGACCTTGAAATTAAAAGTTTGTTGATTAACCACTAAATAAAAAGAGAAGGAGGTTAGTAAGTATTTGGAGTCTTTCTCCAGCCAGAACAAGGCTGATGCCACTAGGTGTGAGTTCCTTACAGGGCAATAACATCTTTTTTTCAGATTTCTGCCTCCAGGGCCCAGTTCAATGCCTGCTCATAGTCATTGCCAAAAAAAGTCTTTTTGAGCTAATGGATGAAAAAGTGAATGAATGAACGCCTACCCTACCTATTGTTCTGACCACCTTTATCTAGTTGTTCTGGGGTCAGGAAAGTGGTAGGAATCTCTTATCTTTCCTTACTCTCAAGAGGGGAGCCTCTGGAATCCACTGCAGCATGAGTCCCTCACTCCAACCTCTGTCAGCTGAAAGGGGAGTGTCCTAATTAGTGAATCTCAAACTTTAGCATACATTAGAATCACCTGGAGTGCTTTTTAAAATACAGATTGCTGGGCCCACCCCAGAGTTTCTGGTTTACTTGATCTGGGCCAAGAATTTGCATTCTAACAATTTGCAGATGATGCCAATGCTGTTGGTCCTGGGACCACACCTTAAGAAATATTGTTCTAAACCATGACTCTGATTATGTCACCCATAACAGAGTTTTCTTTAAAAGTTCACAAATTAAACCTACTAAATAAAGTCCACACTCCTTCATCTTGGGCCCTTCCAACTTAGCCCCAGTCTAACTTTCTAACCTTATTTCCTACCACTCCCCTTCATTCCCTTGCCACAGTGAGCTACTCTTTATTTTGTGAACATTCCAGTGGCCCTGCCTCTGCACTGTTCCCTCTCTCTGGAATGCCTTTCTCTCCTCTGCTGACAAAATCCAACTCATCCTTGAAGAGTGGATGCAAATGTCAGCTTCCGTGTCACTCTCTGAGTCCCTCCAGGCATGCTGTGTCCCCCTCGTGCATTGTCTTTTAGAGATCTGTTATGTTACAGGACTGTCATTGCCCCTCCATCCATGACCATGTATTACTCTAGTCAATGCTCAAAGCCAAGACAATGTTGACTCGCCAAAAGGAACAGTTTAATACACATAAGACAAATAAGTGAATTCCAGATTGTGGTTGCCCCAGTTGAAATCTGTAGCCTGATCCGCAGATGTTTACTGTATTAATCAGCTATTGTTTTTAGTATGTGTATGTATCACACACATATACACACACGCAATATCTCCAACAACAGCTCTTTATTTTTAGTATGTGTATGTATCACACACATATACACACACGCAATATCTCCAACAACAGCTCTTGATCAGCTAGGGCAGCTCTGATTCAGGAAGCAATTTGGCTGTAGGCTGCAGGTTGAGTTCAAGTTTCCTCTACACATTTCCTCATTCTGGAACCAGGAGGTACATGAGACATGTGTTCTTTTCATGTCAGATCACAGGACAAGGAAGTCAAGCCAAATCATGCAAGCTCATTTACACACTCTGGTCATATCACATATGCTAACATTACATTGGCCAAAGCAAGTCATGTGGCCAAGACCAACATCAATAGAATGGGACGAGTACTCTGTCTTACACAGCGTCAACTGTGGCAAAGTGGATGGAGATATAATTCTAAAGCAGGGTGCCGATTAGGAATTGAGAAGGAAAAATGTACTTTTTCCCATTCTGGGGGCCTCAATCATCTTTATTTATTCTGTTCCTGTGACACCACAGAATTCCAGGCACCCAGCGAGTCTCTGTCGCTAACCCTGGACGTTGGGTGAGCTGTCTCTGGACCTTGACTTCTGTATCCACAAAATGGACTGGGTCAAGCAAGGGCCTGGAAAACCAATAATATTTGGCCTTTTGATTAGAAACAGAAAATTTTCATCCCATATATTTCCATTACCTTTCTTGAGAGAATGATTGCCACTGGTTGTACAAAGTTTGTTTTTTTTTTTTTAATTTGATTTGTGTTTATACTGCTTCTTGTTAAGATGTGGCTTCTTATTTTGAAATCTCTCTTGAACTTCATCCATGCCTGCAGTTGTTCAAGTACTTAAAAAGTCATCTAAAATAATAGATTATCTAATATAAAATGCTATGTTGTGGTTTAAGAATTATTCCAGGTGGTCTAATGGTTTATAGACTGTGGTATATTCAGGCCCAGCTGGAAGTGTCCATTAGGATGACAGAGAGAACTAAGAAATAAAAGGCTTCAGACAAACGCATGTCATTCTCCCCAAAGTCAGGTAGGAAAAACTCTCCTATTAAGGTACTGTACATAGTGCTTGCATCCTCTGAAAATAAGAATATGGTTTTTTACAGAGTGCTGGAGATTTAATCTGGGACAGAGGACACTGTGATCCGCTTTCTGCTGGTAAGTCAGGAGAGACTTACCGACTTCCCAGGGTGATAACTGGAACCAGTAAACTTATTCTTGCCAGACTGCTTTGTCCTTGAACTTTTGTCTGCCATAGGTCTGGGCCGGAAACCCCGGAAGGACTCAGCTGTTGCAGTTTTTTAAATTATCATTTGAAAAGTCATTATATTCTTTAGAGGAAACCCCCATTGTTAGAAAAACACCACTTCATCTTGTCGTGTTTAAAATACAATTTCTTTTACAAAATGTTACCAGCTACGAAATTTCTCTTTATTAGTACAATCCTTCTATTCATATGGTACTTTCTTTGAGCTAGGTCTCATTCACTATGATTTTACCTAATGCTTAATCCAAAGGCTGACAAGCATTCTTGCCTAAACCAGCAGAAGGGGACCCTCAAGACAGTAGCTATGGAGATGGGAGAAAAGGCAGCCATGACCATGCATTATTTCTATTCAATTCTCAAAGCCAGGACAACGCTTGCCAAAAGGAGCCCCTACCCACCCTCTACACATCCACACTCATGTTCTGTTGCTAAAACTTACATCACACTATAGATCTTCTCCAGGACAGTTTGCCAAGTCCCTTCTCTGTGAGCTTTTCAGAGACACGTAGCAGCACGTAGCTAATAAACCTCTCCTCTTCCCACTACTCAGCCTCCCATCAGCTTTTGGAAACGAGCCAAGAAAATATCAGGTATCCATACAAAGTTTCCAAAGCAGAAAAGGCAGATTCTATGTCAAAACAGACAATACTGGAGCATACTCGAAAGATCCCAGGAGTTAGGAGACAGGAGTCTGGCCCTGCTGCTGATTGTTGAAGACCCTGGGCAGGCCCCTTCATCTTGCTGCATGCAGCTCAATCCTCTTCCTGATTTCCCTGAAGAAAAATTCCCCCATTCTTCTCTATTTCATCCCATTGTTTGCCTCTTTCATAACATAATTTGTAATTGTTTTACCTTTTCACTTGCTCTTAGTCTGTGCTCTCCACTAGACTGTAATCTCCTTTTGGTCATCTGAACCTTCACTGTATACCCAGCACAGGGCACACTGTCAGCACTCAATAAATATTCATTTAATTAATTAATGAATAAATGATATCAAATGATCTAGTTTTAATATTCTACGACTTTTCATCTAGTCAAAGCAAAAATAAAAACAAAAATAAATAACAATTATATATAAAAAGGATTACTCCCTTCTGTAGTTTCTGGGGGAAAAGAAAAAGAGATGAATGATTAAGTGAAAATCCCTTTTATCAGCCACTCATGATAACATTTTGTTTAGCATCATAGAAGACAATTTATTGTTATATATATTTGAGTTTTTAGAATACCCTGGGTAATTGTTGTGCACACAGAAATTGGAAAGTCTTTCTTATCTTTCTGATACTTTCTTTCTATCATCGCTCACCTGATCTGATAAATCTCTAATTAACATTTAGGTACATGATCTAGCTTACTAACCAAGTCTAAGCTAGTTTCTCCACTTTTATCATGGATTTGTTCATCAGAATTTTTGCATAATTTCTGCCCAGTGCAGCTACCAACTCCAGAGATCTTAAGAGTAAATCAAAATCCAAAAAGTATAAAAATGATTAAAATAGCCCTACAGACTGGGTGAGTTTAATTTTTCTTGAGTTAGCAGAAACCACCTGGGCAAAGTCACTATACTTGACCGCCATTCACCACTGTTTTTCAATATGATATTTAATTAAGGTAATGCTGATGGTTAGTCAATGATCGTGGTCTCCATCCTTTATCTAGGCCACTCCATTGCAGTTCAGCTTGCACCAAATTGAACCATCCCAAGCTAATGGATAAATTACAGATAATTGCAGCTTATATTCATACACACACACACACACACACACACACATACACTTACACACTCACTCATCTCTTCTTTTATTTGGTGACTTTGGCAAGAGTTTTTATCTGCTATTTGTTTATTTGCTTTCCAAATAGCCAGGATGGTATGTCTAGCTAGTATCTAGATGAGGCTCCTGAGACAGAAATGGAGAGCCTGGTCTTCTTGAAATGTCTCCTCCAGAATGATATAGATTTGTTCTTCTGTGTTGACTTCCAGAGAACTTCTGGCCAGGGCAAATATGGTTGAGAAGACCGTTCCTCATCAGGCAATGAAATGTGTGGGTGCCATGAAGAGGACAAGAGCACACAGCTGGGCTGTCACCCACCTTATTTTCAAGGTGATTTCCTTTTCCCTGTCAAGTCCCTCACAGATGCAGCTTCTTGAAGCCCAGAGCCATAAAGTTTTCCTAGAGCTGCAGGAATCCATGTAAGCAACCTCAACCCCCAGGCTTGGCGAAGACTTGTTTTAGAGTACACTTTTGTGTCTCCCCAAAATTCCTGTGTTGATATCCTAACCCCCAGTATGATGGTATTAGGAGATGGGGCCTTTGGGAGGTAATTAGGTCCTGAGAGTAGAGCCTGTGAATGAGATTAGTGCCCTTAGAAGAAGAGACATGAGACTTTGCTCCTCCCTCTGCTTCTGCCATGTGAGGACATAACAAGGAGATAGCCATCTGCAAACCAGGAAGTGGGCCCTCGCCAGACACCGGATCTGTCAGCACCTTGATTGTGGATCTCCCTGCCTCCAGACTGTGGGAAATACATGTTTGTTGTTTAAACCAGGGGTCCTCAATTCCCAGACCACAGACTGGTACTGGTCCGTGTCCTGTTAGAAACTGGGCCACATAGCAGGAGGTGAGTGGCGGGCAAATGAGCGAAGCTTCATCTGTATTTGCAGCCGCTCCCCAGGGCTAGCATCACCACTTCGGCTGCATCTCAGATCATCAGGCATTAGATTCTCATAGGGCACCAGTCTCTGGTGCCAAAAAGGTTGAGACTGCTGGTTTAAGCCACCCAATCTGCAGTATTTTGTCAGAGCAGAGCAGACTGACTAAGGCAGGGCTGCTTAACGCTCTAGTGGAGGCAGCATTGGTGTGAGAATCAGTGAGTAAATTCTTATGGTGGCCAATCTCCTTTCCCATCAGAAACCCCAAGGTCTAAGCCAGCTCATCCCAGAGAGGATCTGCCAGGCCTTCATGGAACTAAGCAAGGGACAGCCTTGCTCTGGGCCAAGTTGTAGGCCACCAGCCAGGCCCAGACACCTTGAGGCATTCGAATCCTGGAGAAGCCCTGCCCACATCTGTGCCCCCTTCTATACTCTTTGCCAGGGCAGGCTTTTGCGGGGTTATGTTGGCCAGGAGCCTAGCATAGCTTTCACATGTGGGGCTCCTGTAGGAATCAACAATTACCAACTTCTTGGCTCCATTGTTGAGAACACTGAGAAGCTCTGTTCTCAGCCTCCCCAGGGCAAGGGTGGTCCAAAGGCCTATAACAACTTCTAGCTCTTACAGGGATCCAGACAAAGAAAAAGGAAGGGAAGGCTGTGCTTTGACTATAGCAGTGGTATAGGAAAAGAAAGGCTTGACCCAGGACAGGAGTCAATTCTCCTATAAGCCCCTCTACTGCCTTATCAAGTAAACATGATTTGTCCTCAAGACAACTCCTCCTTCAGGCAAAGAGAAGGGACTGACTTAGGTTCTGCTCGTTCTCCTCTCTTCAAGATCCTGGTGCCCCTGGGACATTGATCCTCAAGATATCATCTAGCCCCAAGCCCCTGTTCCTCAAAGCCAGAGGGAAGCTAGCACCCCATAACCTGGGCTTGGGGCTGGAATGACTTGGGCTGCCCAAGAAAGAAACTTGCAAATGGCCAGGCCTAAGAAATCAGGTGACTAACAAAGGAATCAAGGAGACAGGCCATCAATTTAGAGAGTTACCTGTGCTCATAAGTGGAAAACAGAAGATTTACCACCACGAACATTGCAAAAGAAAGCAAAAAACTGTAGGACAATTAGAGTCAGACATGGAGCAGACAGAGGCAGGCTGGCCTGAATGGCTAGTGTGGATGGTTCATGGCAAACTTTACAGAGGTCCAACATCTCTGTGTGAAATTCTGGAATACTTCCATTGGCTCGGGCCAGGGGCAGCTTCTCTTTCGGGCAAACAGCACTTAATTTATAGTACAGATTAAGCACCAATGTATGCTGAGAGCTGCGCCAGGTACTGGGGTACAGCTATGGATAAGATTGACTTATTCCTGTCCTCAGAGAGCTTCCACATAGCAGGAATTATAGATTTCACACTAGTAGTTACAGGTGCAAGGAAGGAATTCTAGTTAGCAAGAAAAAGAACATTTTTTTAATCATTTCTCTACTCAATTCTTTAATAAAGGGAATTTGAAAATAGGTGTCAGGCTTAGGAGCTATCCAATCCTAGTCTCATGATAGTGAATTGTCCCTAAACATTTCCAAAGCTGCTCAATAAATCATTTCAATTTTATCATCCATGAATATCTAAATCCTTCTTGAAATTACTACTTACTACTTAATCCTATTCTACCACTGCTGGTTATGAATACATTCATGGTCTCTCCGTCTTGATCTTTCTGTGCATGAGAATTCTTATCTCCTCAATGTATCTTCTCCTAGAAGTCACTCCCTTCCCTTTATCACTTCTCCTACCCTGGATTTTTTCCAGCTCCATTAGATCATTCTTGAGAGGGGTAGTCAGAAATAGTAGAAAACCCAGTTTTATTGCCAATGTCCTTTGCCAGAATATATGCCCACATATCCCACTGGCCAGGAACAGCCCCTTCCCTGCTTGCCCCTGCAGGCCCAGGAAGGCCACAGCAGACGCCTGCCCCTGCAGGATATAACCCCTCATTAATAATGCCTTTCTTGTGCTCAGATGTCTTAGTTTGTAAAGCTCTTTCATAGGCATTTTCTCATTTGCTACAACTATCTTGAGAGATAGGCAAGGTAGATACTAGCTTCCCCAAGTTATAGGGGAAAAAAAAAACCTAAAGGTTCGAAAGGTTAAATTAATTGCCCGATATCATAAAACTATCAGTGGCAGATGCAGAAACTGAACTTGGTTCTCCTGAGTTGTACCTGCCCCATCCACCCTCATTCTTCAGCCACAAGGCTACATGCCCAACTCCAAATATCTGCCTCAGATCCCCTCATTTTTTTTTGTGCACATGTTGGATTTGGAGCATGTGAAGCTTCAGGTAGGAACTGTTCCCTCCAGCAGCTATGGCCTATGTGACCCACGCATGGGAGGCTGACTCTCGCAATGTCTCTTCTGCCCCTGGTCCCTAGCTATTGTGGATGCTCTAAATAGTGGCATCTCAGTGCAAGTCTCAATTTCTGCCTAGCACTGAGCCATGCCCACAACAACACTCAATATATGTTAGACCACTTGCTAGAAGCTCTGCTATCCGCTTGTTTTCTAATTCACAGTCTCATTTGCCCTCTGGTTCATATGCTCTTTAAGACCTGATTTTAGGCTGAATTTCCAACAAATAATCCCACCCTTTCCAATTTAGAGACCCTGATATGACCTATTTCTTACTACTCTCAGCATTGTTTCCAAAAAGTATTTAGTGTGTGCAAACAATACCAGAGTCGCCCTTTATCCAAACATATGATCAAGGCTTTGATACAGCTAAGGGGACCCACGGTGCTTAACCCAAAAGAGAGTGAGGGTGGAGGGAAAAGGAGATGGTTCAGGTAAGGCTTCCAAGAAAAAAAAAGCAGTGCCTGGGCCAGTCTTTAAAAACGAGTAGCCAGGAAGGCAGAGAGGAGAGAGTGTTCTAGGCAGAGAGTGTGGTACATGTGAAAACACAGAGCGTGAGAGCTTATGGCACTTTGGGAAACTCTGAGAAGGTTAGGATGGCCAGAGGGCAGGTTGGATGGGGCTGTTCGGGGGGATGAGTTGGAGAAGAGCATGGCCAGGTAAGGAAGGACCGTGTATGCCATGCAAAGGTGATTAGGCTCTACACTGAAGAGGATGGGCAGCCCCTGAAGAATTTTAATATAATATGATCGGATTTGTAGAAACACTCTGGATGCTTCAGGAGAATGGATCAGAGGGGATCTAAATCTATTAAAAGGCTGTTGCTTTAATCTGGGTGAGAAATTGTGAATGATGCACAGAATCTTGGAATATTAACACTGAAAGAGATCTTGCAGATGGATCATTTCATCCAAATGCTCTGTTTTAGAGATGAAGCGGGGGTGGAGGAGGAGATGGGCATCACTCTGCTGCCATCAGTGCCTCACTTGAGCCATTTATTAGTCCTTTCTCCCACAAGTGTATTAGTTTGCTAGGGCTGCGGTAACAAAATACCACACACTGGGTGGCTTAAACAACAGAAATTTATTTTCTCACAGTTCTGGAGACTAGAAGTCCAAGATCAATGTGTCAACCAGTTGGTTTCTCCTGAGGCCTCTCTCCTTGGCTTGCAGAGGGCCACTTTCTCACTAGGTCCTCACATGGTCATCCTTCTGTCTATGTTGTCTATGTCCTAATAATCTCTTCTTAGAAGGACACCAGTCATATTGAATTAGGGCCCATGCTAATGACTCCATTTTAATAATTACAGCTTTAAAGTTCTTATCTCCAAATACACTCACATTCTGAGGTACTGGGGGTTAGAGTTTTAATATATAAAGTGAGAGTAGAGGGGGACACAATTCAGCCATAACTATGAGTAACAAGAAAGTGTACAGAGGAAGGAATGTTATGACAGGTGTCTGGTGTTAAAGGATGAATTCACAGCAGAAATAGTGAGAAAGGATAATCCAGATAGAGGGGAAAATGAGCAGTGTCTTTCCTGGAAAGTCAATCATATGACAAAGTCCCTTGGTCACGGAACCCACATCATGAACAGAGTCTTACATCCATGCTAACACTCACTCACTGTGCCACACAGGTACACAGTTCGCCAGAAGCCTCTTCAGTGGATCACCTGTGGCTTGTTATTCATACATCATCCCCATGCAGTAGTAGAAAACCAGAAGTAAGGGCCTCATCCATATGACTGAGGAATGTTAAATTGCCTCATCAGTAAAAGAATCTCAACAGTAAATGAATATTCTGCAACTGTCCCCATGGTGAAATACCATGCAGTTGTTATATTGTGATAATCCCATGACAATAGAGAAAGACTCGCAGTATAGTATTAAGAGACGCAACACAAAATTGCATTATAACTTTCATTCTGAAAAAAAAGTGGAAAACATTTCAAGAAGATGCCAGTAACAATGGTCTATGAAATCAATGGAACTAACATAACTAGTTTCCTAATTTTCTATATAATTATGTAAGAAAATACATTTATGAAAGTTTTAATCCTCCATCCATAATAGAGTCACTTTTTAAAATACCCTTTGTTTCCTAGTACAGTGTAAACAAATACTGTGGGTGTTTAAATCTCTAATGAAATTCACTACCAAGATAAAACATGTCCTCTATTTCATAATTATCAATTTCAAAATAATCAGTTACTGGGTTTTTTAAAATAGAAAACAAAGCAAGTGTTGTAATATGTATTTATATTCACCTATTTACAAAGTCACCTAATCTAACTTTCATAACACTTTGGTGATTTACTTTACTGTGAATAACTGTTGAATGGGATCAAACTGCTTTATAATTTGCTTTTTACTTATCAATATGTCATAGACATTTCCCCATCTATTCATTATTCTGACATATCATTTTTATTACTGCCCACTATACCATTACACAGATATATTTTACTTTACCTAACCAAGTCCCTTTGATGGAAAAGTAGTGTTTTTTTTCCCCTTTCAGTTATAAATTAGACTGTAATGAACTGTGATGGTAAATCAAAGCATATATACATGATTATTTCCATTAAATAAATTCCTAGCAGTAAAAATTCTGAGTCAGACACATTCAAGACATAGGATATACATTGACTAATTACCTTCCAGAAATTTACCCTCAGGGTGCCTATTTTTCTCTCCAGTATTGAATATCATGATTTTAAAAATTCTTTTCTAATTTGAATAGAGCAAAATGGTGTCTCAATACTTTATGTCAAAGGCTTTTTGAATGTTGCCGCGGTCCAGCCACGACAGGATCCAGGGGGCCCCGAAGGTGGGCAAGGCGTCAGCGCGGGAGACAGTCGACTACACAGCTCAGAGGCGGTGTGACACTGTTCCGTTTTATTGTGATTTGAGTACAACTTTTATACTTTTTATTTGGCATTTGATTATACTTTGTTGTTAAGGTAGCAGGGAGTTAAATTTCTGTGGTTAGGCGGAGCAGAAAATCTTATAGAGTATATTATTATTGATGTTCATGATTAACTAGTACATTTTTCTCTCAATCATTAGAACAGAACTACCTGATGGAACAATCTAAACTTTTAATTATTATATCTATTACGTAAGATACAGTTTGATTTAAGTAAAGGTGATAGATAGATATATTCATAACAGCAAGTATTGGCTTGTGGGCAGACATTGTTCTTCTTTCTGCCTGAAGAAATCTTTTAAATGCTATTTGATTTATGCTATATCTAAAGTTCAAGCTGAACCTTTCTCATAGCTGTTCAAAAGTTTCCTTGGTGCAGTAATGAGGAAAATATTTATAAAAATCAGTTTTACAAAGCTGCTTTCATAAGCTAAGTTTCTGTTCCTTTGTTTTTAAGCACCAAGGAGATCCAGACCTAGCCAGCCTTTCTATGAAACTTAAACTACTATAAGGCACATGAATTCTATCTTTATTCACTACATGTATACTATCTTTATTATAAGCTTCTGAATAAGGCAAAGGAAGATCAGGTAATCTTTTCATACTATTAGCCCCCCTAGGTGGATACCAGAGTTTTCTATTTATCCACTAGGCCACAAAAGGAGGCCTTTCTATAGTAGGCACAGGCTTATGAGTAAATTTCTTATCCTTTACTAATTTTTCTACTAACTGCATGGGAACAGGAGTATAAACTGGTTCTAGTAATTCAGCTTGTTATAATTTATTCATAATATCTTTAAGAGGCGCATCAAAAGGAATTTCCCTTAATAATTGTTCAAATAAAGGGTTTACGCATTCTGGACACGTCAAGGTGACTAGAGCTGATTCCATACGCGGGGAATTTACTATGTTTTCCTCAGAGCCAATTTTGAGGAAATCCATTTGTATAGCGTTTACACTTACTAGAATTTGTGCTATCCAAATTCCCCCTCTTAATAGGATCATTTCTAAGAAACCAATTATCCCTAAACACATGCCACGTCCTCGTTCTTGACGATGCATTCCTTGAAGCCTCTGTCCCCATCTCCGGACCTTGTCACGCAGTAGGGTAGAAAGAGGACGCGGCAGAATGTCTAAATATATTTTGTTCATTGGTTTACATATGCTCATTCACAGATTTTCCCCCTCAAAAAGCACATTTCTCCAACATTCAAAACTTGTTTTTTTAGTGTCTATTACATGTAAAGTTCTGTACTAAATACCTTTTCACACTGGGTTATATTTATTTTATGCTTACTGGCCCTATACTTTATCTTTCATTCTACTATATTGCCAAGAATTACAGTGAAAATAACTTACCAGCCTGTTAATTATCATGGCTGTCTCTGAAACTTCCTAAAAGATGTATGTTGCTAATCCACCAGTTAGCTGGTAACCATCAGTAATTTTAAGGTTCATATTTTAGCCAGTGGTTATACAGTTTTACCTCCAGAAACAGCTAGGTGGATGCTATATGCTCAAATGGTTTATTTACATCTAAGTTAACATTTTGTGCATGTATCATCATTTAACATACACCATCCAGCATGACAGCTACCAAAAGTAATTTAAAAGTCCAGCAATTTGTCTGAAGTGCCATTGCTAAAATGTCTCAGAGACACTAGATAATAATAATATATAGGGGAAAATGCCACTAAAGTAAGGAAATTCAAATTTAAGTTAAAAAATTAGTAACGATAATATGGAATATTCCTATAATTCAATACCATTTTCATTTACTAGTCAGGAGTCAATGGACTTAATTCAGTAACGGGAAAGTGTCTTCAGTGTTTAGAGTGTATTAATCAGCATTCTCTCAGGAAAACGGAGCTCATGCTAGATGTTTCCATGGAAATGAGTAAATACAGGAAACCAGTTATAAAGGTGTTGGAAAAGTTGAGAGGCTAAACAAAGGATAATGAGATAACCCAGAGATTCGCAGCAACAGGAAGTTGTTACATCATATTATCAAAACCCAGAAGCCAGTGCGACAGGGCAGAAACTGGAAGCTCGAGATAGCCCCGAAGCAGAGAAAGGAGGGATAAAATATCCTGGCTTTTCCTTTTTCTTTTCTTTGTTTTTTTTCCAACCTCCCTCCTGGGCTCCTCATTGGTGAAATGTAGACAGAAGCCACTTAGTCAAGAAGCTTAGTAAAGGCAGTCTACAGGAGCAGTCCTGCTGGGATTTAGAGCAGAGTAGAGGAGATAGATATGGGATCTCAGATCAAATAAGCAAACGAGTGGCACAGCATACCAGCAAAGAGCTAGAATTTTGTCATTTATTCATGGAAGAGAACCTAGTGCCTCAGTCTCTCCAGATGTTCAAAATTATTGCCCTTAAACCCCAGTCCCCCATGAATAGATCTCCCACACCAGCCCCACATCTACTTGCACTATTAACCTGTTTGCATTTTGGCCAATGGGACTCACATTTCATCATCTTTGTCCATGAAGGCCGATCTAGACTTTGACCAGCTTTGAATTCTGTGTGCCTCTTCAAAGACTCTGGACTTTGGGCCCACATCCAGGCTTCTGACCTCTGCTCAACCCCATGGATCTGTCTGCATTTCCAGTTTTCTTCCCCCAAATCAATGGAACCATAAATAGAGTCTTAAATATATTAAAGTTAGGATAGAAACTAATGTAATGACTGAAGAATTGTGTATATCTATCAATATTGGGAGGAGCAGAAGGGAATGTGTGATGGTGTAAATTAAAGCCTCATCTGATGCTGGAGGTTAATAGATAACATCAAGTTGATAAATCAAGATGGAGTTATAAGAGCATATAAATTAGAGACCTGGAGGCAACCAACAGAATTTAAAAACAGAAACAAAAAGAAATAAGATGGTTGCCTTTGAGCGGTGGAGCTGCAGGGTCAAACAAGAGTCCATTACTTTTCATTATAAACACTTCTATAGTCCTTAAATTTTTTAACCATCATAGATTCCGTACTCATATTTTTCACTTGCCGTTCCCTCTACCTGGAATACACTTTCCCTAGACGTACTCATGGTCGACTCCCTCATTTCTTTCGGGCCTTCTCCGAGCATCTTTTTTAAAATAGCAAATCTTTCCCCATCCTATGCTTTATTTCTCTACACACCACTTATCACCTTTAACATTCTGTACAATTTTTCTTATTCTTTTCTGTCTTCTCCAATTATGATGTAATTGCCATAGAAGCAGAGCCCTTGTTTTGTTCATTGGTAAATGCTAGCACCTGAAACAGTGACTGAGACTGTTGATGACTACATGAACAAATTGTGTGTGTGTGTGTGTGTGTAAAATTAATGACCAATAATTGTTTTAGAAAAATTTTTTGCCTGTTTGTTTTTTGTTTTGTTTTGTTTCACATTGAGCTAGCTCTTGGAAGATTAACTATGCCTGAAGTTTTCCAAATGGGTTACTCGTTTGTGCACTTTGTCCTTCAAAGATTCCTTTGAGTTCAGCCTAATAAAGCATCAGTCTGGTAGAAGTGCAGGGAACCAATGTCGCTAGAAAAAAGGAAAAGAAGTTCCTTGGCAGAACACTTCTTTACCCAAGTGGTCACAGTTTCCCCAGTGTGTCACCCAAGAAAAGAATCTTTAAAATGAGGGCAAGCTCCATTGAGAAATGACATAACTGAACTAATACAACATCTTAGCAAGTGGTAGATGTTGTTTATTTTCTTACGATAAAACTTTTAATTATTTAAATCTAAAAAGCTAGAGAATTAAAGGTTAGACAGGCTTATTAATGTACAGATCTTTTAGATAAGAGAGTCTAAAAACTGCATCTTTCAGAGAATTTCATTATACTCAACGTGCTCTTATCCAATTTCTTCTGAAAAGACAAGTAATTCTTCACAAAGGAATCCGCAGATATTGACAGCACCGAAAATACCCACTCTCTTCAGTCTCTCAAAAGACTTCATCTGCAACTTTACTGGTGAGTCCTCCCACCAATGGGACTAAATCACTGACACAGTTGAGTAAGTAAGACACAGAATGCAGAGTAAGACATCTCAGTCTGAGTTCAAGACCAAGCCCAACGCTTACTATGATGTGACCTTGGAAAGACCTCCCTGCTCTGGGGACTGGTCCCTTCAAGCAGCAATTTCTTCATCTCTATGACATGAATAATGGAACCTACTGCAAAGAGTTGTAAAGATTAGATGGAATAAGGCATGTAAAATGCTTGCCACAGTGCCTACAGCTTAGTAAGCATTCATTAAGAAATGGGAATTTTTATGATTGTTATTTTTATTTGGTAGCTATGACATTTTGTAAAGTTAAGAAATGTCTCTCAAAAACAAATAAATATTAGATTCTAAATTTGATGTTATATCCATCACTTCACCAATACATTCCCTGAAAATTGCCAATCCTTAGAACATTTTTAGTAAACATGTTTAAGCTTTAATTATCTTTCTCTTCCAGAATAGAAGATATACCCTTACCTTTGACTCAAACAATTTTGCCCAGTATTAGTAGACTTGTACTTTGTTGAAAAAACAAGTGTTATGGTCCCTTGTGTTCTACTGCCAGTTCTCATGCTGTATCCTTTACAGTTTAGAATAATTAACAGATCTCCATCCATTGACTACCATTTTCTGGGTAATGATTAGATTCTAAGATGACCAACATCTATGTTTGGATTTCACCAAGCAGGACAAATATTACTCAAGAGCTTGACTTGACCAGAAATATCTAAGAGAAAAAGGCCACCTCTTGCTTTCTCTTTCTGGGGGCAAACAATTCAGGTTACCAGCCAAGTCACTGACTAGACAGAGACTCAGATACCCTAGAATAAGGGTTACCAGATAAAATAAGAATGCCCAGTTAAATCTGAATTTCAGAAAAATAAATAATTTTAGTATAAATATATCCCAAATATTGCATCATTACCTGAAACTCAAATATAATAGGTGTCTTATATTTTTATTTGCTGAATCTGGCAACCATGCCCAGAGTATAGAGACAATCACTAACCTCCCCGCTCTCCATCCCCCATGGTGCTATCTCCCCTACAAAATTTTGAGTTTCTTGAAGTGAGCCCTGCATCTTTTGGTCCCTGTGCCTGGCACAGCATAGTTGCTCAATGACTGTGTCACGAATGAATGAATGATGCATTAAATCTTTGAGGACTCAGTGGTGGGTCAGGCTTTCAGATTGTAATACCTGTACTACTGCCCTGAGCCCAGCAGCAGCTTTACCCCAGCTTTTAATCCTGTATTTGTCCTGACTCCCAGCATCCCTGTGGACCGAACAAGAAAAGGCAGGTGATCTGAATTGTAAAACCAGACACTCCAAAGGTGATAATAAACAACGCGAGAGACTCAATAGGGAATAGAAGGGTCTGGATAGAACTGGAGAAGGGGCCATTGTTGCTTAGTTCCGTCATTGCCAACCAAAAGTATCCATTCTCAACATGGCCAGATAATCCAGCTTTTCAAGTGAAGACAGAAATTTGTGTATTTATGTGAAATCCTCCAGGTTTTAATAACAAATGATTAATTCAAAAATTGTTTTATTAATACTCTATGGCCAAATAAAACACATCTGCAGGCTGGATTTGGCCCCCCAGCTCTCAGTTTATATCTCTGGACTTTGTAACTAAATTTTCTCTCTCTACAGAGTTTCTGCTCAGTTTATAAACTATTTTGATTTAAGTTATTGCTGTACTAAATATGTAACTTGAAGGCATCACACCACTTTTGTGGCTATTTAATCAAACTAATTTTATTTATTTATTTATTTTTGATTAATTTTTTTTTAGAGTGACATTGGTTAACTAAATCCAATAAATTTCAGCTATACACTTTAACAGTAAGGCATATATATGTTTACACTGTGTGTTCACCTCCCATAGTTAGATTTCTTTCTGTTACCACATATTTGACCCCCCTTACCCCGTCTACCTCCCCCCTCCCCTCTCCCCCTCCCATCTGGTAACCACTGGTCTATAGTCCATGTCCATGAGTCTCTGTTTGTCAAACTCGTTTTAAAATAGTGCTAAAGAGATCAAGGACAGAGGAGCAACCATCCTATTTTTAAAACAGAACATTTCACTCTCAGTATTGACCAGTCTTCCCTGAATACTCATGTCGTTGGTTACATAAAGATAAGAAAGGGGAAAAAAAAAAAAGTACGGATGGTGCAACATAAACCATCTCAACTCCTGGAAAGCCCACCCAGAAGATGATCTTTCAATATCATGAAATCATGTGTGTTGTTACCTAGAACATAACGTTTTAAAATATTTAAACTACCCTAATGAACCATTTCAAATCCAAAAGTTCTTTCTCCATACTGTGCTGTCCTTTCATTGTGGTTTTTATTATCTCTATTGCCTATTTTCTAATTGTAAAAATACTTTCATAGTATCCTTCAGCTTGTTGAGCTCAAATATGTGGGTTACCAATTCTATTTTTTAGTCTGTTGACTCTCCCTCATAGAGTAATTCTTCCTTATGAATTGGTGTTTTTCACTGTAAGCATATTTTTAACAGGGATTCTTTTTTGTGGGGAGGGGAGTACCTATGGAAATCCCATGTATCCTGTTAAAGAAGTGTTGCTACAGAGAGATTTCATATTTGTTCCTACAAATTTCACTGAGTTGTTACCTTTTTTATGTCTTTAGATTGAAGATTCTGGGACTACTTGGATAAATACACACTTGAACTCCACCTACACAAGTCACAAGCCTGAGTCTCCGATTTCTCAAGGGCAGAGAAATGTTTTGGATCACTTCCCTAGGTGAGCAGACAAACTCATTTCACTAAAGGTACAGCCCTTTAGGTATTCTCCGTGGAGGGGTCTCAGGGATCTTATGTTACAAGAGTCCAAGGCCATACCTTCTGTCCTCAAATGAACATAAATATTAACTCCCCAGCTACTAGCCCCTTCAGTCTGTTTCCAGACCTGTATCTTCTTGAGCCATTGTGACATAAGATTATGAAGTTACACATCTGGCTTCACATTCACTCATCGGTTTTGGCACCCAGGAAATTCTCTTTCTTTATTTTTAGCTTTGCTATTGCATTTAAATTTTTTATTACAATATTTTGTCCTGCATTTACATGTTCTTGGAGTGAGGAAAGAAGATAACACAGGGTAGGTCAGTAAGCCATATAACGAAAACCCAGGCAAAAAATATTTTTATAAAGTTTCCTATTCTGATAAATTCTTATCAGAAAATTTATGGTATTTTATAAATGATATTTCCATTTCCCAAATCATTTTGGCTCATTTCCTCAGAGGAAATTCCTTTGTTAAAGGTAAGTAGTGAATCCAAAATTAGGCACAATTTGTATATACAATTTTTAAACTGCTCTTTTTGTATATGGTTTTTATCTTGAAACTTTAGACAATTACTACTTCCTATATCATTAAAAATTTATCCAAAAATTAATTTTTAGGACAAGTATATCACTGAAGTGTCTTAATTTATTTAACAATTACTCTAGATTGAACATGGACATATTTTCCAATGTTTTATATAACTAATACTATGATGATTATCATCATACTTAAATATCTGTTTACATTTCTTATTATTTCCTTAAGATACATTCATAGAAATGTCTTTACGAGGGAGTTGTATTAACTCGTTTAAGCCAGTGTACTACATAGGAAAGGATTATTTAAATTGTATCCCTGCCAAGAACCTAACTGGCTACTATGCTAGCAGGAAGAGAATGGTTAGCAACTACCCTCCAGCAAACCACAATTTTGTAAGATTACTGTTTGTTTTACTAAAAATCATCCCTTAATTACGAGTTTAGGAGCCAATGATAATGAAAACCCTACATGGGTTTCACAAGTGAAATTAAATTTTACAAGCTTTGCTTATCCCACCAGAAAAGCCCAATTTAGTTAGGTGATTTCATACATTCTCCCAACCTTGCTTTTCAAAGACTGCCCTTCATTTCCTTCTCTATGTTTCCAAATGTCATCAGTCTGTAAAGATCCAAATCAAATGCCATGTCCTTTAGTATTTCACCTCAATGGAGAAAAATATACCAAATCTTGCCCTTCTCTATTCTTCCATAGCTCTTATTGTAATCTTATATCAAGCACTTTTCACTGTGTCTTACATTAGTTGTGCCCATATTTGATCCCCCATACTCGACTATCTGCTTTGAGAACAGAATCTTTTCTTTACAGCTTCATTGAGAAATAATTGGCATACATCACTGGATAATTTTAAGGTGTACATCATGATGTTTTGATTTACATTTGTTGTGAAATGATTATCATAATAGTTTTAGTTAACATCTATCATCTCATGTAGATACAATAAAAAGAAAAGAAAAAAATTTTCTCATTGTGATGAGAACTCAGGATGTACTCTTTTAACTTCCCTATGTACCATACAGCAGTGTAAACTATCATCATCATGTTGTATGTCACATCCCTAGTGCTCATTTATCTTATAACTGGAGGTTTGTACCTTTTGACCGCTTTCCTCCAACTCCCCCTCCTCCCTTCCCTCCACCCTTGGTAACTACAAATCTGATCTCTTTTTCTATGGGTTTGTTGGGTTTTGTTTTGTTTTGTTTACATTTTACATATAAATTAGATCATACAGTATTTGTCTTTCTCTATCTGACTTATTCCATTTAGCGTAATGTCTTCAAGATCCATCCATGTCTATCCATTTCCTCACTTTTATGGCTAAATAATATTATATATTATTTATTAAACTTATTATATATATTATTTAGCCATAAAATAATATTACATATATATTATTTTTTACATACATATAAAGTTCAATATGTATATATATATATACACACACATACAGACATATATGTATATGTATATAAATATATGTGAATATAGATACATGCGTGCACACGCGCGCGCACACGCACACACACACACACACACACACACATACACACACACACACACACACACACCCCACTACTTCTTTATACATTCTTCCATCGATGGACTTTTAGGTTGTTTCCATGTCTTGGCTATTGTAAATGATGCTACTTTGAATATGGGGGGTTCAGATATCTTTTTGAGTTAGTATTTTTGTTGAGGGCAGAATCTTTGATTCACTTTCACATCTCCCAAACTACCTAGAATTCTAACTTTGTCTAAGGCATAGAAAAGACTCAATAAACAGTTCTTGTGGACTTTAATGCACAAATAGTAACAATCCTAACTACATACAATTTCATTAACAACTAACCAACAATATATAGTTAAATACTATTAAAGAGTGAAAAATTGATTTATATTCAACTATATTGAGGAAGTTTGTTTCTCAGAATATAAGTACTGCCTTGATAAAAGCTACCTAGTACTAGATTTGGAGACATCAAAACCTAAACAAATCAGTGTGATTCAAGAAGAAATAAACTAAAATTAAAAAATTCAGCTAATCTGATTTTTGCATTTGAGTTTAACTAATTTTATCTACATGATAGCTGAGAATAAGCCTAATTATAATGCAAATAGCAAAGTTAATTGATTTTTTTGCCTCTCTTTTGCAAATTTTAGTAATAATTTAAGATTATTTGAGAAATAAATCTGACCACCAAATGACTATTTTGGTTTTTTTCCTGTTAACACTAAGTTTGTAATGGATCGATTAATAGATAGATATGTGATGAGACAAATACTGCAACATTTTAACAATTGTATCACTTAAACTAAAGGTTGAAAAACTTTTTCTGTAAAGTAGGTAGTACTTTAGGTTTTGCAATCTCCATTGTAACTACTCAACTCTGCTGTTGTAGTGCAAAGGCAGCCAGAAACAATACAGGAACTAACAGGCGTAGTTGTGTTCCAATAAAATTTTATTTACAAAAACAGGCAAACAAATGAATTTAGCCCATAGACTGTACTTTGTCAACTCCTGATCAAAATGATGAGTATATGGATGTTTGCTATACAATTCCTTCAATTTTTCTGTGTTTTAAAGTTTCCATAATAAAATGCTAGAAAAAAATATGTCTATGAATAATCCAAAGGTTTTAACTATTATGCAAATATTTAAATATTAAAATCTTATAAATCGTCCCTAAGTTTTTGTTTTTATCTATGCTCTTTGATATAACCTTCAGATGGTAAAAGTTCAATATCAAATTTTCTGAAATGTCCTTAAGTTTGGGCAATGAAATTATCTTGAATAGGAATGATTCATCCAAAATGATTAGTACTTGACACCAGAAAAAAGAAAAATTTCCTCCTACTTTTCTCTCCCAATGCCTCACAGTGACTTTCAGTTCATTGTGACCTTTTCTTTCCTGTCAGGGAAAGAAAGGTGCACGTTTCCATGACACTATTATTTTGTATACAGTGTATGCGCCTTTTTTCAATGCTTTTTTAAACTTTCCATATTTAAAGCTGACATTAGCAGTAACTTTTTAAAGTTATGTTATTTCCCTTTAACTATTTCCACCTGCACGGTGCTTAATGTAATTTGACTTTTTTTTCTTCACGATGTAGATTTTTTAAAACTACTTTTTCAGGCAGTTGTGACACTGGCTACTTTAAAATATTAAAAAGAATCTAAAATTGTAAGCATTTATAATATCAGCCTACTGGACAGAGCAAGATGACAATCAGGCAATAAGATACCCTTTAGGATCTGTATAGCCTTCTTGAATTGCAACAGAAAAAAAAAATCCGTTTTATAGTTGCTGGCTTAATTTGTAATCCAAACCAGACATTAGGAGACAATCATAGTGTTTTTGTCCCTGAAAGAATTTTTCTCTCAGGCCTTTGAAGTCCTTCTGGTCTTAGGGCCAACCGTTCTCCATAGAAAACAAAAAATGAGAGCAGCAAGAAAAACAGTCTATGTTGTAGAATCATGCCAGCCACCACAGTCACAAATGCTTCTCTTGCGACTCCCAGCTCTTCTGGATGCTGAACACTACCTGTCTGCCAAAACTGAGGGGACTGCCCAGCCTTCCTCCTCAGGCTCTTTTCTGGAGACCCTTGATGTGAGACCCAAGGGATCTCCCCAGAGGAACTGGCCCTCTTCCTGTACTGCAGTCACCTGCACTAAGCATTCATAGTCACCCACCTTGTTCTGCAGAGTCATCATTTTAAATGAAAAAACTGAGGCTGAGAGAAGTTAGATTACCACACTGTCTTCCATCCTGCTGCCATGAACCCCCACTTCAGAACTCTGTCCAGTTACCACCATTCCTGACAAGATAGCTATCCTGAAAATGCCTACTTTGTGAAATAGTGCAAAGAATACAAACACTGAAGTCAAGTCGATCAGGATTCAGCTCTCATGACTGCCACTTGTAAGGTATGGATTCTTGTCAAGTTACTTAACCCTGCTGTGGTGGATGGATCATGGCTCCTAAGATATATCTGCATCCTAATACCTGGGACCCGTGAATGTACCTTATTTGGTAAAGTTTTTGCAGGTATGATTAAGGATCTTAAAGTGAAGAGATTATCCTGATTTTCCAAGTGGGCCCTAAATGCCATCATAAGTTTCCTTAGAAGAGATAGACAGATAGAAATTAGCCACCACGCACACAGAGAAGAAAGCATATGAAGATGAAGGTAGAGGCTGGAGTGATACAGCCACAAGCCAAAGAACGCAACAGCCACCAAAAGCTGAAAGAGGCAAGGGATGAATGCTCTCATGAAGCTTCCAAAAGGAAGCCTCCTGCTGACATCTTGATTCTAGGCTCTGGACTTCAGAATTGTGAGAGAATGAATCACTGTTGCTTTGAGCCACCAACTTTGTGATAATTTGTTACAGCAGCCACAAGAAACCAAAACACCTGCTAAGCCTCAGTTTCCTCATCTTTTAAACAGAAATAATAATATATGCCTTTCTGGGCTGTGTTGATAACAAAAATTAACAAATGTAAAATACTAGTTCAATCTCTAGCACATGGTAGGCATACAATACATAGCAGCTATTATTTCTATTATAATTATCTTCATTATTTTTTAATATGGATAAAAGAATATGGGCTGCTTATCCTAAACCCATCACCATTGTTTTAAAAATCAGTCAAATCAAATTCCTAATGGTATTATCTTTGTATAGGAAGAACTGTGTATTTATGTATAGTTTTGTATCAAAGTGCTGCCTTTCATCAAAAAGCTGTCCTCTATACTGTTGATAAACTATGAAGTGCTAAATCTACTAATGCCAATAATTAAATAAGCCATGTTGCATTTTTCCAAGTATTTAATTGTATGGTTTGTCATAAATTACATGTTTAAAATGGAAAATAAACATTTCCAGCTGTTTTGAGGACAGGAAATCTAAATTCAAACTGCTGAATTCCAGAAAAACTACAGATCTTTTAAATATGCCACTATTTTTTTTTAAACCAATGAGAACTCTTGCTTATTCAAAATTTGAACATTCACTGAGGTATAATTAGGGGAGAAGGGGAGTTTTAGGTGATAAGAGGTTGCCCCTCCAAACACAGAATTGTAGTATGTAGGGAGTAATCATTTATTTAACCAATGATTTTTAAGGTGCTGTACCAGGCATTGAAGGATACAAAGGTGAATAAGACAGAGCTTCTACCTTAGACAGACTAATACACAGTGAAGGACATTGAAATATAAGCAGATAAATTAAAATTCAGAATTATAGTGAAGCTAATATTTACCAAGTATCTGCTATGTGCCAGACATTGTATAACACCTTACATATGTCATCACATTTAATCCTTACAATAACCTTATGAAGTGAAGATTTAGCCAGGTTAATTCTCCAAAGTTCACATAGCTAGTTTAAGGAGAGTCTAATCCCTGAACCCTCTCTCTTAACCACTACTGCAGAGGTATAAAGTACATAATATGAGAACACAGAAAAGGAAGAAACTTACTGTGCCTGAGGGAAGTGGATAGGTTTCATCCCAGACATACATTTAAGCTGGATCAAGGATAAATGGTTAGAAGGACTGGTCTTCCTAGGTGGTCTCCCATTCAAGTACTAACCAGGCCCGTCCCTGCTTAGCTTCTGAGATTAGACAAGGACTTTGTTTTTTAAGGTGGGGGAAATGTCAGAAGGCATTCTAGAAGGAGAGAAGAGCCTTTGCAAAGGTCAGGCATCAACAAAGAGCGATATATTCAGGGTGACTGGAGTGCCAGTGAGGCTTAGTGGTCAGCAGTAGTATGCTGTATGCAAAGAAGGGCATCAAATGATTACAGGCTGTGAGGAGAGTCAGGGTCAGAATTGCATTTTAGAAAGAGGCCTAAGGATCCATGTGGAGGATGGGCTACACAAAAAGAAGTCAAGCTCAAGGGCAGGGATTTCTGGTGCAAGATGGGAATCAAAGCACTACCCACCAATTCCCATTGGAATAATCAAGCAAATACAAAAGGAAACATTTTACATTACTGTTGGAAATCAAGATAAGATGCCATCTACATACCAGAAGGCACTATGGCAAAAGACATACCTGATCTCGCTGTTCAGACTCATCTAAAAATGTTTGAAAAATATTGAAGTTCAGCTGACACCCTCCCCCGCTCCCCTACTAAGTTAATAATAGACAAAATAAGAATTTAATGGGAAGATTTTTTTCAAAGAGAAAGATAATATTAGGATATATGGCTAAAAGGGAAAATTTAACCAAGAATATAGTCATGAATGATTATGCACCAGATAACATAGCATCAAAATAGATAAAGCCAAAGCTTCTAGAAATACAGAAAAAAGTTCAAAATTGCAACCATAATAGGAGGCTTTAATATACCTCTTTCTTCTTAATAGATCTAATTAACAAAAGAAAACATGGTTAATGTATTAAAGTATAATTGAAAGCTTGAGTTAAATATCACACTTTGAATCCCATAAACTTTAAATTTATCACATCCTAATCAACAAGAAAATCTCCACACATTCCAAAAGCTAAAAATTGTCCAGCCTATATTTACTAACCTCAGTGCAATTGATAAAAGGGAAAACAAACAAAAAGTAAACTATTTGGAATTATTAAACACTATATGAAATTGTTTGGGCCACAAAAGAATATAAAATTGCAGTTACAGATTCTTCAGGAAATAATTAGAACACTACATATCTAAACTTGTGGAGAAAAGTACTCAGAAGAAAATGTGAAGCCTCAAGTATTTATATTAAACCAACAAAAAAATAAAAATTACTTAAATAAACTTTATTCAAGAAGCTGTAATAGTTACCAAAAAATAAATTTAAGGAAAATATAAGGAAAGATGAAATGCAGCAGCTCACAGAGTAAATTAATTGAATTTAAGAAATGGTTCATTTTTAAAACCAGTAAAACTTATTTCTGACAAGTTTAATCAATGTAAGAAAAATATAAATGTACAACATAAGAAATGAGAAAGGACATACAAACACAAAAAATTTTTCAAATCTCTATTAAACAGACAATTTTCTGAAACTACATTTATATATTAAAAAATTTTTAATGAAAAAATGATAAGCCTAGTAGTATAATAACCAAAGAGGGAAAATTTTTAATGTATAAAAAAATATTCCCCCAAAGATATCATGTCATAGCCCCATGTGGTTTCACAGGTAGTTTCTTGCAAATCTTAAAGATTGTTCTTTAGCATATACATAACATATGCTAAAGAACATAGAAAAAAAGGGGAATGTTTCCCATTTCATTTTACCAAACCTGAAAAAATGCAAAATCACATAATTATCAAACATATAGAGACTTAAAATCCTGAATAAAATATCAAAAATTATAATCCAGAAGTATATTTTTAGAATATCTTAATTTATAATTCAATTAATGTAATTCACCATGTTAAACTAAAAATATAAAGGTATGTGATTATCTCAAAGGACACAGAAAAAGCATTTGACATGCAATTCTCAGCAAACTAGGAATAGAAGGGAACTTTCTCAATACGATGAAAAATACCTATGAAAAACCTAAAACTAATATCAAACTCATTGGTGAAAGTCTGAATGTTTGTCAGCTAAGATCAGGAACGAGACAATAATGTTTACTCTCATCAGTTCTAGTCGCCATTGTATTAGAGAATCTAGCCAGTGAGACAGCCAAGAAAAAGAAATTAAAAGCATCCAAATTGGGAAGGAAAAAGTAAAACTGTTTTTATCTACAGATGGCCTGTTTGTCTATATAAAAATATAACAGAATCTATAAAAATGCTACTAGAACTAATAAGGCAGTTTAGCAACATTGCAGGATACGAGAACAATACGTAAAAAATCTATTGTATTTCTATATATATTAGTAGTGAAAATTAAAATTGAAATTTTAAAAATAATATCATTCAAAATAGCAACAAAAAATTAAATATTTTAGAGAAATATCCTACACAAGATGTGGAAGACCTATCCACTGAAAACTACAAAACAATGAGGAAAAAGTTAAAGAACTAAATGCATTGACAGATATATATATTTCTGGGTTAGAAAACTCAGTGTAGTTAAGATAGCAATTTTTCCCAAACTAATCTGTAGATTCAACACAATCCCAATTGAAATCTCAATAGTTGTATTTATTTACTTATTTATTTTTAAATAAAATAACAAGTTAATTCTAAAATTCATATGGAAATGCAAGAGACCTAAAATAATCAAAACAACTCTGAAAAAGAACAAAGTTGGAAGACTCACACTAACTGATTTGAAGTCTCACTAAAGAGCTACAATAATCAAGACAGTGTAGTATTGACTTAAAGATGAATAAATTGATCAATGAAACAGAACAGAAAATCCAGAAGAAAAAATGCACATACGTGGACAACTTATTTTTGACAAAGGTGCAAAGGGGTAAAAATTCTACAAAAAAAAAAAAAGTTTTTTTGACAAATGATGCTGGAAAACTCGAATATCTCTATATAAAAAAACAGCAACAACTGATCTATACCTTGTACCATATACAAAGATTAACTCAAAGTGGATCATAGACCTAAATGTAAAACCTAAATGTATAAAATTTTTAGAAGAAAACACAGGAGACTATCTTCGTAACCTTGGGTTGAGCATAGATTTCTCAAGTATGACAATGAAGTACAATCTATAAAAGAAAAAAATAGATAAATTGCACTTCATTGACATTAAAAACTTTTCTTCTGCAAAAGACACTTAAGAAATAAAAAGACAAGCTACAGAAAGAAAATATTTTCAAAGCATATACCTAATAAAAGACATATCCAGGATATATAAAGAACTCTCAAAATTCAATAGTAAGAAAACAAAGAACCCAATTTTTTTTAATAGGCAAAAATATTTCAACAGCCACTTCACCAAAAAAGGTATATGGATGGCAAATAAGCACATAAAAAGATGTTCAACATTACTGGTCATTATAAAAATGCAAATTAAAACCATAATGTAATACCACTACAGACTTTTTAGAATAGCTGAAATTCAAAAGACTGACCATAGCAAGTGTTGGCAGGGATATGAAGAAACTGAAACTTTCATACAATGCTGAAGGAAATGTTACATGGTACCACCGTTTTGAAAAATAGGCTGTTTCTTAAAAATAAATACTCTTCTCAGTTTTTCCACCATCGATTGTTTTGCCCATTCTAGAACTTCATCTAAACGGAATTATACAGTATGTATCATTTTGTGGAAAGCTTCTTTTACTCATTAGAATGTGTTTGAAATGGATCTGTGTTTGCTTTCATGATATATTCCAAATCCAAATATTTCTCACCACCTCTACCACTACTATGTTGGTCTAAGTCAGCATTATCTATTGCCTGGGTCACTGCGATAGTCTCCTATGTGGTGTCTCCGCTTTTATCCTTGCCTCCTACAACCTATTTTCCAAAGAACAGCTGAAGTTACCTTTTCAAAAATGCAAACCTCATCATATTACTGCTTTCCTCAGAAACTTCCAATGTCTTTAAATAAAATAAAGTACAAATTCCTTACCATAATATGCAAGCCCTTTCATGATCTGACTTCCAGCTACCTCGTCAACATCCATGTCCTCTACTTTCCTGCTTACTCATTCTGCTCAGCATTGCTGGCCTCCTTGGTGTTATTCAAATGTGCCAAAATGTTCCTCATCAGGGCCTTTCTCTTTGCTGTTCCCTCTGCATGGAACATTCTTCCTCCAGATACTTTCCCCCTCATTTGTTCAGCACCCTATCAGAGGCAACTTCCTCGAAAACTGTGTCTAAAATAACATGCTGCCCATCATTTTCTACCTGTTGCCTTCCCTTACTTCACTGTACACATTACTACTTGACTTCATATTTAATATATATTGGTTTGTTTCTTTATTGTCTCTCCAATATACTCATTCACACACATATTCACATACACATACACTATTTTATTTATCACTACATCCCCAGCACCTCAAAAAGTGCCTGGCATATAGTAGAAGCTCAATAATTTGTTGAATTCGTAAACTTCCTGTAGACTTCTGCCTAAACTTGAGTTATACTAATTTACCATTCTTTACTATTTCTTCTGCTTTTCCTAAGTTAATAGTTATGGCAGACATTGTTCATTGTCTACCCGTCACTTAAACTTCACACCCCACTTCCATAGCAATAAAACTTTGATTAGTTCAGATAACCATAGAGCTATCAGTCTATCCCAGTCCCAAGCAAAGAATCATGATTCATCTAAACCAGTCATGGTAATGCTATTCTACTTTGCCACAGGTTGTTATACAGTTAACATGTGTTCTGATTTTGTCAAAAGAAAAGTTAACCAAAAGATTTATCTTCTCAAATAAAAAGACAGAGTTTTGGAAGTCACTAGTCTTTAGTACCTGTCTCTTCCTTCTTTCTTGGGATATGGGTGTGAAGATATAATATTTAGGGCTGTGGCAGCTATCTTATAACCATGAAATGACATGCATGAAGACTGAAAGTCAACTCAATGAGGACAGCAGAATGGAAAGGTAGAAAGACAGTAGGTCCTTGATGACATCACTGCACCAGTGATTAAACCTAGAGCTGCCCTTTTCTAATGTTCCTATTAAATAAACAGTAAATGTTCTTATGGTTTAAGCTATTGTTAGTTAGGTTTTCCTTTATTAATAGTCAAATGAAATTCTAATTAATTCAATTATTTTATTTGTGAATGTGTTTTGAAGACAAATGTCTTGTCCTTTATGTAGAACATCCTGAATATAGAACAAGGGGAAGGAAGGAGGGAGAGAAGGAAAGGAGAAACAACTCAACTAACTTGTGGATGAAATAATCCTAGAAGTTGGCTGAATTACAAGAAGGATCAGAAAGCAAAGAATATATACATATTTAATATCTTTCTCACTCATCACTTAGTCTCAACCCCCTCCCCTCTGTCTTTGTCTCATTCCTTCTACTAACATAGAAGGATCATAAATGAAGCCACTGCTTTCATAAATCTATCACCAAACTGTAAAACCTTTAATGGCTTCTTATAATCTATCAGATTATGTTGACCTTGTTAGCTTTCAAAGATTGTAAATCTAGTCACACCAATCCAATGGATTTACCTCTCACTATTTTCTTCTAATCTAAACCTTCCTGCTCAAATAAATAAAAACAAACTCTCCTTATTGTCCTCTTACTCTTTATTACATCTAAGCTATCAATCTCACGATCCCTAGTTGCTGGATGATATAATAGACAAAGTAAGTAGATATTTAAAACCCTAGCAAAAAGAGCAAGAGAAGGCACTTCAACTATAATGGACATACCCAGAATTCAGAATTTTCCAACCAGAATATCTGGAATAAACTGTTTTAATTTTATCATATATGCAAATTTTATGCTTTACAATTTTAGAATTGTTTTATTCTGAATTACATATGATAAATGTACATAATATATTTTCTTCTAAAGGTTAAATTAAGCACTGGCCTTTTATTTATTTATTTGTTAAGTTTATTGGGATAACATTGGTTAATACAATTATGTAATTTTCGAGTACACATTATAATTTGACATCTATATATTCTATTGTGTGATTACCATCCAGAGTTTAGTTTCCTTCAGTTACCATATATTTGATCCCCTTTACCCTCTTTACCCTCCCCAAAACTCCCTATATTTGACCCCCTTTACCCAGTAGAGGGATTGCTGGCCTTTTAAAACCCATCTCTCCTATCTAAATCCTTTACCATCCCTTGAGCCCATGTCAAAATCTCATCTTCTTCAAGTAACCTTTTCAGACCATGTAGGGTCTTTTTTTAAATTAAATTAAATTTTTACAGTTTTTAAACTCAAGTTTTCACTTAAATATATATATTCACTTAAATATGTATATATATATACATATATATATACACATGTATATATATATATATATGTACACACATACATACGGTATATATAACAGTATTATAAACTGTTCTATGTGAGTTATAGCTTATTCCCCTTATTAGACTCAAAATTGCCTACTCACAAATAAATTCTCTAGAATACATTGTACTTTTTTTTTTTACTCTTCCACATTGCAACTAGAATGGTAAGTATGCAATGAATTCATGTTGAATGGAAAAATACAGAAGCCCTGTCCTGCCAGTTTACGTGACCAACATGCAAGTAATATTTAAATATAAATGTTTTATGTTTCAAGAGTTATCAACAAGGTATTAGGCTAAAGATAAATCCTGGATTAAGTTGTAAGGCAGGATATTATAGCAGCATCAATAAATGAAGAACCAAATCCTCCTTTAGGAAATTCTGCAATTTTAACCAAATGCTCCTTGGAAAGTCTTTCCTAACAGGAAAGGGAGGAACCACACAATAACTCGTTAACCATTCTCACCCAGTTGTCATCCTCCACCTTCACTCAGAACCACTACTACCTCCAATACCAAATCAAAAATAGGTGTTTTAAATCAGAATATAGATTGGCAACCAATAGCATTTATGCCATACCAAAATTGAATACCAACACATGCCCACCACCCTGCTGCCCTCTGACAGTTTGCTACCTGGCTCAGTGACAAAAATTGATAGCCAGCATGCTTCTTCCTCCACTCCAGTGTTAGTGGGCTGTCTTGCTCCATCTCTGTTTGGAAATTAGGCCAAAGAGGCTCTCCATGAGCCGTCTCAACATGCCAAAGGGAAGGGAGGAGGAATTTTGGCACCCTGATTTTAAAAGGGTGCCAGACTATGATATAAAAGGAAAACAAAATTCTTCTCCAAATGTGGACACTGCCTGTTTTCTTTATTGTAGTCATTAGCTGATGTCTTTGGCAGACAACACATCAAATAACCTTTTCCAGGATGGGCTGATAGTCTTAGAAATATATTATCCAAAACAAAAACCTAAACTTCTAATTGTTTCTCAGTCTGCACCCCCACATTCACCAAGACACCTCACTTTTAAAAATATCTTGTTAACAAAGCAAGAGCCAAATTTATACTCCTGCTGTCCCCTTACCAATGGCAAGTAATTCAGATTTTTACTGTTCTTTTTGGTCTATTTTCTTAACCCCTCTAATGTAAAGAAACACTTTTTGTCACCACTTAACTACTGTATTTTCCATTTTCTGTTTCCTGGCCTCATTTTTCCTGTCCTCTACCTAAACAAAGGAAAATTTTAAAACTAAACTGAATTGTGGGTAATCTGTAATTGAGATTTTAAGGTGAGTTTGTTAAAATTGCATATAAATAGGATTTGACTCAATAGATCATTTATTTCTTTATAAATCTGAATATAGATGTGTTTAGTGTTTATTATAAAGTGTTTTTAAGGAGAAATGTAAAACATTTTCTCAGGAAACTTATATTTTGAAAGGTTGCACACTCAAATTATGCCAATGTCACATTATGATAAGGTAACAAAATTGAACTACTATAAACTTTTTTCTACTGGATTTAATAACAGTAATTTAATAGGCAATCCAAAGCTCCAACTTCAACTTTAATCAGTTCCAATGTCAAATCTCTGATTATTATATGCTCTACTTAATGAGTAACTAGCTGGAGAGGAAGATCTCAGTTTGATTGCAGCATGATATGTACAAACCAGACCACTGGTTTTTCTATTTTTAACACAGTTAAAGAGTAAAAAATATGTTTTAAAAGGCCATGGAAAAATATCACACAGTTAGGAGAATTGAAAAAATAAATGCTTCTAATTACAGGCTAAATTGCTCTCATATTCTGGGCTTGATTTTTCCTTAGGGTCTCAAAAAGATATAATATGACATTGAGCTACAGGAACAATAAATAACTTCCACCACCCTCTATATTATTTAAGCTTTGGTTATTTAATATGCGGACTAAGCCAAACAGATTCAAGCAAATCCATGTTTTGTTATTAACCTTTTCCTAAGAATTAATCAATATTTGAGTCTCAATTCTACTGTCATGAGCTATGTGACATTAAAAATACGATTAGCTTTTCTGGGTCTCAGTTTTCTCATTTGTAAAATAGAAATAATAACCCACCTCACAAGGCTGTTGTGAGGATTAAATGAGAGAATATATATGAAATACCTAGTTCAGTGCCTAGAATCTAGGGAACTTCCTTCAAACCCCTCCCCATCTCTAAACTTCCATTCTTACTATTATGAGCCAATAGGGATATATGTGAGCATCCCTTTTATCCCTCTGTAGAAATTAGTTAAATGAGTATCTTTTCATTTATAGATGTACTTGCAAAAATATCATGTGCATGTAATTCTAATTTGCATTAATAGCATTATAGATTTCATTATTTTTCTTAGTCTTTTTGAGGGGGGGTTGAGGCTTGGAGTTCTTTATTGTTTATTATTGTGGTTTGGGAAAAATATAAAATCTGGTATAGTTCTTCATAGCCCCTTTTCAAAAGCAAATTCAAAAGTGAGATTTTTTAAGTCAGGTATGCCCAGACTTGCTTGGAACAACTTTATCTGAAGAGATTAGATGTACATGAAAAGCAAATACATGATGAAAGAGTGCAGGGGTTTGTTTGTTTGTTTTTATATATAGAGACCTTTTTTTTTCCTTTTCTTTTTTGGCAGAGGTAAGTGGGTGGGGTGGATGCCCCAAGTGCCCAGGGTTGAGTTAATCGTATTCTTCACTTCACGGCCCATTATCATTGTTGTTCTGTGCAAGGCCTCACCCTTATTTTATGTATTTATTCCCGTTAGTTTCTATTTCTCATGCCTTTCTCCTTCATCCCCCCATAGGCAACCATGCTAATGAGTGGAATGGGTATCTTTTGGCTTGTTATTGGACTTATAAAACATGTTGTTTTATGTAAAGATAATTTTAATTTCTTTAAATGGTATTATGCTATATCTTTCCATTTCTTATGTTTTCATTCTACACTAATGCTTTTAGTTCATCTATATTGCCACTGTAAATCTACTTAGCTATTTCTAATTCTTGCTTTGTTCTCATGTATTCAACCACATTTTACCCAACCACTTTCCCAGTAATAGACACTCAAGAGAGCATCCAACCACCTATCTTATATATAATGCTGAAATGAAAATTCTTATACGAGTTCCCACATTTACCTGTGTGAAATTTCTTTGGCATACATATCCAGGAGCAATTTTGCTACATATATATATATAGCAAAGGTATATATACCTTTAATTTTATCGAGTACTGCTGAATTACACTTGCTACCAGTACCAGAGAGTTCCTATAACTTTAAACTTGCCCTAATATAGCTTTCTAATAAATGGAAAGTGGTATCTCATTGTTTTAACTTGCATTTCTCTAATTATTGATGCAGCTGAATGTCTCTTAATTTGCTTATTGGAGTTTCCTGTACTGTAGATTAGGCAATTCATGTTCCTATCCTTTGCACATTTTCCTATTAGAATTGTCTTTTTTTGTTGTTGACTTGTACGAGTTTCTTGGATATATTAGATATTAATTTTTTGTCAATTTTAAATTTTGAAAATGTATTCTCATTATATCATCTACTATTTTTGTCCATAGTTTCCTTTGCAGAAATCCTTAATTTTGACGTAATATCATTGTCTTATACTTTATGCTTTTGGAGTTTTGTTGTCTTCCCTTGCCCCTGGCTCGCAAAAAAAAAAAAATTATCCTAAGTTTTCTTCTACTAGTTTTATAATTTACCTTTCTCATTTTGGTCTTTCAACCATCTGGAATCCTACTCTTAGGTAGGGATTCAGTTTTATTTTTCTTCATATTTGGAGCCAGTTTTCCCAACAACATTGCTAATAAAACGATCATCTTCATTGCATATTAAATTCTGGTGTCACCTTCATTGCATATTAAATTCTCAGTATACAGGGTCTGTCTCTGAGCTTTTAGTTATATTCCTTAGATCTGTCTATTCTTGTACCAATACCACACTGTTTTTATTATTATGGTTTATAATGTGTCTTAATATCTCAAAGGATGAGTCCTCTTTTTTTTTTACTTTTCTTTTTGATTATTGTCTTTTTTAGTTTCTGCATCAAGAGGGAAGCTAAGAGCTGCTCTCTGAAAAACCAATCTACAAAATACCTGTGTAATTGCAAAAAAAAGAATAATTATGATGTATATTACAGCCAAAAAGCTATGAAGAAAGGTATATATACACAAGATGTTGATATGAGACTGACTCAGCCATTAGCAAACCTAGGAATCTAGAGTGGCTAGGTAATTGATATGGTTAGGGAAATGAGCTTAGAGATCACAATCTTTGTGTTTGTTTGTTTTTAAATGTAAGATTTAAAATGGTACTTTAAAAAAAATTGACTGCATCATAGTAAAATGGTGTTTAGAAAGGGTTCATCTACCTGTTTTAATAAAGTTATGTTTTTTAAAGCAAAACTACTATATCAAAAGCCATTTCTGATGCAAAATTAACAAGCTGAAATTTGGTGATTTAACATAAAAGCTCTTAAAAATTAATTTTTGTGAAGTAAAATTTACCCTCCGAAAACTACTAATGCTGTTTTATATTTTTACTATATACAGCTTGCCCATAGTGGAAAGGAAATTCATTTTTTTAAACAAACATGGAGCAAATTATCTTTAAACCTCATTCCTAAATAAAGAAGATTCTATTAAAATTCATGCTATTATAAAAACAACTGAGAAATTGTGTGTTATTAAAAATAACTATTCCTTAGATACTCCCACAGGTACATATGCTGACTCCATTTAAATTACGTTTATCCTTGAGAGTGAACATTTTAGTGCTAACCTATATAGCTATGTAAATATATACTTTTGTTATAAAATATACACGTATATATCCTAAAAACTAAAATTAGTTCCAACAACAATCAGGCTATATCTAGGAATAAAGCAATTAATAGATCAAAATATTGTATTTGTATAACCAGGATGTCTTATAATTCAAAAATTAATGCACACACACAAAATGAATGTACAAACAAATATAAATGCAACATTTAAAAATATTTTAAATATATTTTTATTTAAATATATGCTATTACATATTCACAAGAAAGGCTAAAATAAAAAAAAACTGACTGTATCAAGTGTTAGAGAGGATGCAGAGCAACTAGAATTCTTATACACTGCTGGTTGGGAATGTATAATAGTGCAACCACTTTGAAAAACTGGCAGTTTCTAATAACATTTATCATATACATCCTATGACGCAGCAATTCCACTTTTAAGCATCTAACCAAGAAAAACTAAAATACAAATCCACTCAAAGACTTGTGCACGTCTTCAAAGCAGTTTTATTCATAACAGCAAAAATATTGGAAACAGCCTACATGTCCATCAATGAGAAGATAAACAAATTGTGGTATGTACCGTGGAATACCACCCCACAATAAGAAGAAATGAACTACTGATGCTCCCAACAACATGGGTGATCTACAGACATTATGCTGAGTAAAAGAAGCAAGACACAATAATCTAAGATGGTTACCGTGGTTGCAGCTGAGGCAGAGGTAAGGGGAAGAATAACTGAGAAGGGCTATGAGGGAACTTTCTAGGAGAATGAAAATGTTCTAGGTCTTGATTTGAGTGGTGTTCACAAAAGTACACATGGGTAGAGTCATTGAGCTGTATACTTAAAATTTATGTATTTTATTATATGTAAGTTTACCTCAATAAATGACTGAAAAAATGTAAACACACATGCATGACTGTGCACACACACGCATACACACACACACACACCTCAATTCTTAGAAGTTCCTTTCTAATGATTGCTATAATTGTTTTAAATTACTCTCACTTCTCCCATAAAAGTGAGTATTTAGGTTTCTAATACCACCTATGTTGTCTAATCCTTCTCAGAGAAAAACAATTGAATTGCTTCAAGGGACACATCTCAATGTCAATGATTCCCATTCGGTGTTTTCCAGTTGTCTTCAAAAACCAACACTGTTTATGTTCCTTTTCTCCAAAAACAATGAATTACTGGAATCTGTGATAGCAGTTTTCAAACTGGCACCCAAGGGGCAGTTTGGCAGTTTCAGAGGGAAAAAACAGTGAAAGTATTTTGTTCACACAATAAATTTGAAGTTTAGATTATATTTTTCACAGTGAGCCAACTCTAGTCTTAAAAATTGTGCTATTCTTAAAAGTTTCATATGCTTTAAGGATGGCATGTGTTAATACATCTCAGATAAAATTCAGTAAATGGGGTAAAGTTCATCTGAACTTACTTTTTTTCATCATTTGGCATCAATTTTCATGTTGGTAAAATTTGTAATTTTTTACTATTATGTTGAGTTATATCTATGATTCAAAATATATATCTGTCAATAAAATTGCAATAAAGCTGGAAATATATATGTACATACGTATATAACAAAGCTCAATAGTGGTTCATTAAGGAATATGAATAGTGATAAAAATTATAACAGAAATGTTATCATTAAGAATTATATCACAAGTCTACAGGGTGAATACAGAATTTGAGATGGTTTAGGGACATCTCTGAATATGATTATTCCGTACAAAAACTGCAAAAGAAAAGTGCAACTAAGTATGATGACTGATATCTGAATATAAGATTTTTAAAAACTGACAACCCATTTTCTCTCAGTGTCCAGAGCATTATCTGTTATGGAAATTTGTCAGATACTTCATGCCATTAAAACACTAGGGTTATTTTTAATTAAAGTACCATGATCTCTCCAGTAGGCCAAATATACACAAAATAATGCTTTCCATTCTTAAAGTGAGGAATTTTGGTTGCTAAAGGCAAAAAAAAAAAAAAAAAGTTAACATTACAGAGGCATTACTCAAAGTTCCATTCCTTGTAGTAAAAGCAGAAGTTGGAGTGTAATAAGAGCCAAAATCAATAAAATTGATGCCTTTCTCTTAGAAAGAAAGCATAATGAGCTACTAAGCAAACTCCTTTATCAAATAACACATTGAATTTTGAATATCTGGAATATAGCTATGGAAGGCAATTATGGTCATATATCCAGGCTGAAAGATACTTCACTGAATAGTTGCTCAAAACCATTGAAATTATGAATCAATTCAACATTATTTTAGATGATTATATACATAATTAAATACATTATACATTATATATATATTACCTACATCTCTATTCAATGATAGAGATGCACCTAATGGCTTTATAGGTTTATCATTGAAAATGCATGCTATAAAGAAGAGACTATGGTTAACAATTATTTTGTGAGTTCATGATGTTAACTGGAAAATGTATGGTGGATTTAGTAGTAATGGAATACCACTATATATTAGAGCAAGGGATGTGCTGCTAAGCAAATAAAGGCTGTGGCACCTAACCGCCAATCCACAGGCTGCTGTTGTCAGTTACAGAGCACAGTAGGCTATCTCCATATAGCACCTGGTCCTCACTCAATGTGAAAGACTAGCAACACTTGTGACAATGATCAATGTTAAATATTTTAAATTTGCAAGGAGAAGTAATTTCAAAAAGAGTAAAACTGTATTTTTTCATGCTGAAGTGTGCCAGGTGATCGCACGAGTGTGTAAAATGAAGACTGAGAAGAAAATGTTGTTCCATCTATTCTGAATAGGGTGATCGATTCTGCTCATGATGTAAAGACCATTTTAAAATTTTCAAATGGCTTCCTTGAGCTGCTTATCTCAGATGTATACCTAGTATCTTGACTAGCCAGAACCTCTTGTTTAAGGTACAAATATCATGATGTTTATAATGCTGAAATTGAAGTACTAAGATTTCATAAAAAAACTGAATTGTAGTAAAAGCGGTTCAATAGTCAAGATATCACTCTGACAACACTTGATCTCATTACTCTTTTTAAAAAAGAACCAGATGCTCCAACAGAATATCAAGAAATATTTCTTAGAGCCACACACCACCAAAGAGTGTGTCATTAGACATTCAAACGTTTGAAATATTTGAAACATTAGCATCTGACCGAGAAGAGAACCAAATGTGCTGTTCAGAGAAAAATCTTTCTGACATTTTTGGATCTGTATTCAATCCAAACATCCAAAACTATCTGACAAAGTCTGCAAACATTCATTCTCACTTCTGATGACTTGTAATTGTGAATTAGCATTTTCTAATTTAGAAGACAATAAAGAGTAAGGAAAGAAAACATTTGCATAAAGTCTGACATACAGTTCAGGTCATCCATGATCAAACCTGTCAGGAATTATTATTAATAATTTTAACATGCTTTATTTTTTTTAATGCCAATAGAATTTTAAACCTAAAACTGGTGATTTGCATATGCTCTAAAAATCCATTAAGTGGTCCATGGACATCAAAAGTTAGAGAAACACAGATTGATGATAAGTGTGATGACAAGGTATTTTTCTCCGTGCTTCTGGGTAACACTGATTCACAAGTAGCATCCAAGGTTTTAGGTACGAAGTAAAAGAAAAGAGTCATTCTCTTCTTAGATGAGTCAAGGGAATGGGTATTATTACCATATTATACTATTTTTATAAACAAAAAAAAACTGTCATTTGGGTAAGTAAAATGAACAGTCATATAAACTGTACACACCAGAAGCAGACCTAACTCAGATCTTCTCACCCCTAATTCAGACCCTAATCCACCATTCTTTCTCAGAATTGGAGCCTTTTGGGTGCACTTGGTATAGTACAATGCTTTAATTATTTAAACCATCAATTTAGAGAAATACTTATCCTGGAATTCTAACTGGATTGATGGCTACTAACTGAACTTCCTATATCACACCTAGGTGCTAGATGTTCAGCTGTCACTGAGAAACTTCCTTATACCCCACAATATTGTCTTCTTCCTGCTGCCTTGAGAGAGCGTTCAATGTAGCTCAAAGCAATGCCTATTTGAGTCCAGAGCTCTCTTATTCTAATGGCACTCTATTCCCTGGACTGCGTACAAAGCACCAGTTTTTCTCACTACCCCACAACGTGCCCCTTCTCCCTCCCCCATTTTACTTCCAGACCTTGACATAAGATAAAGAAGTATCTAAACACTGGGTACTTTTTAAAAAATAGTTCTTTTAAAGACTTAAACCAGCATTGCAGTTTGCGGTTGAGCTGCAGGTTCGTACTCAATTTGGCAGTCTCTAAAAATCAGAACTATTTCCACTAGATGGCTGTCTTTACCAAGAACTATGTTCTTGTACAGAACTACGTTCTGTAAGAACTATGCCAGCTGGTGGTAATTTGCAAGTTTTAAAGCCTGTCTTTTACAGAAGTAAGTAAGTATATATGCGGCCATTTAGTAGACTTACACAAGTTTCTATCATTTCATTTTTTAGGTCCCACTTTAGAAAAAGTCAATAAATATTAAAAGTGTAATGGGCTTTTAAAAAATAGAAGGGAAATTTTGTTTCTGGTTGAAATTCTTTTTTTTTTTTCTTTTTTAATTAAAATATATTTGACCTTTCACATTGTGTAAATTGAAGTATAAAACGTTTATTTCTTACATTTATATATTGTAATGTGATTGCCATTGTAGTGATAATTAGCACTTCTATCACATTACATAATTATCATTTATTTTTAGTAACTGGAATAATTAAGTTCTAGCCTCTTAGCAAGTTTGATGATTATAATACAATGTTGTTTATATTCACAATACTGTGCATTAGATTTCTAGGACTTATTTACTATTCGTTGCAAGTTTATAGGCTTAAACAACATCTGAAAAATTTCTTAAAGAAATAAGGACGTTCACCCAGAAAAAAGTCTGAAAGACATATATAAAAATTATTTCTTTGTAATTATTGTTCATATTCTCAGGTCAAAAAGTACTTGTTGATTATAAAAATTAAGTGTTCAATATTTGGGGAAAGAAATTGGCTATTTCTATTTAGTGCTGGCATTTGTTTTGCATCTTTTCTTCAGGAGATAAAGGTATTTTTAAGTTAAAATATAATCTATTGAGTAGAATTTATCATATCCAACAATTCCTACTCTGATCATCAATGAAATTTTTTTCTCCCCTCGCATGCTTGGTTATTTATTAGTTTTCACTGTGACTCGTTATTTGAGTTATGACTTATTTAGAGTTATGTTACTTTATTTCCTAACATTTTAGGCTTTTCTAGTTAACAGTTTTTATTTATTTATTTATTTTTTAGGCGAGGCATCCCTTGGTTGACTTCACAGATTGCAAGGACCTTGTCAGCTTACAATCCTTTATTTATTTACTTATTTATTTTATGCCTACAGCACCTGGTCTTCTTAGGTGTCTCTCATCCAAGTACTAACCAGGCCCGGCCCTGCTTAGCTTCCGAGATCAGAGGGGATCCAGCTTGTTCAGGTAGTATGGCTGTAGACTAGTTAACAGTTTTTGATTTCTAACTGGATTCATGATGGTCAGAGAACACATTCTGTATGATTTCAAGCCTTTGAAAATTTGATGAGGTATGCATTATGACCCAGCATATGGTCAATTCTGATAAATGTTCCACATGTACTTGAAGTGAATGCGCATTCTGTTGGTGTGTGTTATGATCTATGTATGTCAGTTAGGTTGTTTTATTAATTATATTGTCCAGTTCTTCTTTATATTTACTGATATTTTGTCTGCTTGCTCTATCAGCTATTGACAGAGCCATGTTAAAATGTCCCACGATGACAGCAGATTTCCCTATTTCTCCTTTTAGTTCTGTCAAATTTTGCTTCAAATATTTTGAAGCCATCTTATTAGGTGTAAATAGGTATTAAATTGTTATATCTTCCTGAAGGATTCACCTCTTTAAAATTATTAAATATTTCTTTTTATTCCTAGTAATTTTTTGCCTTAAAGTGTTCTTATCTGATACTGATATAGATGCATCAGTTTTCTTTTGATTAGCATTTGCACAATATACTTTTTAATTCTTTTACTTTCAAATGTTCTATGTTCTTATATAAAGGCATGTTTCTTATAAGCAGTATATAGTAGGGTTTTGTTGTATCCAATCTGATGCTTTTTAATTGGAATATTTCATCCATTTACATGTAGTGTAATTAAGTGTACATTTAATGTAATGATTAATATATAATGATAATGTCTACTATCTTATTACTTGTTTTATATCGCACCCAGATGGTTTTTATCTTTTATTTTTTATCTTTCTTGAGGTTAATTAAATAATGCTATATTATTCTTGTTTCCTATCTACTATTTATACTTTTTTAGCTATTCTTTTAGAAGTTAACCTAATACTATAATTTATTACAGTCTGTAAATTTTTTAGGGCTGCCATAAAAAGTACTACAAACTAGGTGGCTTAAAGCTACAGAAATGTATTCTGTCATAGTTCTGGAGGCTAGAAGTCCTAATATCAAGTATCAGCAAGGTCGGTTCTTTCTGAGGGCTTCGAGGAAGAACTATTATATGCCTCTCTCATAGCTTCTAGTGATAGCCAGCAATTCTTGGCATCCCTCGGCTTATAAATGTATCATTCAATCTCTATCTACATCTTCATATGGCATTCTCTCTATGTTTCTGTGTCCTCACAAGGTCATTTTCTTATTGGATTATGGTCCCATCCTATGCCAGTATGACTTCATCTCTACTTCACCAACTCCATCTGCAATGACCGTATTTCCAAATAAGGTCACATTCTGATTGTAGGGGGTTAGAATTTCAACATATACTTCTGGAGAAACACAACTTAACACACAACACAGCCTAGAATTAATGATTACTTTTACTATTTCCCTGACAATGTTGAGAATTTAAAACACTAACTGTATTTACCTTTTCCTGCCATTTGTGGTATTGTTCTTGTGCATTTAATTTTACATATTTTAAATTGTAAAGAACATTACTGTTCTTTTATACAATCAAAGTCCATTCATATTTACCCATATGTTTATCTTTTTAATTGACCTTTACTTTTTCTGCATTTTCTTTTTCAAAACATCTTGCAGCATTTGCTCCTTTTTCTCCTTATCTGCTGGAAATTTTATTAAATGTATGTTAGACCTATTGGCTATGTCCCATTTGTCTCTGGTGAAATTTTGTTTTTCTTAATCTATTTTCTCCTTTTTCTCTATTTTCTTGAATATATTTGACATAATTATATTTAAAAATTTGACTGATATTTATATTTCTGAATCACTTCCTATATTTTTGATCATTTTATCCTATTTCTTGATATGCCTGATACTCTTTGATTGACATTTAGATATTCTATTGAAAATTGTAGAAGCTCTGAATGATGAAGGAATCCCCAGAGAGGGTTCACCATTTCCTGTGCTAGGCAAGTAGAGTTAGATCACCTTAATCCAATTGAGGACTGAGCTGACTCAAGATTAGGGTGCAGTTTTCCTAAAGCTCTTTCTGCCTCTTCAGAACTCATACATACACCACACAACATAGCCTGCAGAGTTCCAACTAAAAGCCTGAGTAGTTCCCTAGTCCCCCTTTCCATGACTTATCTTGAACTCTAATCCTTGACTCCTCAGTAGCCTGGGACAGCCAGAAACTCCACTCTGCTTTTCGGAAACTTTCTGCCTAGCTGCTTAGCTTCCCGCCCTTCACAGCTTCAGAATTCAGCAAAATGGTTCAGAAAGAAACCTGACCACTAGGTTCAGTTTTCTTCTGCATCTCCAGCCTTCAATTTGTGTCTCTTTAGACCCACAGGATTGCCAAATGCTCTGATAGTTTCTCTGCCTTCCAGCAGCAGCCCTGTACTCAAGACTTTAATTGGGTTTTCAGCCACATTCCTTGAGCACAGAATTGTGAAATTCCCTATGGAAAACCATGGCTGCAGAATGCTAGTTCAGCTCTTTATGGTTTTCCCCTCTCCAGAATCTTGATGTCTCAAATTTGAAGTTGCCAAAAATGATTAAAGATATTTTTTAATCCAACTTCTGTAGTTATTCTTAAAGTGTGCATTTTTCTGCCCTAAGTTACCCTATCATGCTAAAAGTAGAAGTCCTAACCACAGAGTTTTAGAGCTTCCTCTTCAGTGAAACTATTGGTTTTGCTTCGAGAAGTTAGATTGCTGAATAGGAGAGTTTCTCATTTTTTAAATCAGGAATATAATGGTCTCTAAATCTCAACTGTATAGTAATTAGTGCACCCAATGGCAAAATGTGAATTAAATTAATGAAGAGAACTTGTCATAGAGCTATTTTGTAAGAAAACAAATTAGAAAAATATACAAAATTTAAAAACAAATATACAATTAATAAAGCATATTGAAAATAAGTTTTATTTAAGATTGAAGCGAAAAATCTTGGTAAGCTTTTCATAAAGACAGAAATGTTCTTATTATGTAAATGTATGGTCCATTAACCTAATAAAATAATTTGCAATTTAAAAAATTGAAGCAAAATGTTAAATTTATTTCATTTATTTCACATTGGTATAGATAACCTAACTAGAATATTTACAAAATAAAAATATAATTCTTTCAAAAGATGTTATACCTGTGAATTATTAGCAGAAGCTTCTTTTTTCACCTCAGGTGTACAGAATTGAATTGAGAATATTAATTTGATGGCAAGTTATTATCATCCATCCAGGTTAAGCCCCACCAAAAAAAATTTTTAATGTATTTATTGTCTTTCTTTTCTTAATCTCTATCCCCAGGCCCCAATTCCATTTTCTTTCTGCATCCCATCAAAAGCTTTCTCTCTCATGTTTTTAATGTATGTTCTTTCATTTACCTTTCATACATACATTTGTCCTTGAAAATATGTGGTACTATTTTGTGTACTTCTTAATTTGCATACAGGAAACTGTGCTATCAATTGCATTCTTTTTTTTTCTGTAAAATCTTATTTATAAGCTCTATTCATATTGCTCTATGAAAATCCAGCTCATCTACTGCCATGCCACCCTGAACAAGTACAATCCTGTCTTGATCTCGGAAGCTAAGCAGGGTCAGGCCTGGTTAGGTACTTGGATGGGAGACCACCTAGGAAAACCAGGTGCTATAGGTGTAAAAAATAAGGGATCGTAAGCTGACAAGGTACTTGCAATCTGTGAAGTCGACCAAGGGTTGCCTCGCCTAAAAAATAAAATAATCCAGCTCATTTCTTCTAATCATTGCACCATATTTAATCATATGCTTATACATTTTCCTTATTCATTCTTTTATGAAGGACGTGTAAGTTGTCTCCAACTCTTGGTTACCATAAGCAACTGCAATAAACATCTTGTGCATGTCTCCTTGTGCATCCGTGCCGAGTTTCTCTGGGGTAAAAATTCCTGAGAGGAAAAATAACAAACATTTTGTGAAAAGAAAAAATATAAAAGTTCTTTTTTTACAAAATAAGATGAGAATGTAATTCTATCAGCTTTAGCAATAACAAAACATGCCAAATTTTCTGTCATAAACATAAAATAGCTTAAAGTACAATAGAAATTGAAAAGCCAAAATACCATCCTTATTTATGTAAATTCAAAGGGATACAAAAGATGAACTGTAAATGGGCATATGGCCAGTTCCCATTAGGTAGCAAGTTAAACACTGAGCCAAAGCTTCCTCACTATATCATTTTGCAGTTGTTGTCTCATTCTCAAGCTCCTGCACCATCACACTTGAGAAAAGGCCACTTAGTAACTCTTTTTTATTCTGTATTCCCTCATCACTTGTTAATTTAATCTGCTTGCCCAGTCTGCCATGTTCTCGTGAGCTTTCAATCCTACACATACTTATGTTTGACAAGCATTTCTCACAATTATTAAGGGGCTCTGTGTATTAATTTCCTAGTGCTGCTGTAACTAAGTGCCACAAAGTGGGTGGCTTAAAATAACAGAAATTTATTCTCTCACAATTCTGGAAGCCAGAAGTCTGAAGTCAAAGTGTCAGAAAAGCCACGCTTTTTCTGAAACATTCTATGGAGGATCTTTCCTTGCCTCTTCTAGCTACTGGTGGTTGCCAGTGATCCTCACAGGACCTATTTTCCTATGTGTCTGTATCTGTGTCTGTATGTCCTTCCTTATCTTTTCTTGTGAAGACTCCAGTGATTATGTTTAGGGCCCACTGTAATCTAATATGACCTCGACTTAATTACATGAGCAAAGACCGTATTGTCAAATAAGGTCACATTCTGAGGCTCAAACTGGACATGATTTTAAGAGGGGACAATATTCAACTCAGTACAGTCTGCCTTCTGGCTCCCCCAAACTCATATCCATTCCATGCACAGAAGACATCCCATCCCCAGAACCCCCAAAAAAAAGCTTAACTCATTCCAGCATTAAATCTAAACCAAAACATTATCAACTCAAAAAAAGTTCCAAATCCTATCATTTAAATCAGAAATTCTAGGTATGGTCCATCATGAGGCAAAATTCTCTGGGATTATCTTTCTAAAGCAAGTTCACAACTCAGCAGGGCAAATTCTATTAGATTTCAAGGCTTAGTAGGAATCCTTTGTGGCTTTACTACTATGTCCTCTCTGTCCTCTGAGATGGCAGCACTACCCTCTCTGGCTTCTGCATCGATGGCTCTGCCCTTAGAGTCATTCTTGCTTCATTTCATTCTGTCTCTGTCTCCTTCAGTCCAGGGCAGCTGTGTTTTTGCTGGTATAAAATTCTTAAAAACTTTGTTAATCTTCTGTCAAGATTGATATAATAGAATTATAATCGCAATAAAACTAGAATATGAAAGACCTATATAAACTACAAAACTTTATTGAAATTCATTAAAGAAGACCCAAATAGAGAAATATGCCATGTTCAAGGATAGGAGAACTCAATATTCTTAATATGGCAATTCTCTATATTACATATAGATATAGATATAACAATTGAGCTATAAATTCAGTGCAAGTCTCATCAAAATCTCAATGGGGTTTTCAAGGAATTTGAAATTCTGATTCCAAAATTTATATGGGAGAGCAAAATCTTGAAAAAAGCAAAGAAAAATAAGGTTTGAGATTTGCCTTACTAGCTATCAAAAATTATCACAAAATTGTACTTAGATAGAACTGAAGGATGTACTAAGACGTATTGGAGGAAGAATATATAAATCAATCAATGGAATGACACAGAGTTCAGAAACAGACCCATGAATACATAGAAGCTTGAAGTGGCACTGAAAGAAAGGAGTTCTCAATAAACAGTGATGGGACAATTTGTTATCTATATGGAAAAAAAGAAAAAGAAAAGAGAGTGAACACTTATCTCATACCGTACTCTAAAATCAAGTCCAGAAAAATTAAGGACTTAAGTGTAAAAGACAAAAATTTTAACTTTTAGAAGAAAATAAGAATATCTTTACCACTTTAGGGTTAGGGAGAATTTCTTAAACACACACAGAGACATAAATTCTAGATAAAAATACTTATAAATTTAACTATATTAAAACTGAAACATCTTTTCATTGGGAAAGTAAAACAGCAAACTATAATCTTGGAGAAGATATTTTCAACACATATAACAAACAAAGGATTAGTATCTAGAATATATAAAGAATGCCCACAAACAACTCAGAAGCAAAAGGCAAATAACCCAATAGAAAAATGGGAAAAAGACATAAGTAGGCATGTTATTGAAGAGGAAATACAAAGAGACCATAAACATATGAAAAGATACTCAACTTTATTTGCACTTTTTATACCATCTTAACCATTTTTACAGTAGTGTTAAGTATATTCACGTTGTTGTGCAACAGACCTCCAGAACTCTTTCATCTTGCAAAACTGAACATCTATACCCATTCAACAACAAACTCCCCATTTCTTTTTCTCCTCAGCCCCTGGTAACCATCATTCTGCCTTCTCTTTCTATCTATCTACATTAGATGCCTAAAGTATGAACTGAATTGTATCTCCTACCCCCAAAGTCGTATAGATCGATTGCTGTATATATAATATAGAGAATTGCTATCTTAAGGATATTGAGTTCTCCTATCCTTGTACCTCTGAATTGACTATATTTAGAGATAATGCCTTTAAAGAGGAAATTAAGGTTAAATGAGGCCATAGAGTGGGCCCTAATCCAATCTGTCTCATGTCCTTTTATAAGAAGAAGAAATTTGGACACATAGACACCAGGGATGCATACAAAGAGGGGAACGGCCATGTGAAGACAATGAGAAGATGGCTATCTACAAGTCACTGAGAGAGGCCTCGGGAGAAATCAAACCTGCCAATACCCCCATCTTGGAATTTATTGCCTTAAAAACTGTAGGAAATTAATTTTTGTTGTTTAAGCCACCCATTCTGTGATATCTTATTATGGCAGCCTTAACAAACTAATACACTTCATAGAAGGGGAATCATATACTATCTGTCTTTTTTGGGACTACTTATTTCACTTAGCATAGTGTCCTCAAGGTTCATCCATGTTGTAGCATATGATGGGATTGTCTTCCTTCTAAAGCTGAATAATGTTCTGTTGTATGTATATACCACATTTTGTTTATCCAATCATCTATTCATGGACATTTGGGTTGCTTCCATCTCTTGGCTATTGTGAATAATGCTGCTATGCACATGAGTGTGCAAATATCTCTTCAAAACCCTGCTTCCAATTCTTTTGTGTATATGCCCAGAAGTGGGACTACTGGACCATATAGTAGTTCTATTTTAAATTTTTTGAGTAAATACCATACCGTTTTCCACAGCTGTTGCACCATTTTACAGTCCCACCAGCAGTGCACAAAGGTTCTAATTTCTCCACAACCTCACCAACACTTAATGTTTTCTGCTTGTTTGATAGTAGTCATCCTAATAGATGTGTGGTAATGTCTCATTGTGGTTTTGATCTGCATTTCTCTAAGGATCATTTGGTATTTTTAAAAATTCAGACCAAGACCTCTTTAAGATACCATAGAGACCCACTATATTGGAAAAATTAATCTGCTAATACTAAGGATTGATAGAGGCTAAGATTAAAAAAAAAAATTACATGCTGCTATTGAGCATGTACATTATTAACAAACTCTTTGAAAAACAATTTGTCATTTCCTTGTAAAATGACCGTTCACATTCCTTATGACTCAGCTATTCCAATCCTAGGTAGTCCATTCTTGCAGTGTTTTCCAAACTGGGTTCACCACTCATTTGTGAGTTCTGTCATCCATTTACCTAGAGTCGCAATTAGCATTTTTTTAAACATTGGAGAGGTGAATATTGTTTTATTATTTCATGAAACTTTTGTTTTATATATATGAGTGTGTTTACCAGTTGAAGACGCCAATTGCATTTCTTAACACTAATAGTAGTCACACGTTTACCTGTTGAGAAGGGCTCCAGGTGGTTAACTGGACTCAAATTTATACACAGAGCCTAGCAGCCATTGCTAAACAAGGGCCTCTCATGCAAGCCCTGCTTCAAGCCGTGCTTACTTTCCACATAACTGCCTGCCTGCACTGTGTTCCTGCCATCCGAGCCAACCCTTATAGGGGAATTCCTGGAATCGCATTTCAACCAATAGGGTTGACTTTCCCTGTCTAATCAGAGCAACTCCATTGCAATCAATCAAGACAGTGCTTTTTGGACTAATCAAACTGTGAGGATTTAGAGACCTCATTTGCATGAGGATGGATCGATTTAGGGACCAGGAATGGGCACTTCTGTACACATCAGCTCCCCTCTGGTTCAAAAAGCACACTTTCCCTTTCTTTCCTCTAAAGACTGAACTTCCTAGATGGAGGTGAAATATCCAAGACCAGAGCAAAGTAGTGCAGGGCAGAGCAGAGTGAACTGGAGTGGACCAGAGTGAACAAGAGCCAGTTAGTGGTGCAGACAAGGGCAGAGCAGACCAGAGCTGTCTAGATAGACAGGGGTCTTGCCCCAGGGCCATCTTGTTGCCCCAGGGCCACCTCACAACCATACTGTTCTATACTCATGCTGCTTCATAATTGAACTGTAACACTATTGAGCTGTTCCACAGCCATGCTGTATCACGAATGAGCTGTTTGCACTGAATAGTTTCTTTCTTCACAGCACCCCAAGTTGGGGATTCCCTTTGGTGTTATTTGGTGTCGCCAACCACGGATTGACTCTCACATTAAATGTTTGCACATTGGGATCAGGAAAATGCATAAAAATGTTCATAGTAATGCAGGAAAGAGGCATGAGAACTAAATGCGAAATCAAGCTGTATTCAGAGCTTGCAATGTGCTGCCAAGAACCTACAGAATAAAGGAAGATTCCTGCTTGGGATTGCTAACAAACCATTTACCTATACCAATACAGAAAAACAGAGTCTTCAAGTCTTTAAGTCATACTCTACACAAAATAAATCCAACCATTCATTCTCTGTGGCCAGACCGTAGGGAACCTATAGATGAAAGGCTGGGATTGATAGCATGCCTTCAACGCTGCATACCCATGCCTTTCATGCCACATGCCCATACCTCTCTCTCTGTTGGCCCCTCTCACTGTCCTTCTCAGTCCTCCTCAGCTCTCATTCCCTGTCTCTCAGAGGGGACCACGCTCTGTCTATGGAGCATTTTCCTTTCTCTAATAAATTTTCCTTTTGTCTCTAACTCTGGTGTGAGCTTGAATTATTTCCTGTGCGCACTATTGTTCCCAACAACAAAAAAATTGAAAACAAATCAAATGGCCAGTAGAATTGTAAATTTATAATATATTTATGGTAATGTGGCAACTCTATAAACCAATGAAAACAAATGCATAAGTCTTACAAACATCTGAAGTAAAAAAAGATCACAAAGACCAATATTTTTATAAAACACAAAAACAAAACTTGTTAAGGGATACACACATGGAAAGGAATTAAAGTACAAATTAGTAAGCAGGGAATAATAAATTTGAGAATACATTTGGCAACTGGATGAAAGAGGGAAGAAAAAGATGCAATAGCATTGGTTCTAGTTCTTAGGTACGTTCACGGACATTCATTTTATTAACATGCCGCATAATTTAAATTTATGCTAAATATACTATTATGTACATATATTCATAATTTACATATTTATTAAAATGCTCCCAAAAGTGGACTTCCTCTGCCTTTTAGCAAAGTAGTGAGTCAACATTTCCAAACAAAAACTGATTTTCCTGAAAGACAGGTTAAGAAGTTTAGGCAACGGGGAAAACGCTTGTCAGCTTGCCAAAGGTCAGCATGTATCATTTTAATCAGTTTCTTGAGGTCAGGGAGTGGAGTAAGGAATGTTCATAAACAGCTACATCACTACCTTAAATGTGAGAATTTTGTTTTTCTTACATCACTGGTCAAAACTCATTAAACTTTGTCTCATGTAGCCACACCTCAACCAAGTCAGTAAAATATTGATTTACGCATAGGCCCTTTAGTTAGCCCCGGACTCATAACTTAACTATGGAAAGTGTAATTAATCAGAACCATTCCTCTCAATTTTTGAGAATTGGAACAAACTTTCATGTCTTTCCTAATTTCCTTTCAATGATCTTAGAGCAGTTCATCCAAACTTCCCGTTCATCCAAATTTTCATTCATTTCCGAGAAGTAGCTTACAAGAAACAAAATAATCATTGTGGGGGAAGGGAAGAGAGTAGAGATGACAGAAATCGCCCAAGAGAAAGGGATTGTGCAAGCTGAAAATATGGAAAATTTCCACACTAAAAATTTCAAAATAATATGCAAGATCGGGGAAAACTTTCAAGGGCTCTTTTCGGTTTAATAACAGTAAAGAAGTTCAGCTCCAGAAATCTTTTTTAAAAGACGATAAACAGCCCCCTCCCCTCCGCCCCCGCCCCGACTTCAGCAAAACCCACCATAAAGATGGCGGTGGGACGAAGCCCATTCTCCAGCAGTCCAATGCTCTCGCTTCACATTTCCCACAAACCCCTCCGCACGGCCACGCTCGTGGAAACCCGCCCGCGGGTCTCCGTCCACCGCGCACGCGCGGCGCGTCGTCACGTGTGCTCCCAGGTCTCCGCGGAACTGGCAGGAGGGGCCTTGCCAGCTTCCGCCGCCGCGTCGCTTCGGGGCTCGAACGGCGGGTTCGCGCTGCCTCTGCCGCCGCGGGGCAGCTGGGGGTCGCGGAGCCGAGGGAGGAGCGCGCGGCGGCGCGGCCATGGGACTACGACGAGCCCGGTGACAGCAGGGAGCCGAGCGGCCCGGGCCCTGAGCTCGTCTCCTCCCGGGGGCCTCGCCCTCCTGCTCGCGGGGCCGGGGCTCCTACTGCCGTTGCTGGCGCTGCTGCTGGCGGCGGCGGCCAGGATCATGTCGGGCCGCCGCTGCGCCGGCGGGGGCGCGGGCGCGGCGGCCGAGGCAGTGGAACCGGCCGCCCGCGAGCTGTTCGAGGCGTGCCGCAACGGGGACGTGGAGCGAGTCAAGAGGCTGGTGACGCCTGAGAAGGTGAACAGCCGCGACACAGCGGGCAGGAAATCCACCCCGCTCCACTTCGCCGCAGGTAACTGGGACAGCGGGTATCAGCTCGCGCCAGACCCCACCTGCGCACCCGGGCTCGTAGGCTAGAAACCAAACATAGTGCTCCTCTGCTCCGGCCTTTTCCCCTGGGACTCCTGTCCTGGTCTTCTCGCTTTCGTCAAGTGGGTAATTGAGATTAGGGTAGAGGCTAAGAGGCGGCATGCCACACTCACTAGAAGGTCTTTTTGCGGGGGAGGGAGGGAGGAGCTTTGTTTTGTATCAACAATACCTGTATCAACTTCCGGTCTTGCTACCCTACGAGGCCTCTACACAGAAAAAAAGTAGGGAATGTAGTGTGATGTGAAAGGCCAGTCATCTCCAAAATCTGTCGTTCTTACAGGTTCCACTGTAACTCATAAATCCTTTGAATTAAGGTTTTAAGGCCTTTGTAAAATGTAAAGGCCTTTGACACATTTGCGTTAAATTGTTTAGGTGGTAGTCATTAGCAAGTTCTGGAGAGACTAGAACTGGAAATTGTCAATTTTAGGAGAACAGATCTGAGTTAAGCTAGATGCGGGTTTGTAGTCTCTGGCACACACAAGTTGGGGTGGAAAGTAGTAGGAAGAGAGATAAAATAGTACAAACACTTCAACTTGGATCTAGAATTTAAATTGAGACTAATCTCGCCTCATTCTGAGATTTAGATCGTTTGGATTACTTTTAAAAAAATATATGCTGTTTTTTTATGATATAAGCATATTAAATTTTATTCAAGAATTTAAAAGAACTAGAAATGAGGCTCAGCTTATTTCTATAAAGCATATACTTTTCTCTTTGAAGGAAGATCATGACTATCCTCAAGTTTGCCTTGCATGACTGAAAATGGGAGTAGGTTCTCATACTTCGGATAATCATGGTTTTTTATTTAGTGTATTACATGATTGTTTATTTTTTGAAAAAGCAGAAGGATGTTTTTAAAGCACTTTATTCCTTTGGAGTAAAAATGATGAGCAGACAAGGAGCTGTAAGAAAGATTTCCTTGTTCACATACATTGCTTTTACACTTCCTACCAACGGGAAATGTGTTTGCTTTATTTAACCTGTCTCTTTTTAAATGTAATTACTATTAAATATGCTTTCTTGATCAATTATAGCTTTGTTGGATTCCCATTGGGTGCCTTTTTAAAGGGACCTTTGGTGGACAAATTGGAAACCTCCTACGGGCAGCAGAAAAGGGAGAATATTGAAGTCAAATCTCACCTGTTTAGTAGCCATTTTGCCTAAAATTTTGATGTTTGGTGCTGCCTTTCTTCAGCTAATTTTGATTGTCCTATTTAACCATGTCGTCAACATTTAATTGATTTGGCAAACTGTCATAACCAACTGATACATAATCCAAAGGGTAGTGTTACTTAGATTCTGTTCACTTGATCTGTGGGATAAAAATAACCAAAGAAGATCTTAGTTGCTACCCTACCTTTGAAGAATCTGGTGTATTAATGAGTTCATATCTGAAAATAGTAATTTTTAGAAGTTTAAAGTTATGGAATTAGCATCTTATTGATTTTGTTCCCCCATCATACCACCCTCAGTTCTGTCCCAACATTTCAAAGTACCTTCTACATAGATTACATGTGGTTCATTCAGACTGAAACGGACAGCTTATTTTAGGAACAAACACACCCTTCACAATTTACCTGTATTTTTCAAGTAAAGGTTATAAGATTAAGGTATAAAATGAGTAATAAAATAAAAATTACTAATGGTCTGTATTTAAAGTCCTGCGTTTAAACCTAGGCATGTAACTTTTATAAGTTATATAAATGTCTAATCACTGTGTTGTACATCTAAAACTAATGTCAGCTGTTACTGACATTTTTTAATTTAATTTTTAAGTCACAAAGACTAAAATTATATAGAAGTTGCAAATGCCAAATCATAAAAAAAACCTTATTTTTAATTAGCTTTGTAAATTCTATCTAAAGTGTTAATTAGATTAACAAGAGAACTTGTTCTCTTAAATTTTTTTATTAGCTAAAGTCCATACTTTATTGAGATTTTCTTCATTTTTTAAAATTTATTTATATGGTGACATTGATTAACGAAATCCAGTAAGTTTTAGCTGTACATTTTTATAGTAAGCATATATACATTTACATTGTGTGTTCACCTCCCATAGATTTCTTTCTGTCACCACCCTTAATTTTTAAATAAATGTATCCTCCTGCATTTTCTCTTAGTATATGGAGAATACGTTTTATAATATCTTTTGTAGATGGTGAGTCATGTTCATGTGCATGTAAACATGCCATTGGAAGCCCAGCATAAGTGGTGGGACTCTGCAGCTGCCTGACCTAGCAGTTTCTTGTGTTTGTATACTGTAGAATAAGCTATGGTGGCAAAACATTTTTAAGCCAATTAAAGTTTGGAGGTTTTATTGGAGAAGGGGGCATGTTTTTGTCTTTTTGTTTTGATTTCTAAGGAACAGAAATGAGAGATCTGTGTAGACCAAGGAAAGTGGATTATGATACAACACTTTAGAAAAAATTTTTTCTGTCTTTTCATCTAAAATATTTAGTTCAATTAAAAGAATGGTCATTCAGTTGCCAGTCCCAAAGGAGTTCTCTTGTTAATGAAGAAAAGTAACCAACATAAACTGGAACTTCTATTAGGTGCTTATTATTTAACTAGATTACATTTCTTCTAGATAGGTAGGTATGCTTTAAAGAAGTCATTTCTTTTGAGAAAAATTGTTCCCTCTTTAATCCCCCCCACTGCCAGCTCTCCATTTCCCCTTACCTTCCTCCCCACACAGGATATGAATGATTTTTTTGTGACACATCACAAAACTTGTAGAGGCAAGTTGGTGGTAGGGAGGCTGCAACTCTGATTTCGCTGAAAGCAATAGCATCTAAAATTCTTGACAGTATAATCCCCTAGAAAACAGCAGATTTCAGTAAAGGAGATTGCTTCTCTGAACTTGTTTCTGAAAAATAAAGATGAGGGACAGAAACTTTGGGAGAAAGTCATCTTATTGTCCATCATAGCCAAAGAAAAATACATAGCGTTCTCTAGAATCTTAGAACTGGGGTGGGGGTGTGGAATAGGATTCCATGGCTTGAGAATCTTAAATATTGTGAGGTAGGGGAGTGTCAGAGAGATCATTCAGTAGAGAAGTATGTAAAGTCATTTATTAGGTTCAAGGAATTCAGATACAGAGATAGTGGAAAGAGATGGCTGATCTATGTGTGTGTATATATATGTATATATGTTATTGAAGAATGACAAGTTGAGAAGAGCTTGTAGAGTTCTAGCTAAACGAGATAACACTTGTTTTGTATTTGTAGTGTGTTATGTTACTGTTCTGTATTTGTAGTGTGCTACTCAGCCATGTACATTGATTGGACCGGTCAGAGTGAACTTTGATTATTATATTCAATTGTGTGAATTGCATGTAAGAGAGATTTTCTTTTATTCAGAGAGAGGAAGTGGGATTAGATCTTCTGGAATTTATTATACAAGTAACATATGAAAACTAGAGTTACTTATTCTAGAGATGAAAGAAGACTAAAGTTAAACATTGTTATTGTCTTCACTTACATAGATCACAGTCCAGTCGAAAAGAGAGTGGATATAACTTGTGTGGCTTCAGTAGTCAAAACTAGTTAGTGCCAGTAAATGGAAGGTTACAGGGAATCAGACTACCTTTAACCATCTATTCAGCTGTGGAATTGGCTGGAAGTATCCAAGCAGTGGCTGGATTGGCATCTTTCAGAGATGTTGTAGAAAAGATTTCTGCATAGGATGGGCATTTGGACCAACAGGTCAAAATCTGACTGTATAAAAAGTGGAATGATTCCTCTAGTTGAAGGTTTTAACAACTCAGCTACTTAAGATATAATAGCTTTTGTGATTTCCATTCTCCCCTTTCCCAAAATGCTATTTTAAAGACCTCCAGTAATGTTTCAATAACATTTTCTTCTTTTGGTTATAGGCCAACATCATAATTATAGGAGATGCACAAAATGTATTCACATTCCTTACCTAGGCCTAGAACTATAGGTTATTGTTTCCAGGATTGATATTTGCTGTGAGGGTGATTAAATTCTACATCAGAAAACCCCAATATCAAACAAACAGTATATTTAAGAGTTCAGAATCTTTCTTGATGTAGCATATCAAAACTTGAGCTACACTCTTGCTGAACTTAGAGGTAGGGAGATCAACTTCAGTAACAAGTAGTTTGTAGTTCTTGTTTCCATACTTCCTCATTCAGATTGTCAGAATTTCATCACCCCAAATGTCATGGCACCCTTTTCCAAGTTTCTCCTAGTCTGACCAAATAATGTATCTGTCCCAGCTTGAATTGAGTGAAATCTTTCCTTTGTATTCCTCATTCTAAAGAAGTATATGTGGGAAATACCTTTTCTGGATCTTTGTTAACTAAGTTACTGGTAAGTGAGAAGTTTTAAATGGCATCCCTCAGAAAAATCTGACAGTCCTGGCTACATAAATCAAAGCTAAAGGCTGTTTGATTATACATCCCATCTCCCAGACTATAGGAGCCTTCTCTGTTTCATGGCATTTATTGAATTTTTTTTTGTTTCTGAAAGTTTTCTTCTGACAAAACGCATGACACCAGCTTACCTTTAGTTTGACAAGACATCACTGTCATTTCATACTGGACCAGTTGTATCATCAACGGCCCAGCCCACCTTTGGACTGTAAAAAAGGGGATGTGGTGAAACTTCCTAAGAGTCTAAGTTGGTTTCTCTGTAGTGACTTGCAGTGCCTCATAGCTTTTTGGAAGCCATTCAGGTGAAAGGATATTTCCAATAATAGCAGCTAAATTTGATACTGTTAACAATAGTCATGGGTGGGAAGACAGTCCCTAGAACTGCTGAAAGTGATGGCACCTAGGTAGTAATGAAACTTGACAGGAGAGAAATCAACTAGACTGCTTTTTGTAGTGGTCACAAATAATTAACTCCATATTCTATGTGAGGGTCATATGCTTCCTATTTCAACAAAGTATTAGATATGCACTAAACAAATGTTTATTAAGTCCTATATGCTAGATCCTGGCCTTGGCCAGTGAACAGGAATAAACACAATGGCAGGACACAATACCTGTCATTTGTTTATTGATAAGCAAATTTACTTTCCAAATAAGCCTACTTTGTTTCACTTTATAGTGAGTGTTTTATAGGGTACTCAAACTCTGTGTTAGGTTTCAGACAGATTTTCACACATAGAGCAGTGTTTGAAGATATGTGCTCTTCTATAATTATACAGTAAACCACAATATATCCTCAGCAGCCATGACTACTAACTCTAGGCTTCTGATTCCTTTGTAAAGAGATCCTTAGGACATGGAGATTGGCATTGACTCTCCGGATAGGCCTATTTATGTTCTACCTGGCCAGTGAGAACATGATCAGAATATACTCTGCAAAGCTATTTTTCTATTCAAGAATGAGTACTTAACAGATGCTTTGAACTATTCTTTAGACCATAAGAATTGGAATTTCATCGGAGATTAGCCCTCAGAGTCTGGGAAGCATCTCGAATCTAAAGGTTTCACCAAGCTGCTAACAGAAGATTTTTAGATTTTAAATAGCTACGTACTGACCCCCCTCTAAATAATTTCCTTTTATGCCAAGAGTTGGCTTCAAACATTCAAAATCTCAGACTCTTCATCTCTTCTCTCAGGATGGCAATATGACCTTTGCTCATATGTTGTAGTCCTTACAATGTGACTGTGAAAACTGATTTCTGCTGTCAGTTTCCAGACAGGTTTCAGACATCTTAATGGCTAGGGAATCATGTTAATACAAAGTCAGAATAGATGTTAGCTGTGTCTTGGACTTTCGGTATATCTAATATAGATATAATCTCTTCACTCTTCTACCCATATCTCCTCCCCAGCTTAAACTTTAATTTCAGTATTTAGTCATACACTGAGTATGTATTGAGTCTCTTTCTTTAACTTTGGTTTTACACAACTCTATTCTCTTCCCATGACATTTTGACAAAAAGACTACTTGACCTTTCTTTGTCTAGATTGCCAATCTTTTGGAATAGATAGCTTCCTAATTGACGATATCTCTTGTAACAACTAAATGTTCTACTACAGCTGTTTCTGTGCCCACTTCACTCTCCTTTTTTGAGAAGTTAGCCTGTGAGTCACCATTTTGTTTACTTCAGATGTATTGATCACCACTGAAGATCCTTCTTAATAAAAGTGCTTGGGTACATCAAGTAACTTTCCAAAGGAAGAAGTACTTTTACTAATGTTTTTCTCTTTGTTCTGATTCCTTTCTTCTTACTCTCCAATTTAAGAAGTTTTTTCTAAAAGCATTTCCTCCAGATAAGTGCTGAACAGCTGGGTTAGCAGAACCGTTGATTGGGGCAACAATAGATGGCTTACTTAGGGACAACAATGTGATCAACAATGCCCAGGCAGTGAAAAGAAAGACTCAAGTCAGAGAGCATGGTGGCAACAGATTTGGCCTTTCCCTCCTTGAAATTTTCTTTCTTTGCTTCTGCAGTGCCATTCTTTTTCAATTTTACTTCTTAGTCTCCTTTTCTCATACCATGATGTATTTGTTCAGGAAATATCAACAAGGACATTGGAGAAGTAATGATGAACGAAGGTAGAAATATAAGTGCCAGAGGATACTGCTTTGAACAGTGAAGACTTTAATCTCTGTTCTCCTGGGACTTGCATTCTAGTGGAGAAGAGAGGAAAACAATAAATAGAATGTTAAGACAGGAAATAATGTGGGTGGGCAGAATAGCTGCTTTAGATAGGATAATCAGGAATGGCTGTCTTGATCAGGTGACTAGGTGATAACATTTAAACAGGTTAGACAATGAGTAGAAGTGAGAGATGCAAAGAACAAGATAGGAGCTGTCCAGGCAGAAGGGCAACATGTACCAAAGTAGGGTGGTCATACTTGATGAACGAAAAGAAAGCTGGATCATAGTTCAGAATGGGGAGAGTGGTAGGAAATGCAGTTACAGAAGTAGGTAAGGACCACTCCATGCAGTGAGCCTTGTAGGCCATAGTAGACTGAATGAATTTTATTCTAAGAGCATCAGTGGGAGGCCAACGAATTTTTTAAAATGGGTATGATATATGATTGTTTTTAAAAGGTCACTGGGGACAAGTGGAAATGAGAGGTCCAGTTTGGAGACTGTTGCAAATAGTTCAGGCTGGAGACAATGATGGTAGAGTTAGTGAAATGTCAGTGAAAATGTAAAGAAGTTGGGGAAACATGTTGAATTTGAGGTGGCTTTCAAATACTCAGGTGGAGATATATCCATTAAACAGTCTAGAATTCAGTTGAAAAATCTAGACTTCAATTTGTAGGTTGTATATCTAGATGGTATTTAAAGCCATAGGAGTACATGAGATCATCTAAGAAGGGAAAAGAGAATAGTGAACTGAGTCTTGAGGAATTCCGGCATTTTGAAATTGGATGGAGGAAACAGGAAACCCTCAGAGAGATAGGACATGTCCAAAACTTGAACTCCTCACCTTCTGTCACAAACCTCTTTTTTTCTGCAGCCTTCCCTATCTGAATTGATGCCAACTCCACCCCTCCATTTCTCAGTCCAAAAACTTTGGAATCATCCATGACTCCTCTCTCACTCTTGCCCTCTCTCATCTTCTTACCCTTACCCTCACTCCACATTCAGTCTATGAGGAAACTATGCTGGATCTACCTTCAGAGTTATCTAGAATCTGCCACTTATTATTCTGACAAGTATCACCAGATTATGGTCCAGACCATCATAATTTGTCATCTATTTTACTTTTAACCCCTTAAGTCTAGTCTCAACACAACAGCCAGATGTAAGTCATGTCATGTAATTTCTCAGTGCAAAACCCTGCAGTGACTCTCCATTTTCCTCAGAGTAAAAAAGCCAAGAGTCTTACAGTGGTCCTCAGTCTTCTCTATCTGGCCCTCGTCACTTATAACCTCATTTTCTACTATGCTCCCTCTTTCTCACTCAGCTCCAGTCACTCTGGCCTCCTCACTGTTGCCATTAAGGCTAATTCCCACTCTTTTAAATCTTTGATCAAATGTCTCTGTCAACAAGGTCTATAGTGACCTCCCTGTTCAACTTTACAGTGCTGCCTGTATGTATACACTGATCACTCCTTATTCTGCTCTTTTTTCTAATTACCTTCTGACATATTTTTTGCACATATTGCTCATCTCCCCCACCTCCATAGAAGTTCCTCAGAGGCAGGGATTTGGTTATCTTGTTCGTTAGTATGTCCTAGGCAAGCACCCAGAAAAGTGTCACATAGTAAATATTCCCCAATCATTTGTTAAATGAATGGATGAGACAAAGAAAACTAGGAGTATGTGATGTCATGGAAACTTTGGAGAGGATGTTTCAAGAAAGAGGAATGAGTTAGTTGTTGAATGTTGCTGAGCGATCTAGTCAAATGAGGACAGGCATGTGTCCTTTGGATTTGTCAACATGAAGATTGTAAGTGACCTCAATTAAAGCAGTTGTAGGGAAGAAACAGACACCAGATTGAATTTGGAAGAAGAATGAATAGGAGATAAAAAATTGCCGACAACCCTTAGAGATTTCGTTATGCAGGGGAGCAGAGAAATAAAAGTGAATTCAGGAATATTTTTTATAAAATGGAAGATACAGGGCATGTTTACATATGGTTAGGAACAGTCTGGTAGAGAGGAGGGAGATTGATGGGGTTGTGAAAAGGACAAAGACCTTGAAAGTGAGAAAGAACTACAGTGTAAAGTGAGAAGGGATTGCTCTTTGATAGAAAGTACGCTTCCTTCAACAAAACAAATAGAAAACTAGTGCTCTCTAGACAGATTTATTCATTTTCACACATGGCTTTAAATACCATCTTTATGGTCACAACTCTGAAATGTCAGCCTCTGCCTCATACTGGTTTCCTGAGTTCAAGATCCACAGAACCTGCTACTTGGCATTTGTTCCACAAGCACCTTAAACTAAGCATTTTCAAAAACAAATCACCTTATCCCACAAAACTTCTGTTTTATTTTGTATCTCAGAAATCTGATAGTCATTCCCATTCCTTTTCTCCTTTCTCCAAATTCATTAAGCTACCAGATGCTTTCAGTTTTCTCTCTTTAGTTAGTCCTGGCAACATTGTGAGCAGTGGCAAAAGATTAGAAACAACCTTAGTATCCATGGGAAAAAAAACTAGTTAAATTGTGATACTTCCAACAAATAAAAGTTGTATGATAGGAGTTGATTTCTAGGATACTTACTATTAGATTTTTAAAAAGGGAGTTGTAGGACAGTGTGTGTTTGTTTTTAATATTAGATATTTGCTTGCACTTTAATGACCACTGACATGTTGTAGCAGTATTTTCTATACTGTTTCTAAGAGATGCCTCAGGAATACAAGGATAATTTCCTTTTGGTCTTCGTGAGGGGGAAAAAGGGGAATTCAAATTGAATAGTTTCATTAAGTTGAATTCATTTAATTTGCAACTTTATGAGTGCCAACCATGTACCAGGTATTGGATATTTTTGCAGTGAACATGATGACATATATTGGGATTTTATATAAGATTTCATTAGGAAATGCTAAGTTGAGAAGATATCTGCACCTCCACGTTTATTGCAGCATTATCTAAAATAGCCAGGACATGGAAGCAATCTAAGTGTCCATCGATGAATGAATGGGTAAAGAAAATGTAATACATATACACAAGGGAATATTCAGCCATAAAAAAGAATGAAATCTTGCCATTTGCGACAACATGGATGGACCCTGAGGGCATTATGCTAAATGAAGTAAGTCAGAGAAAGACAAGTACTGTATGATCTCCCTTATATGTACAATCTTAAAAAAAAAAAAAAAAGAAATCTGAACTAATAGATACAGAGAACATCTGGCATCTGCCTTCTTGGGCATTCTGTGTCCTGGCTCTCATGAAAGATTTGCTTTTTCATGTTTCTGTGCCTGTGTACATTTTGTTTTTTTCTGCTTTGATTCCAGTACTCATCCCATGCTCTGCTCCTTCTCACCCACTTTTCCTCTCATTCTCTATGATCCGTTTATTTTTCTGTAAGCTTTCAGCTCAGATGTCATCGCCGAAATGTCCTCTGGAATAGGCCTTCCTATTCTCTGCTTTCCTCCAATTTAGGTGTTCTCTTCTTTGAGCACTAATAGCATTTTATATATATCCCTATTATGGCAAGTTATACTGTTTTGAAATTATTGGTTCTTATTGCTTCTCCCTATCTTAAACTGAGCTGTTTGAAAATAGGGAGAATCAAACATACAAAGATCCTGTGTTTGTGACATAGAGCCTAGCAATATTAAAACTAATAAATCAGTTAATCTCTTCAACCATCTAACTCCACAAGGTGGGAAATAATTGAACTTTAGGCTTTCAGTGACTTATTTCATAACCTTTCTCCAAAGACATTGGAGAGACCCTTTGGCTTTCTCATCGAGATAAATTAGTGATCTATTTCAGACCACCTTTTTTCAGTGAATTTTTGATTTGTTGAATCTCTTATTTTCCATTCAGAAACATTTTAGCATGGCTTCTACATACTGATTTTAATTGAGGTATTTGGAGGACTTAAATGTGAATAATTTGTTTTCTTCTAGGTTTTGGGCGGAAAGATGTAGTTGAATATTTGCTTCAAAATGGTGCAAATGTCCAAGCACGTGATGATGGGGGCCTGATTCCTCTTCATAATGCATGCTCTTTTGGTCATGCTGAAGTAGTCAATCTCCTTTTGCGACATGGTGCAGACCCAAATGCTCGTGATAATTGGAATTACACTCCTCTCCATGAAGCTGCAATTAAAGGAAAGATTGATGTTTGCATTGGTAAGACTGTTTACTTTGCATCATTTTCTGAAATGGTTTGTAACTATTCTGAAACTGAATCGACTTCATTTGTTAATATGATCAAATTCTGCCAGGCTGAATTTAAATAGTGCTTAAGAACACTTCCTGTTTAACCGCTATTTACTGAGTATCTTTTTGTGTATTGTTCTGGGCTTAAGTTCTTTAGAGAATACAGTACAAAATTCCTGTTGTCTAGAAATTTGTATTCTCTTGGGAGCTAGGACACACAAAGAACCAGATAAAAGCATGAAAGAAGTGAACAGCTATGTTAGAGGATAATGAGCACAATGAGTTAACTGGAGTCAAGTCACTCCTTCCAGGAGTCTTTCCAGGAAGTAGTGGGAGAAAAGTTTTTGTAAAGGTTGCCAGGGACTTTCTTATAAAGAGCTTTGAATTCCAGGTTAAGAAGCTTGATACTGTTATGTAAGTCATGTGGAATTATTGAAGACTTTTAAGGATATATTTTAGAGAGAGTGATCTGGTAGGAGGCTGGTGGAATGGATGGCATCAGGGAGATTAACTAGGAAACTGTAGAATAACCCAGATGAGAACTGATGAGGGCAGGAACTAGGGTTGTTGTTGAAGAATAGAAATGGCAGGATAAGTAAAGAATCATTTGAAGGAAAAAATATCAACCATTTAGAATACTATAATGAATGTGATAGGATTTGCCTGACAGATTGATCATTGACAGAAAATTTTATGTGAGAAAGCTACTTATCTGAGAGTTTTCATTAACCTGGTACTGACTTTTCTGAGCCTCACATAGAGATTTTGGACTCTGCTACCTTAGTTTCATTTCCTAATGCAAAACAGGGACAGTTGAAGTCCTTGAGGCAGAAAGAAAGCCAGTTTTATGTACTAGGAAAAGTCCAAGGGCTTTATGCTGGACTTATATTGTTTTCCCTTGCCTCGAAAACCCCAAATCACTATTTATACCAAAGTCACCATCTTAGTTTAAATCAGGTAATTTATAAAGATGTAAAATACATTACCTAGTAACCTCTGCCCAATTCTCCTTTCCTATATGTGTTATTTTGTTACTGCTTTCCGCTCATAATCTTTTTCTGCTTTCTGAGCTTCAGATATATAAATAATTAGCTTTAATAATGAAGGGTTTTCCAAATATAGTTATAGATCTGCACTATCCAGTATGATAGCTGATGATTTGTAATGTGGCTAGTCCAAACTGAGGTGTACTGTAAGGAGAAAATACACGAAATTTCAAAGACTTAATATGAAAACAAGAAATGCAAAATATCTAATTTTATATAGGTTAAAATGTAAATATTAAAATGGTAATATTTTGGATATATTGGGTTAAATAAAATGTGTTAAAATTAATTTAACTTGTTCTTATTTTTTTCATGTGGCTACAAGAAAATTTTAAATTACATATGTGGGTCACATTAATGTTTCATTTTTACTTCTTTTGGATTGTGTTGATACAGTTTAGAAGTAGAGTAAAATGAACATTAACCCTGTCAAAGAACAGGAGCTGGGCCTCACTTTCTGCATGTATTTGCCCATCTTTCCCCATCTCCTTATTTAGAGAGTATGATGGAATATCTTTATATATAACAAATAGCAGTACAGAGTATAGCACAGGTTTTTTCCTTTTATATGCTTTGGATTATAATGTAGCAGTTTTGGGATTTGTTAACGCTACAGAGAGTATTTTTCTTTTTTTTTTTTTAAAGACTTTACCTGCATCATTTTTTTTTTTTAATTCCACAGATCCCTATTCCTGGGCTATCCACAGCTTTAGAAATTTCATTTCTGTTATGATAGAACGATCTTTCTAATGTTGGCAATATTCATTTGGAATGAGAAAATAAGCTTTCAAGCAAACTTTCCTTTTATTCCCTTATACACTTTTATCTGTCCTTAGTCACTTGTCTGGCAAAAGAAAATCTGACCTTGACCTTTTATTAAATAAAAGAGGACTTTTATTTAATGTGTAAATATGTTAAATAACGGAATGTTATATATATTTTTATAATTAAAATATATTTATTATACTATCAGGATATGAAAGTTCTTAAATAGCCTTGAGACTTCTGAAATGGAATTTTTGAGAACATTATTTACTAAAATCAATCTGTCATGATTACCATCTTAAAAAAGGTAATGTTGCTATTTTTCAGTGCTGTTACAGCATGGAGCCGAGCCAACCATCCGAAATACGGATGGAAGGACAGCATTGGATTTAGCAGACCCATCTGCCAAAGCAGTACTGACTGGTAAGTCTATGTACTCTCTAGGTATTCCTGGAAGAATATAAAGAATGAGCTTGCTAGATAGTCAGCTTCCTGCAGTTAATGACTTTAAACTAGATATCTTAAATAGTGTTAGTTCAGTCGATATTTTTTTCTACATCTGGACAGTTGGCATTTGATTCTTATCTAAAAAAGGTAAAGCTTTTGTTTTTTCTTTTTAAATTGGTGTTCCTCCTTCACTATTTCATGCTTTTTCCTGCTTTTATCTTTTCAAAAAATCTTGGGAGCTCAAAGAAGCCTTACAGTAGCAGTCAGTACACAATTCATATTGTGGGCAGCAGTTTGGATTTCATTTCAGCAAATCAAACAGTACCCGTATGTTGTATTATGTTAATTTAAATTGTATTAATTTTAAAGGGGTTTTTTTGGTATTCATTGTAAATATAAAAGCTACAGGCTTAAAAAGTTTATATTTAATCATTTTTATTTGTATATAGTGTTGTCCCTTGATATCTAAGGTTCCAGGATCCACATGGAGTGAAAAAATATTTGAATGCTCAAGTTCCTCATATACAATGGCCATAGAACAATGCATACAGTCAGCCCACCACATCTACATATTCCCAACTGTAGACTGAAAATACTGTTTTCAGTCTGAGGTTGGTTGAATTCGTGGATGCAAAGACTGTAGATATGGAGGACTATATTTAAAATAACATTATAATAAAAACAATTTTAATGTTGAAAAAATATAGATTCACAGGAATATTAATGATTATGTTTAATTGGTGATGCTATAGATTATCTTTTGTCATTTCTGAATGTTGGTATATTGGATTTTGTTTTTTCTTTGGCTTTTGAATGAAGTTATGGATACATTTTGTGTGTTAAGCAAATAACATAGTGATTTTAGAAAATTTAAGGAGTAAAAGGGAAAGGCTCACCCATAACTACCACCTAAGACAAACTTTATTCAAATTTTGGTATATTTCCTTCTTGGCTTTCTTTTTTCTATGCATATTGTTTTTGTATAATTGTCACACTTCAATATATAACATTGAAATTTTTTTTTCACTTTTATAACAGGTAATTTGTTATGTAAATATTTTTAAAAAGCATAATATTCTATTGATTAACCATTTTCCATTTACTGGGAATTTATTTCCAAATTTATCTACTTAAATATATTTCAGTAAGCATCTTTATGCATAAATTTGTCATTACTTTTGTAATTAAATTTTTTAAATTTCTGCCTTTTTTTTCCTAATTCACAGGTGAATATAAGAAAGATGAACTCTTGGAAAGTGCCAGGTGTGTTATAAATATGTACCATAAATACTTCACTATTTAGATGGTTTTTTTTACAATAAGCAAACTTTAAAAGAGAATGAATTTTTTTAATGTTCACATAAATGTCTTCAGATAGGATCTGATAAAGAATAGAAATTGCTAATACATTTTTTGCGTATTTATTAGGAGTGGCAATGAGGAAAAAATGATGGCTCTGCTCACACCTTTAAATGTCAACTGCCATGCAAGTGATGGTAGAAAGGTATTTCTTTTTGCAACTAAGTTTGTATTCATCTCTTGGTAACGTGAAAATACATTTATCTTATTGTAAATTAAAACATTTAATGAGAATGCTGATATTTTCTTTTGGATAAAGTGAAACAGTAAAACTTTATTGATAATAAACATTTAGTTGTTTGCTTCCTATTTCCAATAATGAACTTATAAACTTTTATACTATGCCTTGAGTGTATATGCTGGATTTTATAAAACTAAATTGGTAACTATTTAGACAGTGAAATTATGAAGTATTTTCTGGATTTCTAGTTTTATATTTGGGATTGTTGCTTTCTGCACTTTTTTTTAGCCAGTATTTGAATTTCATTCATCTTTACGATTAATATTTCAGTCAACTCCATTGCATTTGGCAGCAGGATACAATAGGGTAAAGATTGTACAGCTGTTATTGCAACATGGAGCTGATGTCCATGCTAAAGATAAAGGGTAAGTATCTGAACAAAAATGAGAGTTTCCTAAATGTTACTGTCTTTGTAATTCTATAACCTTATAAAATTCATATTTTTTACTAAACAGCATAAACATTTATCAAGCTTTTACAATATGCAGATTGCTTCAAGGATATGGCGCATTAAAAAACATTACGGCAACACTCTTAGAGCTTACGCTGCTCTTTAGGGAGCATGAAGAGATACCTAACAAATACAAGTTCTCTGCTAAGTGTGTGGTGATAGAGAGGGATACATACTACTATAGGAGTTCCCACGGGAGAATTCTCAGTGATGGCTGTAGTGACTGGGAAATCCTTCAGAAGGAGATGCTACTTGACCTGAACTCAGTTCAAGAAAGAGAGTTTAGAAAACATCACTACTTTGTGCAAGAGAATTGGTGTGAAGAGGTGCTAAAGCAGATATTATAACATATTTAAGAAAACAATGACTAGATCAGCTTGGCTGAAATAGATTTTCACACAGAAGAGAAATGAAGGTTGGGGTTGGAGAAATAGGTAAGAATCAGGTTTTAGAGGACTTGATATTTTACACTAAGTAATTCAGACTTCATTCTGTGAGCCACTATAGCCATTGAAGGACCTTAAGCAAAAAGGATGATGATTCTAAAAGGAGTTTTAGGAGGTATTTTCTCGCAGCAATGTGTAGGGTAGATTGAAGGTGGAGACTAGAAACAAAAAGAGCAGTTAGGAAAGTGAGTTTTGTAGGGGTTCAGGCATAATGAGGATCTGTTGTGGTGGCAGAGGAAACGGAATTGAAAAGACAATGCAAGAGATATTACAGCGTAAGAATGAATAAGATTTGTTGAATGTCTGGATGTGATGAGAGAATAAAGGAATGAAAAGATAACTACATTTCAAATTTTGAAGCTAAATGAGTGAGAGCCAACGATTCACATACTAAAATCCAGGGCGGAGGAATTCTTTTAGGGGAAAACATTGAGTTCACTTTTAGAACTCTTGGTTTTATGAGATGATGGTGGGAACTCAGGTGGAGGTAGCTAGTAAATAGTTGGAAATGAAATTAGTACTCTCAGGTAAGTAAGAAATCATAAAACCAGAAATGGTAAGGAAAGTCATGAGCCTTTAAAGAGAGGACAAATAGAACTAAAGAGTAAGTGATGGATGGCCATCACTCACCAGGGGCCATCATAATGTTGTATGTGGTAACTAATTGTGCATGGTCCCCAAGAAGGAACAGCTTAAAAGATATGTCAAGATTTTAAGGTTCTACTATACCTTCTTATATAGAAAGTTTTTCTTCCATTGCCATTCTGAAGGAATTGGGTTTCAGTTTTATTAAGAATAAAGCACTTTACCTCACAGAATCTCAAAAAAAGTTTCAAAGAAGAGCCAATGTTTGAGCTCTGAGTTTGGAAAAGATGTATAGAAGTAAGCCAGGAGGGAGGGAAATCTTTCCTAAACCCAGGAGATAGTGAACTGCATTCAGGGAACTGCATTCAGGGAACTGCAGATGGTTTGTCATACTATTATTGAGACTAGAGAGGCTCAGATCATTATATGCCAGGTTAAGCAATAGACACTGTCTTTCAAAAGCAAGGAAGAACCAGGGAAGGACATTAAAACAAAGAGTAACCAGACCAGATTCTCTTTTTGAAAAACTGGGCCACAGCTTGGAGGACAAATTGAAGTGAGGGGTTATTTCAGTAGTACAGGGAGAAATAGTAGAGGCCCAAACTAAGACAATGGTAGAAATAGTAAGGGGGGGCGGGGAAAGATAGATTTGAAAGAGACCTTGGGAGTTAGAATTGTTGGGACTTAGAGTTCAAATAGATGTTATTAAATTTTATGCATTTTTATTAGAAAGTCACATAAGCCACTTGCTATTTAAATCTAACTGTAAGTTTAAATTAATTAAAATTCAATAATCAAGCCTAGGGAGTCTATAATAACAGACTTTCTCCCCTCCCCCGCTTTATATTGTAGTGATCTGGTGCCCTTACACAATGCCTGTTCTTATGGTCATTATGAAGTAACTGAACTTCTGGTCAAGGTTAGTTCTCTTGTACTTTTTTTATAATTATATAAATTATTTAAATACATAGTATATCTGTTTTCTATGTTTTTAGTGCTTAGTGGATAGAAGAGTATATATAATTATTATAAAATGTAGATGATTGATTATAGATCAGCATCTGACTGCTTGAGATTTTTGAGATACCATAAGATTTTGAATGTAAAGTAGCCCTACCATCTTACGAATAGCAGATTAAGTGATTCTGTAATTTGTGGCTAAAGGTGAAGTTTAAAAACTTGAAAATATTAGAAAGCAATTTTTAGTGAATCATATATTAAAACCACCAGATACATTTGCAAGACTTATCCAGTTGTACTTTGAGTTGGAACAGGCTCACTCGGTAAGCTTTACATCTTCTAGTATGCTAGGTGGCTCTTGTTTAACAAGCAGGTTCCCAGCAAGAAATTCCTTGTTTGGCTCACTATTGGATGAGAATAGAATACATATGTTCACCTTAGAGTGGATTCAAGAATATTACCCATCCCCATTTCCTTTTGTCCCCTAGTCTCTATTTATGTATGTGATCATACTTTTAGATTTCTCTTACTCTGCACCCATTCTGTCTTTTTAATATTTTTCCTCCTTCTATAAGCAGCTGTCATGGGAAAAGAAAGAGTACATTTATTTCCAATGCTCCTATGCTTCCTGTGGAGCATGTGCTACCACAGAATACATTTTCCCACAGAAACAACTTTGTTATGATTAAGTACTCTGAGTAGCCCATAAGCCTTTTTAAATTTATAATATAGGTGTAATGTTATACATTTATAATAGTAATGCTTTTGCTTGTTATAAAAGTGAATCTTGAATTCAGCAGACTATTTGAAATGTTATGTAAATGAGAGTGAAACATCAGACAGGTTGCAGTGGTACTTTTACAGACAACTGAATGGTGTTTTCCTAAGACCTAGTGTTTTACTAAATGAGAGTGGAACACTGACTAGAGGTCATATACAGAGAGAAAGTTAGCAAAGGTGAGGGTGCAAACAGGTACCAGAGTAGTCAAGTTCAGGAGTGTCAGGAGAAAGCAAGTAGATAGAGAAGGGAATACAGGCAGACGTCCTGGGCAATGCTGAGTCTGTTGGCAACCTTTGCTAAAGGGTCTGGCTAGCAGAAGCTGGCATTTACCAGCAAAAATGCAGCAGCTTCTTTTCATGACCAGGATACAATATAGATTGTGATGTGACTGCTTGTAAAGCTAACATAATTTTATGCCAGTAGTAGAAGTATGGTGTCAGGAGCAAATGTAATAACAGATGCATTATACTTTCACAGTCAAATCACATTGAAAATCTATTGTTATTCTAGGCACTCAGTATTTTTTAATGAATTTTTGAAATAAGCGTATTTAGTTGAGGTCCACTAGGGTGATAGGAAGTCTACAAAGCATTTGACAAGAAAAGTGACTGAAAAAGCTAAAAGTATTTAGACTGGAAAAGAAAAACATAAGAGTTGCCTTCAAATACTGCAACGAAGAATATTGATCTTTTTTGCTCCAGAGAAGACCAGTAGGTCAAAGTTTAAAGTACATATTTAACTTAATGAAACAGTTATCAACAGTTATCTAGTAAAGATAAAAAGTTAGGTTAGTTGAGAATTAGTTTTCCCATCACTGAAAGTACTAAGAGAGTTAGTCGCAGGTTTCACCTTCTCCAGGAATACTGTGGAAGGGATTTCGTGTTTGATGCGAGGCTGAACTAGAAGGACTTTTGTGGTCCATCCAACTCCAATACTTGGAAATGGCTAAAATTAAAAAGACGGATGATAAGTATTAGCAAGGCAGTGGAGCACTGAACTCAAACATTTATGGAAGCAATGCAAAAATAATACAGCCATTTTAGAAAAGTGTTTGGCAGTTTCTAATAAAACTAAACATATATCTACCATATGACCCAGCAATTCCACTCCTAGTGATATATGCAAATGACAGCATGTGTCCATAAAGAGACTTGTACGTTAATGTTCATAACAGCTTATTCGTAATAGTTAAAAACTAGGAATGCTCCAAATACCCATCAACAGGATGACGAATAAGTAAATTATGGTATTTCTTATACAATGGAATGCTGCTCAGCAATAAAAATGAATTATTGATACAACAACATGAATGACTTGTAAACATATGTGAAAGAAGGTAGTACATACTGTGTTCTTCCATTTTTATGAAATTCAAGAACAGGTAGATCTAATTTATGGTGCTAACATCAGAATGGGGGCAGAATTGTCTATAAAAAGGAGCATGAGGGAACATTCTGGGGTAATGAAAAGTGTCCTATATCTTGAATTGGGTGATAGTATCATGAATATGTACATTTGTCAAAACTCAGCAAACTACAGTAGTCCCCACCCACCACCCACGGTTTTACTTTCTGCACTTACAGTTACCCACAGTCAACTGTGGTCCAAAATGGAAAATTCCACATAAACAGTTGATAAGTTTTAAATTGTTTGCCATTCTGAGTAGTGTGATTAAATCTTGCCCTGTCCCACTTGGAACATGAATCATGTATCCATGCTGTAAATGCTACCTGCAAGTTAGTAATTTTTTAACTATCTGTTACCAGCTTGCTGTGCCGATATTATGGTGATTGTATTTAACCATTATTTTACTTAGTAAAGAGCAAAAGTAGTGATGCTGGCAATTCGGACATGCCAAAGAGAAGCCATAAAGTGCTTCTTTTAAGTGAAAAGATGAGTACAGTACAGTAAATTTTTTTCTCCCCTTTAATTCCACACCCCTCCCCCACTTCCACCCTTGATCCATGTATGTTGTCGTTTCCCCTTAAGAACTGGATCTCTGAAGGCGGGGTGTCCCCACCCACATGCTTGTGGCGTGCACCCAGGGCCTGGCACACCTGGGGCATGGTCTGTGGCTCCGCCTGGGGCGCGAACCCAGGACCTTCTGTGTGCAAAGCAGACGTACTAACCACTGTGGAGCTACCCCACAGTAAGATATTTTGAGAGACCACATTCACATAACATTTATTACAGTATATTGTTATAATGAATCTATTTTATTATTATTGTTTCTCTCTTACTGTGCCTAATTTATAAATTAAACTTTATCACATGTATGTATGTATAAGAAAAACATAGTGTGGTTTGGTACTATCCACGGTTTCAGGCATCCACAGGGGGTTGGAACATATCCCCATGGATGAGTGTGGACTGTATATACTTAAGAACTGCATTTTACCACATGTAAATTATTCCTCAAAAAAGGAAAAGATGCATTTTAAATCTAAAGCTTCATACTTAACTGTTTTTAACAATAAAAGAGTTAAATAGGCCTTTGTGGGTAGACCTAGCAACCAGCTACTGTTTCTTTTATGGAGAAAAAGTCTTTCTGAAATAATTGGTTTAAAAAGTGAACTTTGGAAACATAACCTGTTTAAGCTTGCTTAATGTTAAATTACAGAGTACTAATAATTCTAAATTCTCTTAAAAATTAAACTAAATATATGCTTTCCTCCCCCAGCATGGTGCCTGTGTAAATGCAATGGACTTGTGGCAATTCACGCCTCTTCATGAGGCAGCTTCTAAGAACAGGGTTGAAGTGTGTTCTCTTCTCTTAAGTTATGGTGCAGATCCAACACTGCTGAATTGTCACAATAAAAGTGCTATAGACTTGGCTCCCACACCACAGTTAAAGGAAAGATTAGCATGTGAGTATGAAATGATGAAAGTTTAGCTAGGATATTATGATAATCAATAAACTAAAAATTTTTTCTTTCTTGTTTGTAGAAATTTTTAAATAAAAAATATTTTCCTTAGCCATGAGTATCTGCTGTTGCTCAGATAGTGTATTTAATCATTTGGAAGTTCACTCATTCTGCTCTTCAGATGCTATGAAAAATGCTTCTTTGTATGTATCGGTCTTATTGATGATATGCTTTTGGGGAAAAAAACAATTGGGGTTTTGTTCCTATCTTTGATGAGACCCTCTAGTTAATCTGCCATTGAAGTTAGTGTTATTTATAGGATTACCATATTGCAAACCTATTTCTCAGATTTACCATTTAATATTCTTTGGTATTTGGACAATTCTATGGTTTCTTGTTTGTAGCTGAAGTAGATGTACTGAGAAATAGTCACCTAGTTCAGATATAGTATTGTTGTACATAAATAGGAAACTTGTATTATTCTGTAATAATAAAGGTTAATGGATCATTTCACAAATCTGATGAATAAAAGAGAGGAATCTTGAGAAAATACCCTCTTTCATTTGTTCATCAGTAGGTGCCTCTTGAAAATTTCCAACTTGTCTAGTCCTCAGTTCTCTGATGTGTGAGCACAACTACCTGTTTCCATAGTGTCAGTATAGGGACTATGATCATCTTTTATTTCTTTACTGAGGAAAGTGCTTTGGAAAATTCTCAGAACTCTCGTCTGGGAATATATTGCAGAACTCCAGACTAAAATAGACCTTGAGTTGGCCATGGGCTAAATGCATATATAAAGTTGAGGATGAATTGGGTCATAACTGAGGAGAACTAGAATACCACTGTCTCCCTTTTCAGGGGTTAAATTTGAAGAATATCTTCAGAGCCTCAATTTGGCTATTTTAGTAGATAATTCTGAAAATAATTTCAAGGAAAATAGTGTTTTTTACTGACTAAATCCCATCCATTCAATAATTCTCATGCAGATATAAATGCTTGTTCTTTATCTAGATGAATTTAAAGGCCATTCTTTGCTGCAAGCTGCACGGGAAGCTGATGTTACACGAATCAAAAAACATCTCTCTCTGGAAATGGTGAATTTTAAGCATCCTCAAACACATGAAACAGCATTGGTAATGTTTCAGACTTAAGTTTTTAAAATGCAATAACCAAAAAATAAAAAAATAAAATAACCAAAAACATGCTTAACTAATCATAATGTCCTACTTCCTTCGATGATACAGGGTAACTACTTTCTGTCCTACTTTCAATAATAGCATTATTTTAAAATGTGCTTTTTAAAAATTAATGCCTGTACATAAAGAAAAAATGTCAAACAATCTAGAAAAGTAGGCAGTCTCACCCCGCAAAAGGCAATACTGTTATTCATATGAGTATCCGTCCATAAAAAAGATTTATTTATATACCGGCATATATTATATGTAATTTTTACTATCACACATGGTATATATTATAAATGTTTCTGACTGAAATCTTGGAACCCAGTGAAAATAATGAAAAAGAAGAATTCTGCCATCAAGATAAAAATTACTTGGTTTTCCTTCTAGTATTATAATATTTTTCAAAATTAGGTCTAAAATCTATGTGTCTCCCCTCTATGTTGTGTGAATAAAGTGTGTAAGCGGAGACTACTTCCCTAATAGAGGTAATGACAGCTCTGTGGAACTGTAACAAACTAAATGAGAGCCAGGCAGTCTGTGGAGAAACAGAAAAGAATGGGAGCTAGTAAGGGTAAACTGATTATACCCTTTCCTAGTAAGATAGGAAAAAGAATGATATAATCAGAGGCTACCTTAGGAGTAGAAATGTAAAAGGAACAAAGTCCCGCTATATGAATTATTGAATGTACTTTGGGTAAGGGAAGATGACTCTAAGTAAATTAATGTGTTTAGGGGCAAATTTAACTTTCTTTATGCCATGATGTAAACTATGCAAAAGTCATGTAGAAACCTATCCATAAAACATTTTAGACCTTTTTGCTACTTAACTTATAAAAAGTATCCAAGTTAAAAAAAATTGCAAAGATGCAGACTAATAAATGCTAATGCAAAATTAAAAGTACAGAGAAACTTGGAAAGACTGGCATGGAAAAATTTCTGGCCTGAAGAGTTACTACTACGTGTTGTTTTCCCTGAAATATCCTGCTATTAAACAACTTATTTTTGTTTTTAACCTTAAAACATACTAGAGCTAAGTATTGGATAGTTGTGGTCCAGGGGAAATATCTTCCAGGTTTCCAGAGATCGCAGGCCCTGTCCCAGGATGGAGCAGAGGAATAAGGGTGCAATTTGAAATGGATGTGATCAAGAATTCTTAGAAATAGTTTATTTCCATCCTAGTAGATATCCTGGGATGATTACTCATAACATACCAAAGGAGTTATGTTCACCAATTAGAAATGGTTTTATTGAGGGCAAAGGGATTATTTTAGTGACAACATTAAAGAATGAATGAAGCAAAGTCACGAAGATCATACAAGCTTTATTTTTAGCAGGAGGTCAAAATCAGAACAAATTTCATGTTTACTATATATTTAGATGTATAGAACAATTTAACTTAACAATTATTCAGAACTTTTATTCCATGAATTTTTAGGTTTACACCAACATCAATTTAGTCATTCAGCCATTCAGACATTTATTAAACACTTATTTATGATATCATCCTGGACGTTGAGGATGCAAAGATTTCGGACCTGAGCATGAAACATTTAATTAGATTTATAACTAGCAAATCCCTACCTCCTGTCTCCCTTCCTCCTTGATAAATCCAACTCAAAGTATATCATATTCTACCACTCATTGTTGCCAAACAAGTAATCTAAGCTCCTTTTTCTGCTACAGCAACTAGTTGAAAGAGAAATACATACTACTCATCTTGTCAGCTATTCCATTAGTGCTATTACCAAGCAGCACCCAGAGCTGATGAGTGCTGTGTTACTTCACATAAGGAAACCCCAAACTTTGAGGCATTTTATTAATTAACCTTTAAAAAAATAACATAAACACCATCTATTTTTTTAAAGGAGTATTGATCACATTAAATTTTTCGTCACATCAGTAGTGGCTTTTTCGAAGATGTAAGACAACTGTAAAGCTTGATCAGAATATTTAGTAACAGACACCATCTGGTAAATAAGATTTTCAGGCCTTGCTAGAATTTAGTAATCATTGCACATTCTATCCAGTAGAAAGTCTTTGAGTAGCAAAGTTAAAATCAAAATAAAACAAGGAAGTGAAATAACTTCTTGATTAGTAACACAAATGTTCTTAAAAATCAATCATGTATCATCCTTGTTTAATGCTGCAATTTAAATTATCTAGCATTGTGCTGCTGCATCTCCATATCCCAAAAGAAAGCAAATATGTGAACTGTTGCTAAGAAAAGGAGCTAACATCAATGAAAAGACTAAAGAGTAAGTATACTTTTAATAATTAAAAATTCTTGACATTTTATTATTTGGAAAATACATTCATTGTATGGCTGACTTTTTCTCTTTAAGATTCTTGACCCCTCTACACGTGGCATCTGAGAAAGCACATAACGATGTTGTTGAAGTAGTGGTGAAACATGAAGCAAAGGTATACTTCTTTTTTGCATTATTTTCTGTTTAGCAGATGAAATGCCTGAGTTCCTAAACTATTTACTTTCTGATAGGTATTAATTTTTTTCTCTTAATCTATACTTAATAGTCCTGCAGATAGTTTATCTGATTTTTGCTGGAAAGCTTATGGAAAATATCCCCAACTAGAGATATACTGATTCTGGCCTATCTTACTTTTGTTCCTTGGTTACTGTGGTAACTCCTATTGTTTACCTCAGTCACATCCTTTCTTATTTTCTTACCCTTTGTTATTTCTATGACTGAGCCAAAAAACTTGGAACAGAAGGAAATTATTTCAATAACTTAACTAAAAAACTACCTCCTCATATTGGGAAGTCACTGTTTTTCAGTTGACATTTGTACACAAAGCATTTTATTCATGGAATAATTATGTTTTCATCAAGGCTAAAAGTCATCATTTCTTACCCAGGAATTTAAAAAATTAATAGTCAGTGAAAGATAGACATAGCATCCCAGATTAGGAGATGAAAGTCACCTAATTCAGCAGTTTCAGATCCTTGCTACAGATCCTTGCCTTCTTAAACAAAATATTTAATAGAAATTCGTTATGAAACAAAGAATGGTGTTGTTCTGAGTGAAGAGAGAAGAAAAATACAAATCCTTTCCCCCTGGGTGACCCCAAGGCTCTTCTCTAAATGCGCTTTGCAGAATAGTTTTCTGATCTGTCCTTCTTGGGTTTCCACTCGAGGAACACTTAGAATTCTACAATTTCTTTTTCTGTTGCCTCTCAGTATCTTAATTTTTCTTTGATTTGGAGGATTTTCTTGATAATGTATAATCTGAATCTTTTCTATTGTAAATTATTGAATAAAATAAAGTTATTTCTGCATGACTGCTTGGCATATCTCATTTGTCTTTTCTACAACTTTCCACTGATTGCTTATTTTATATATGTGATACGTTACTAGAAGAATATTGGGATGCATATTACATTTGAGTTGTGAAACTTAATGAAACCGTCCTGACTAAGGTGACCAATCATTCAGGTTTGTCCAGGACTGAGAGATTTCCAGAAACACAGGACTTTCACTGCTAAAACTGGGAAGTCCCAGGCAAACCAGGACAAGTTGGTCACCTTAATCTTAAAACAGAGTGGTACCCAAATAAAGTTTATAAGTGGATATGTCTCCAGATATGTTTCATATTTCATCGATTTTGGTATGTGAATAAATAGATTAATTACCTTGAGCATTTTAAATCTTCTCAGATTCTATAAGCCTGGAGATTTAGCTATTTGTAGTTTTAGATTCATTGAGAAAGTCAACTATATTTCTGTTTATTCTCCAATTCCATGAATATGAATTGGACAGTGTCTCAAAACACACTAGTAGCCACAGGATTGTTTACTGAGGAACTTAATTTCTCAATTATGTTCTGAATTATTTCTGGTGCAGAGGGATTGGGGTTAGGGATGAGATGGGGGAGTATTAATAGGCGATTTTTTAAATTATGATGAACATTTTCAAAAATACAACCAATTTGAAAGAATTTCATAGATAATAACTATGTACCCACCACCTAGATTTGAAAGAATTTCATAGATAATAACTATGTACCCACCACCTAGATTCTATTACTGACATTTTACTGTATTTTATTAGGTATCATTTTTTTCCTCTATCAACATATCTTATTTTCTTGACACATTTCAGATTTAATTTGCAAATTATCGTGTACTTCTCCCTAAATATTTCCACATAGACATCAGCTAGAGGTTATTATTCATTTAAAGGGGTTTTTTGGATGTAAAATTTACATGCAATGAAATGCACAAATCTTAAATGTACATTTACTGAGTTTTGACCAGTACATACACCTGTGTAACCAAAACTTGCCAAAAAACAGAACGTTATTTCATGGCACAGACAGGGCCCCATTCAAAGTAATCTCCACCCCTAGAGGCAATAACCATTTTGATTTTTTCCTGCATAGATTGTATTTGCCTGTTCCAGGCTTTCATGTCTATGGAATCATACAATATATAGTCTTGTGTAAGGTTTTTTCTTCGGTATAATGTTTCGATGATCCATCCACATATCCATTGTTTGTTCTTTTTTATTGCTTATGAGTATTCCGTAGTGTGAATATACCGTATTTATTCATACAGGTTATATTGTACATGATAAAAAAATGTAGAAGATTCAGCTAATAGAAATAAGTGTTTCTAATTTAGTCTCTGGCTTTGTTATTGACTATTGTCTATCTTGATGTTAGCCTCCACATTTCTGGACCTCAGAGATCCATAAAAATACATGGATTGGGCTTTCTTAGGCAGTGTCTAGCTCTGAATGCAGTGAATCGATTAATACTGTAATGCCAAACACAACTGTTAATCAGCATTGCACACATTTAGCCCAAATTCGAGTCTTCCTTCTAATGTCAGCTTTCATGAATTGGTGAATTTACTCTTTAGATTTGAGTAGAAATACTTGCTTTGGCACTGGATAATAGGCTTCATAAAAAAATAATTGAAAATTTTAAATTAGTAGCAGGTGTTAAATACATGCTTGGATGGTTTTAGATTTTGCATTGAAGGCTAATTTCATTGTTTTCTCCATTGTTAAGGTTAATGCTCTGGATAATCTTGGTCAGACTTCTCTGCACAGAGCTGCACACTGTGGTCATCTACAAACCTGTCGCCTACTTCTGAGCTACGGCTGTGACCCCAACATCATATCCCTTCAGGGCTTTACTGCCTTACAGATGGGAAATGAAAACGTGCAGCAGCTTCTTCAAGGTATTAGGTGCTTTCATGAAATTAATTTTTTTATTTAATCTTTAAATTTTTTTCACATATGTGGGAGTTGGAGGTAAAAAGAAAACATTTTTTTTAATTTTGGCAGGCTGTTTTTTCTCCCTAATTTATTATTCTCAATGCCCAAATGTCATTAAATCTTAATTATCATTTTGTTCCAGTAGCATTTTCTGTCCAATTTCTCTAAAAGAAAGCTTTTAAGAGTAAGATATAATAGTTACTATTTCTTTTTAAAGAAGGGAAAACTTTAAGGTATGTGTCTCTTAGTAGAGCAACCATAGCGATAAATCATGGTCTAAAGATTGGCTCTATTTCTTCACTCCTCTTTTAGATTTTTTGTATGAAAGGCATATAGATTTTGTTATCCAACCATTTGATGTATTAAAACATTTAACTATTAAATTCACTCATATTCATTACATTTAAAAATATATCTACACATAGGTTAAACATTTCAGTCTAGAAATCAGGTTACCTGAAATTAAAATCCTTTGCCTACGTTGCTACATTTTACTAAAATTTTGTGTGCCTTTGACGTCCTCAAAACTCAAATGAGAAGAAATGTAACACATCAAGCCTTTTGTATCTTTAACAGTCACCCTCGATGATCCTTACATCTGAGGCCTAGAAACTACATTTTGAGAAAAACACTACTTGAATAGATAAAGGCAGGTTGATAAAACCTCCTGGAAACTGCTAAAACTGAACTAACTACAAGACTGCTTTCAAGATTACCTGTATTTTCCCATACACCACACATTTGTTCTATCAATCTTGAGGGTATAACACTAGTCCTATTCAGTTGCCTAATGACAGACATTTACAGTCTTGATGGTTTTATGCTAGGTGCTATTACTTACCTTTCTAGCTACTTTCTTAGAATAAATGATCCAAGTACAATTTCTAAGTCAAAGGTTAGCTTATAATTGTCAGTTCACCTTCTAGAAAAGTGGTTATGTACCATTTTACACTCTACAACTAACAGTGTGTGACAGGACCAGTTTTCCTTGTCAGCACTAGGCATTATGATTCTCAGTCTTTTTTTTAGATAAATTTTGAATGTGTGTATAAATTACAGAAGTAATCGATGCTTTTAAAATGCAGATTATAGGAAAACTGTCATGTAGTTCTCCCATTTCCTCTTTGCCCACTAATGGTTGGTGGGGGAATGTTATTTTGCTTTCTAAGATGTATGTTGCAATGTTCTATTTTTCTCTTTGCCTTATAACTTCATTTAACGCCTGGCAGATATTTTTTCTAAACCAGTTTTGGTTCTGCTTTTTTCTACTCTAAGACACTTTTCTACTGCAAGATAAAAAATATTCACCTATATATTCTTCTATTATATTTAAGTTTTAATTTTTATACTTAAGTCTTTAATCCATCTGGAGTTTATTTTGTTCTAAGATACAAGGTACATGTTTTGTTCCTTTCCTTTGAGATTTATATGAGTTATAAAACAGAATTTCAAACCTGAAAATGACTTCAGATATCTTCTAGTACAACTTGTCTCTCTTTAGAACTGGAAAAATTTGAGAGACCCAGTAAGTTCAAACAACTTGCCCCAGTCAGATAGCTAGCTAGTTAATGGCAGAACCATGGTTAGATCTCTGGCCATTGCTCTCCTAATTTAATATTTTTCTGCCATTCAACAGGCTTGGTTTTGAGCAGGCCATCTTTTTTCATCTATTTTATGTTCCTTTACATTGTTTAAATCACATAGTGATTATTCACATTTACATATATATATATATTTATATATTTAAGTTCGAAGAAATTATTACTGGTTTTTCTTTACTGCCATAGGGATTTTCTGCATAATTTACCAAACTGTAAAAGAATTCTACTTTTAGATAAACTGCCTCCTTTAAAGCTTGGTTCTACCTCTGAAGTAGGAGTTAATCACTCTTTCATTCTCTCTCTTTTTAGAGGGTATCCCATTAGGTAATTCTGAGGCAGACAGACAGTTGCTGGAGGCTGCAAAGGCTGGAGATGTAGAAACTGTAAAAGTAAGATATGATCTTATGTTTTTTGTTAACTTTGGATTTTTATTTTGACATTGCTTACTTAATGAATCTGTAATGTTAAAATGAAGAGCCTAGTTATATGTCCTTTATTTTAAAAGGTAAATGATACTAATTTAGTTTTCTGCAAATTAGGGTTATTGAGTCATAAAAGAAGCCTTTTAGTTTCATATGCTTCTCTGTAAATACATCATAGTCACAGGTTTAAATAAACTGCATGTTTATGGAAATGAATTTTGTTTAAAGAACCTATACATTTGTCCCTTTAAAAAAAATAAGGTATATCAAATTATTGTCCATTGAACCTATACATTTGTCCCTTTAAAAAAAATAAGGTATATCAAATTATTGTCCATATGCCACATAAAACAAGAAATGAGGAAAAAAGCTAAACATTGTGTCACTCTGTCTCTACATTTCTTCTGGTTTCTTCATTTCTTTGCCTAGTATTTAAATATAATAATAATACAGTGCATTGCCACTTTTAAGAGCCACTGTGTCCTAATAATCTTCAATTCATCTAAACTGACATTTTTTGAAGAGCTAACTGCAGCTCTTACATGGCCCATCTCCTATAATAGTCTTTCCTAGAATAACCCTTCCTCAGATTTTCCTTTACTTTTTCAAGTAGAATTGTATGTAATGTAATACCTATACCAGATATTTGTGTTACCGACAGATACTGTATATCTAGGTAAATATGTAATTCAAAAGCCTAACATTTTGAAAGAGCAAGAATGGTTTTTAGTTCAACTAATATAAATTAAAATCAACTCAGCATGTATGTTTTCTGAGTTAAATAATTTTTTTAATAATGCAGTAATGTTTTTTTTCTCAGTTTGGAAAACTTTTTCTGGCAATTATGTTATTTTAATTTCTAAAACTAGTAGGAGAAAACAACTTTGTTGTGTTCCCTCCCCCGATCCCAGACTTTTTCACAACAATACTGGTCATATTTGAAGCATCATTGACAGGTAATAAGTTTTATAAAAATCTAAATGTATTGATTTGATTTGTAGAAGTAGCTGTTTCATTGAGCAATATCACTATATTTCCATATGGTGTTCTCACTCCAGAACATACTCGCCCCACAAAGTCAATTTTCTGAGATTTACTGAGAACAAAATATAAATGTTGGTCTCATCTGAGCTTGAGTGCTAAGGAAACTTATTCACTGTTTTTTTAAATAGAAAGATTTCCGGAAGTTAATTTAAAAGTCCATGTGATCCTTTCCTACTGCTTTATCTACATAGATAGTACAGTTATTTCCAAATAACTTAAGATTTTATTTTTAAAATAATATCATTTTTCAAAGAAAAAATGCTATTAAAATGCAGTTTTATTATTTGACATGTTTCATATTTATTCCCTTAAGTAGGAGGCTAGTAGGATGTGGAAAGGAGGATTTTGTTTCTGTTACTGACTACTGACTTATAGGAAAACAAATCACTTGAGTTAAAAGTGGTGAGCTGATTTTTTTTTCTGCAGATGTGAAAAAAAATTAAGTTAAAGGCAATGAGTTAAAGGGCAACTAGCTGATTTTTTTATTGGTTGTGGAAGCGATTAAAAATTTTAAATGCTCATCCACTGACATATAAAAGAGCATAAAATTATATTTAGCGTACATACTATTAAAGACTAGACTTTGTTTTCATAAAGATAGAAGGAGGAAGAAATAGATAAAGAGATGAGATGATGAGATTGGGGCCAGGAATTGGACTTAGAAAACGGAATAATGACATCGGTTGAGAAAGACCTTCCTCTTTCCCTTAGTCTGAGAATAGTCATCAGGCTGTCTTCCTTCACCTTGGCTTTTAAAATCACTTGAAGGAAATTTATCTTCATTAACATTTCTATTCCTTATCTCTAGACTGGTGGCATGATGTGAATCACTGGGTCAGTAACATCTGCATATTACCCAATGCACACTTAATTATGTGCTCATTTGTATTTGTTTAGTAGTGATCCATAGGCTGGATAATTCCTATTAGAAAACCTGGCTCAAAGTGGACAAAATTGGAACTGACAGGTAGGGTGTCGAGTGGCTGGTGATAACTACCAAACCTAGCAGCACCTGGCACATCTCTTCCTAGAGCCTTCAGACCCATAAAATGCCAGCTCTCAGTTGGGACCCTGAATCTATATTATCTGACAACCTTTTGTTTGAATAGCATAGAAGAGCTTTATCAGTTCTGTAATTAAACCCCTTGAGGTTAAACCCACTGATAGTTGGATTCTTTTGTTTATTAGGCTTAGGTTATTACTGCTTTTTGGGTAGGATAATAGAGTAAGGGTTTTTACTAATATTGATGTTCTTAACTTTGAGCACCACGATTTATCATTTGTGTTGCTTTTCTTCCCCAAACTCTTTCATGTACGATACTCTGATTATTTTGAGTGTTACCATCGTAGCCTTTCTCAGCTAAGCTTCCTCATCTAAACCAAAGAACACAAGAAATTATTCGATTAACTATTTTCTTAATTCTCCCAAGGGTGCGATACATAAGCAATAGCATTCATTAGCGAATTCATTCCATATTAATGCAATATAATTCTCTAAATGCAGTTCCTTGACTACTAGCATCAGCATCACCTAGGAACTTGTTAGAAATGCAAAATCTCAGACCCTGCCCCAGACACAGTGAATTAGAAAATCTGGAGGGAGGGACCCAGTGCACACGAAAATTTGAGAACCACTAGTCTAGAGCACAACTTTTCAAATTTTAATGTGCTTACAGATCACCTTTGAATCTTGTTAAAATGAGGTTCTGACTCAGTAGATGGGGTTCTGATATTCTGAATTTTTAATAAGCCTCAGGTGATGCTGCTATGATGCTGTGTACTTCTACATATATTTGCCAAAAATGAGACTTAACACTTGCTGATAGTTGATACTTAGATTATCTTTATGTAAATAGTAGCAGTGGTAATGAAAAAATTTACCTACTAGCTTTGGCAAATAAAAGATGATACAGGCATAGATGAGAGGACCAGAGGTTTTTCCAGTAAATGACAAAATGAAGTAAGAATAGCAAATAGTTGTTGAGGATGCTGATTTGATGAGACAATAAAATAAAATCAGACTTTTGAAATTTCTACTAAATGAATGAAAACAAGCCAAAATATGTATACTATGTATGCATCATGTGTATATTATGTTCCATCCTATAGAAATTGTGTACTGTTCAGAGTGTCAACTGCAGAGACATCGAAGGGCGTCAGTCTACACCACTCCATTTTGCAGCTGGATATAATAGGGTGTCTGTGGTGGAATATCTGCTGCAACACGGAGCTGATGTGCATGCTAAAGATAAAGGGCAAGTACCAGCAATTGCCATGGCCTCTCTCCTTTATCTGACGTTTCTAAGAAAATCTGAAAATATTTTTATGGTAGTTGGTAGCTTTTTTATTTTCAGGGAAGTCTGTTTCCTAACATGGCTTAAATATAGCTTCTTAATTTCAGTTAAAATTTCATGATAGTTATCATTTATGTATAGACTTATTTGCATAATGCCTTATAATTTTATCATGGCCAAGGAGATTACAATATTAGTATGATACTGACTTTTAATATAGTAAATTTTTCAGTTTGCATTGAGGATATTTGAATTCTTTCAGTTTATCTTTAAATTACTTTTCTTTAAAATTATATAGTTCTCAATTATAGATACTAAGTAGATAGATGTCTGTGATAGTCTCTGCAATTTTAAGTATTTCCTCCCTGCTTCCCCCCAAAAATTTCCATCTATGCTTTCAGTAAATATTTAGGTTCTGTAAAATATAATCAGTATAATCCCTTGTGCAGGTCAAGAAATTTATCAGCTGTATGTAATTACCTCAATTAAAACCTATCTTTGTGTTGCATTGCTTACTTTTCATTTCAGAGGCCTCGTACCATTGCATAATGCATGTTCTTATGGACATTATGAAGTTGCTGAACTACTTGTTAAGCACGGAGCGGTAGTTAATGTAGCTGATTTATGGAAATTTACACCTTTACATGAAGCTGCAGCAAAAGGAAAATATGAAATTTGCAAACTTCTGCTCCAGGTATATATAAGTACTACAGACAGAGTGTATTTCATAGAATATGTTTGATATTTCTAATAATGCTAATATAAACTTTAGTAAGGAGATAGGAAGCAAAGTTACCTAATTCTCTACCTTGATTTCAGAGTAAATGTCATAAACAGTATTTTAATCTATGAGTATATTTACCACACATAGATTTACTATTGTATAAAGTCAGCTCTCATGTAACAGTTCTATAATTTTTCTTTAGTACTTTAACTTCAAAATATTTGATGGATTATGTAATTTATAAGCCAGATTTATTTAGCACTCATAAAATTGATAATACTGGTTTAATACAGGTACCAGTATAGATATTTTACAGTAAAAACAAGACTAAAATTTAAATTTATAATTTATTTCAGTGTTTGTGAAAACTAAAAATAGCATACATGAAAGTTAATTTTTAATGAAATACCTTATTTTGAATGTAGTTTAACATTTTGATTATATTATTGCATTACAAGAGTCCAATAACATTTAACTGCCTCTATAATATTTTTATTATAATTTTCTGTGTATTAAACATTAAAAACAACCATGTTAACCTTTAAGGTAGAGTCTCAGTATAAAATAGTTTTCTTTGGTGTAGTTACATTGTCTATTTTTTCATTGACCTAGGACAAACTTAAGCCAATTCCTCCCTTTCTCTTTTTCACATGCCCAGCATGGTGCAGATCCTACAAAGAAAAACAGGGATGGAAATACTCCTTTGGACCTTGTGAAAGATGGAGATACAGATATTCAGGATCTACTTAGGGGAGATGCAGCTCTGTTAGATGCTGCCAAGAAGGGTTGTTTAGCCAGAGTAAAGAAGTTGTCTTCTGCTGATAATGTCAATTGTCGTGATACCCAGGGCCGACATTCAACACCTTTACATTTAGCAGGTAAGTGAATGAAGTTTCACAGAGTTAGTCTGGCAACACCTAAGATATTGTCTGAGTAAAATATTTAACCTGAGTAAAATATTTTCTGTAAGTAAACTTAAACGATTCAGTTCAAATATCTTCTAATACCACCATTATACTCTAGTGTATTTATACAAGGCAACTGTACTTCATGTTCACTTTAGTACTAGTATGTGGCATTCAGTAAGAACAATTGAAAGCAGCTCTGCCAGCCACTGTGTACTTTGGAACCTTTGTTCCAGGTTACCGTATTGTTTGAATCATCTTTGGTGAGTGAGAAAAATATGCTGCTTGAGCCAGCCTTCCTCTTGAGAAGCTAAAGTTTGCCATTCTTCTGATGATAGTTGTTAAGCACAAGCAGAAAAGAAATCTTAAAAGATTTTCAGAAGTTACATAAACCAACCCTGGACCATAGACTAATACCAATCCATGGCCTGTTAGGAACTGGGCCGCACAGCAGGAGGTTAGCAGTGGGCGAGCAAGTGAAGCTTCATCTGTATTTGCAGCTGCTCCCCAACACTAGCATCACCACCTCAGTTCCACCTCAGATCGTCAGTCATTAGATTCTCATAGGAGCACCAGTCCCTGGTGCCAAAGAGGTAGGGCACTACTGGCTTAAACAACAGAAATTTATTTTCTCCCGGTTCTGGTGATCAAGGTGTTGGCATGATTGGTTTCTCCTGAGGCCTCTCTCCTTGGCTGGCAGGTGGCCACCTTCTGCTGTATCCTCACACGGTTTTTTCTCTGTTGTGAACACGTCCCTAGTGTCTCTCTATGTCCTAGTCTCCTCTTATAAGGACACCAGTCAGATTGGATTAGGGCCTACCCTAAATTACCTCGTTTTAACTTAATTACCTCTTTAGAGGACCTGTTTACAAATAATAGTCACATTCTAAGGCACCTTTTTGGCACCAGGGACTGGTGCTCCTATGAGAGTCTAATCCCTGATGATCTGAGGTGGAGCTGAGGTGATGTTGCTAGTGCTGGGGAGCGACTACAAATACAGGTGAAGCTTTGCTTGCTAACCTGCTGCTCACCTCCTGCTGTGCGGCCCAGTTCCTAACAGGACACAAACCGGTACCAATCCATGGCCCAGGAGTTGTTAACCCCTGTTCTAAGGTACTGGTGGTTAAAACTTCAACATAGGAACTTTGGGCGAACCCAGTTGAGTACATATATTTGTTGTAAATTTTCACTCATAAAATTGGCACAGTGCACCTTTGTTTTTAGTGCAGCTACACTGAAGGTGATAGAGAATGGGCCATTAAAATCACTGAGCTAGTACTTCCGTGGATTTGCATCATAGGCACATTTGACTCATACAGTGTATCTAACCACACATGGTTTAAAAAGAGAAAAGAGTAATGCAGGTGTTTCTGCCACTTTGATATGAGAGAAATCTACTCTCAGTTCATTTCCTTCTCACAGTGTAACTCAGTGTGTTCCTAGTGTTTAAAGGATAATTCTGGTTTTATGAGATTTTTACCTTTAAATTCTCACCTCCTATAAATTGGGACTCCACTGCCCAAGGAAAAGAATTTTTCCATCGATGTTGTCTTTTAGAGAATTTTAGAGGTGATAAGGTACAGATGCTATCACTTTTTCTCATATGGTGAGAAAATCAGGAGTTTCTAGTTTATGCAAGAGAAGATGTGACCTGATTTGATTTGAAGTGTGCTGTGCATATTTATTTATGTTAGCTTTTTATATCTTTATGGTAGCTTATTTAGAACATTTAACATTGCTATTTAAATCGATGTTGCCTTTGTAAGTGGCAAATATGTTATATACACAAAATATTTCTGCCCACTTGGGCAGTGTTATACCTTAAGACCTGGAAGGACTTTTGGATTCACTGTAATACTTAGCTTATGAAAGTTATGTGGTTTTGTTTTTCTCTATCTTACTAAAATGTTTTACTTTAGATCCTTCAGCAAAAGGATAAAAACTACAATAAAAATAAGTGTGAATAAAATGTTTTGAACTATTTTAAAGTTTCAAGTTATAATCTAGTTTTATGTTGGCAAAGTTAAGGTCCAGATTTGGATTCAATCTATGATTATGTGGCAAATAAAGGATACCTTTACCACAAGAGTGTGCACTAAGAAAGCTGACAGTTCCCAAGATGACAGATGATAGGTTATGGCATTATTTATAAAATACTTAGTTTTACTTCATAGCATTAGCACCAAACATAGATCCTGCTGCCAGACTTGTAAAGATGTGTACCTCTAAGTTCTCTCTAGCAAAAAGCATGTCCCTGTGGCCATCTGGGTAAATGGGGTCCTGAGACCCATGGTGGGTGCTGTCTCCTACTTTGCCAGCCACTTATGTTCCTAACTTGGCTTTTATATGATTGACTGCCTTTAATTTGCAGCCCTTTAGACCATGTAACTGAGTTCAGGAACTTGTACATAACAACCAGGAGGGCAGGGACTTTGGTAAGAAGGTTTTAAAAGGAAAGATACAAGCAAATCACTTTGAGAGTCTAAAATGAATGGGTATCATTACTAAAAGCTTCCAACTTGAGGCCAGTGGATAGTTTTTTTCCATATGATAAATTTTTAATAGACTCCAATCAAGAATTTCAGATTTTTCTAAAGTTTGTTTTTAAAATAATGTTTATGCTTTATATATAGGTATATAGAGATATAAGTAACTTTTTTATATTGACAGTTGAAAGTAATTTTACTTCTTTTCTAAATCAGCTGGTTATAATAATTTAGAAGTTGCAGAGTATTTGTTACAACATGGAGCTGATGTGAATGCCCAAGACAAAGGAGGACTTATTCCTTTACATAATGCAGCGTCTTATGGGGTAAGTTCTTTCATTTTACCTTTAAAAATCTCTGAGATTTTCAAAGTGAAAATCAGTATTGCAGTTCAAAGGGACTCTCTCATTTTATAGAGGAGTAAATATGAGGGCTAAAGAGGTTAAATAACTTCCAAGTTTCAATTCTGGATCTATTGCAAGCACATTTTACCATTCATTTTATTACTTTCCTTGGCAGCTGTCTCTTTTCATAGAGATGTTGATTTTATTTATTTGTGCCTAGGAAACCCATTGGGATTCATAGGACTCTGTAGAGATTCAGATGCATTTCTCCTGACTTTTACAGCCCTAAATGTTACAACCAAGATTTACCATCTTCAGTAGTATAGTTTGAATAATTGAGGAAGGCTGCTGGTTTATAAATCGATGTTCAGCAGCTTTAACACTTGAAAAAATGAGAAATTGTTAAAGTCATATTAGTTCTCTCCCTTATAGAATTCTTCACACTATCTAGATCATTTCTCAAGTTATTGAAATGTCTACTATAATTTTAAGTTAACTAGCCATAAATTATAATGTTGGGGAGAAACACAGCTTTTCTTTTCATTTTCAGACTAAGAATGAAAACATGAAACAACAGATACATGACTAGATTCTTTTTAGGAACTAAAGTGTGATAAAATTTCAGACTGTAACAGGAGTATTTTCTTTTACAGCATGTAGATGTAGCAGCTTTGCTAATAAAGTATAATGCATGTGTCAATGCCACGGACAAATGGGCTTTCACACCTTTGCATGAAGCAGCCCAAAAGGGACGAACACAGCTTTGTGCTTTATTGTTGGCCCATGGAGCTGATCCTACTCTTAAAAATCAGGAAGGACAAACACCTTTAGATTTAGTTTCAGTAAGTGATGGGCTCTTTGAAAAATCTCAATGCTTTTCTCACTTTTTAAAATTCACTTGGTATAGATAAAATGTCTTCATGGTGAATGTGGCAAAATCTGGTTTTTAGCCCAATTTAAATGTAGAACTTCTTTGGTATTAAAATGTAATAACTAAATAATAGAATTATCAATCAGTTATTTTGTCCCGAGAACTTTGGGAAATGAGAAAAGGTATAGCTGCTTATGTTAGTTGGGAAACAAAACAGGCACAGGCCCTCATGAACACTACAGTGCATGCAGTGCAGGGTAGTACAGGACATGGGTCTTGATGAACTTCCACATCTGGGAACTGTGCCCTCAAGGCACAGACGCAAACCCTGCTTCTAGTAGAGATTTCTTTCCCTCCCACACTACTTCATCCCAAAGTTCCTATTCCTTACCCCACCAGAACTATTCATGGAACAAGCTTGTTCTTCCAGTTTTCTATGGAAGTCCTTTTTTTCTTTCCTCTCCAAGCAACTTGTGTAGAAGTCTTTCTCCCCTCTGCCTCTGCTTTGGCCACTGTGACACAGGTGCCTCTCTTGCCTCCGCCACTGGGGAAATTGACCAGAGCAGTGGGGAGAAAGGGAGAAGAAATTCTTGAGGTAGGTAGGAAGAAGTCTCTTCTGCAGACTGCTTTCTACTGAGAGAGATTTAGTTGTTCCAAGTTACATTGAGAAGCTGATTTAGTTCAGCTGCTCTGGGGGTTAAATAGATTTTTCTCAGGTTGACAACCCAAACATATCTGTAAGATTTTTTCAGGGGAATATCTTTACCATTCCAAATTACCTTAGAAGTGAACTTTTCTAATTCAGTCAACCCATTTGTTAGTTCACTAGATATAACTGACAATGAAACCAAGTTCTTCAGAAAATATACATGGGCTTTAGAGTCAAACAGACCTGCCATAGAATTCCAACCCTACCATTTATACTAGTCCAGTCTTGCAAGTTGCCTAACCTCTGAGCCTCAGTTACCTCATCTATAAATGGGGATAAAATATATCTGGCTATTATGAGAATTAGTAATGTACTTAAAGTCCTTGGCATGGTATCAGGTACATAAAAAGCACCCAATAAATGGTGCTAATATTATTTTAGAATGTTATATACAAACTATGAGTGCCATAGGAGTCCTCAGATTTGGGGGGGAAGAAAAAGGTGAGGATTGGAATGGATGATATAAATGACTAACCATGAAAACAAGTACTGATTTACTTCTTGCTAAACATTAATTACTCAGTATCATAACTGAGCATTGTGAAAGAATGGTGTATGTCACTAATTAAACAAATTAATGTACCAGTAAATTTGGGGATTTTTTTCATTCTAGCAGATTTGATTAAAATGATTATCTTTGTTACCCCCCCCAAAAAATATGTTCAGTTTTGAGGAAAAAATATATCGTTGAATAGTTTCCAAGAAATATAAACAATCATTATGTTTGCTGAAGATCCATGTAGGTTAGATTAACTTCTTTCAGAGTAATTGTGATAATGTTAAAAGCTCTTCCTTTTTTAAACTGATATTTCTATAATTCATTTCAGTGCTTTTTCATAGTATGAAAGTTATTTTTTTTTTCATGCTTTGCCACATTTAACAATTTTATTTTCAGTGTCTCGGAAGAGATGTTCTGAATTACGTTTTATATTTAATAATAGTTTAGCTAACTATCACTTATTTGCTTCACTTTTTTATTTAAAAATTATCTTACAATTTTTATATAAAAAACAAGTCTAGTGCAAATCTGCTGGGTTTTTGTCATGTTTTAAAATGCATTCTGTTGGATATAGTAGAATTTTAAAACCTGCTAATCATAGATTTCCTCTCTCTCTGAAATGTACCTTAGGCAGATGATGTTAGTGCTCTCCTGACAGCAGCCATGCCCCCTTCTGCTCTGCCTTCATGTTATAAACCTCAAGTGCTCAATGGCGTGAGAAGCCCAGGAGCCACTGCAGATGCTCTGTCTTCAGGTCCATCTAGCCCATCAAGCCTTTCCGCAGCCAGTAGTCTTGATAACTTATCTGGGAGTTTTTCTGAACTGTCTTCAGTGGTTAGCTCAAGTGGAACAGAGGGTTCTTCCAGTTTGGAGAAAAAGGATGGTGAGACATTCTACAAAAATAACTTTCTAACTCGTAGCCACATATTTAGTATTTGGAATGCTAAAAAGTTGTTTTTTAACCTTAAATATAACTTTTAGTATCAGATTAATTAACATAGTCTAAAAAATTTATCATTGTATTATTTTCCTTACATTATTACTAGAATTTCTAATGTAACTTTCTCCTTCCAAGTTGAACTTGATCCTTCTAACCTATTCTTCAGATGTAAATATGTTTTTTGAAAGGTTTAGAAGTCCTTTTAGTTGAGTAGTTATGCCTTTATTTGCCTCTTCCAGTGTATTATTGCAAAGTTATGAAATACTTTTTACACCATGTCAAAATACTGAATTTTGAAGATTATTTTTTAAAAAGAAGAGGAAAAGGCACACATATATGTGCAGCCTCTGTAAAGCTGCTCTCTCTTTAGCTTTTACCTGTCAAAATTTATCTTACCCTAAGCAACACTGTGGAACTTGTTTTCATATGCATTTTTGTGAAGTAGCTTACATCCTCAAAGAAAGAAACTTTCTTTTTTTTTTTTTTAGTGAAGGTAAAATTAACATTAATTTCAGCTGTATGAAACTTATGTTAAAGGTACAGTTAAAAATAAATTTTTAATGAAAAGTTTTTTTTAACCTGAAAGTGCCTCACCATTGGTTAACTGTTTCGTGATGATATTTTATAGCTTTCTCTTTGCAGTTTTTGATGTTATGTTCAGTATTATATCCCAAGTGGCTATTAATATTTTGCTTCATTTTTATTTTCTTCATGTATATAGTAATAGCACAAAGCTTCATTGTTATAATTTTGATATAATTCTGATGTGAAATTTTGTTCTGGATTTTTTATTTTCTAGTTCCAGGGGTGGATTTTAGCATAACTCAGTTTGTAAGGAATCTTGGGCTCGAGCATCTAATGGATATATTTGAGAGAGAACAGGTGAGTAGATGGATTGTTTTGCTTGGTTTGGTGTTCTGTGAAATCTTAGGGAAAAAAGTAGAAATACTTGAAATTCACTGAATCATTGAACTTGTTTGAGGAGTTAGGGGATGGTTTTTTAAGAGACTGAAAATCAGTTACTCTTCTAATTTGGCTTGTTCTTCGCATTCCTGTTTAGTTTATTAGCACATAAAAATTGATTATTGGGTAGTAATAGTAAAAGAGCTTTCTTGAATGGAAAGTTTAGCTTATTCAACCCTTATGTTAGCCTTGATACCTATTTGTTTAGTTCTGTTGGTCTATCACTGTAAGCCTGACATTTTGATAGCCACTAGAGAAAAGTATATAGATATGACAACTAATATCTGGGCTTTTTTAGAACAGTCCCAATTTACAGTACTCTGTTAGAATACAATTATTGATTTTTTGGTTCAGAACATATACTTACTTTTGTACCCTAAGGAACTTTTGTCCTAGTTATGGAGCTATAACAAGAACATGAAGAGTTAAGTATTTGGCATAGATTTTAGATATTCAAAGAAAGAAAAGATTACCGCAAGCTGGAGTATTCAGGGAAAACTTCATGGAAGATGTGTAAATAAAACAGGAATTTAAAGAATGTCTTTAGTTCCACGAAGTGAGAATAATATATTTGAAATGAAAAGGTTAGTTTGAACAGTGATGCAGAAGGGCCAGTTAGCATAACCTGGATCCTGTAGAAACCATAGAAGATGTTATATAAATAGGTTGGATGGTGGAAAAGATAAACTAGTGTACCTGAATGTAGTTAATTTGAAAGTGTATTTTTGTTTGGCACTTTAGTTCTTCTCAAGTCTTATGATAAATGAAAATGACGATAATTTTGACAGTTTGTGACTCCGCTTTTTGTAATTAGTTAGCTAATTACCTGCAATATTTTTGTTTTCAATTTTAGTTTCACAACTGGTTTATTTTTATTCATAAGCTGTTTGAAATAACTTGAAATAAATGTATGAATCTAATATATTGTCAGATCACCAATATATTAATGTTCACTAAATGAGTAAGTCTTCTAAACAGTTTTATCCTCTTTTGTAAGATCACTTTGGATGTATTAGTTGAGATGGGGCACAAGGAGCTGAAGGAGATTGGAATCAATGCTTATGGACATAGACATAAACTAATTAAAGGAGTTGAGAGACTTATCTCTGGACAACAAGGTATTTCATTTTAAATCATTGCTATCATCGGTTTAACAGTTTACATAAAGGCATTCTTCAGTTTACTAAATGATAATAATATGTAAGAGAGAGTCTATTTAATAGGAAGAGCACTAATTGAGATTTGGGAAACCTGGAATCAGGTCTTAACTCTGCAGCTTTTAAGCTTCCTGAGCTGCTACTGTTTTCTGTATGAACCTAAGTAAAATTTCTGAGTCATTTAGAAATTTGAGGATTGCTTTAACTCTGAACTTTTTTTCTGTTATTTCTATTCAGTTATTTCTGAAGTTATTCTGCCTCTAAAATTTTGATTCTAAAAGATCTGAAACTTGGATATCGTATCTCATGTTAATATAGTAGGTAATGACTAGGTGTTCAGGCCTTCCCATAAAATAGTTTATAAATCTGTCTTTTGTTGTAAATAGCTAAATTCTAAAAGCAGTGAAAATGCTAAGAAACAATAATGGTGTAACTGAAGAAATTTAACAAAGTCGAATAATATTTTTATTTCTCCTGAATGCTGATACATAAGGAAAATGCAAATCGTATTGATACAACAAATGTTAACACTCTATGTACTAAAATGTGAATTAATTTAAGTGTCAAAACCACATTTTCACTTTATTGTTAAACTGAGGAAATGATTTACCCTGGGATCAGAGCATCCTATAATTGAAGTCCTGGCTGTATAATTAGGGTTGAAGATAAAACTCCACTAGCAAAATTAAGGAATTTTCAGGGAAAAATGTATGCTAGCCAGGATAGGGTTCATGTCTCAAGAAAAAAAGCACCTCTAAAAATTAGATGATTCAAGCTTAGGAATGCTTTAAACTGGAATTTTGGAGTAGGATCAATAAAGGTAGGTGAGGTGGCAGCAGGGAAGTAGATAGGGTAAAGGGGGTCAAATATTTGGCAGGAGAAGGAAATTTAACTTTGGGTGTATGCACAGTGCAATATATATATGATATATTGTCGAATTGTATACTTGAAACCGATTCGATTTTGTTAACCAATGTTACCCCAATAATTTTAATATAAAAAATTTTTTTTAAAGGTAGATGAACTTGTTTGGTAGAGACTAAGGCAAAATGTTTAAAATATGAGATAGTCTTGGATATTTCCAGTATACATGACAAAATTTTATAAGATAAAGACGAGGGAAAAGCCATGGCTTCATGGGATGTTACTACACGATATGAATAGCATCGTAAATGAAAAACTAGAGCCCTTAGTTGTAAACTGTTATTGTGACACCACTAGAATAATACTGATCTGGTAGGGTAGTAATTGTGCTAGAGTACTGGAATAAGAAGGGTCATTTAGGGAAGTGGCAGGTTAAAAAAGGAAAGCAGGCAGTCTTTGTACATTAAACACATCAATATCTGGCACACAGTTATTAAGACTGCATTGAAAGGCCCAGGAAACAGTGATGGAAACAAAGACACTGCCTCCAAGTGGCAGAGATAAGTACCTACATGCTACCTGTGGTGCTGGAGTCATTCTGAAACATCTAGCTACAATTGGATAATAATGTTCATTCCTACATGAAGGAAAAACATGCTCATGACACAGAATGTTGCCTAATCTAGCACATCAGGGTCACTTGCCTCATAAAGTTATCATCCTCCTCATCTTCATTTGAAGCCAGGATTCTATACCTACCGTATACCTAATTTGCAAAGTGGAATCTATGGCAGTCTTGTGACAGTCTCTCATCTTGCTGTCATTCAAAAGCCTTAGCTGTCATTCAGTGTATCAAGTCAATAGATTGCTTGTCCTGATCTTTCTGTACTAATAAGAATCTTTCTTTGGGGCAGTCTGAAGATATCTTAGTCAAGCATGTGTGACAGTCTTTATTCTGTTTAGTCTTTATTCTATAAAATTTTCACCTCTTTCTAGTTTCCATGCTTATAGACATTGTAATTCAGCCATACCATTAAGTCTTCATCAGATTTTGGCATGTTGGTGGTAGTCTGGTTATTCAGACCAGAACTCAGAACAAGAATAGTACTCTTAATCTCCAGAGGCAAATTGCCATGCATTGATCCAGCAGTAAAGGATTTGATCCCTACCTGGGGAAACAGTGGAGCTTTGGCAATCTTATTGTAGAGATTAAAAGAGGATTGTGTTACAGATACACCAAAAGAAGTAGAAAATAAGATTTTTGTTTAAAAAGCTTTTGTGAAAGTAAGGATACAAAAAAGCATATGGTTGTCATGATTATTAACATTCAGAAAATATGACAAATTCATTGCCAAATTAAAATTTTTATTATGGGTTAAACTGAGCATTCTGTAGTTAATAAATTCTGTGGACTTCTCATTCTAAGACAATTTTAAATTACCTTAGGCCATGCAAGTTTCATAATTCTTGTAGTTATAAAAAACAAAGGGACTGATTGCTGAAAGGGTTGCACATTTAGTAAAGGAAATAATTTTAGGAAGAAAATGTGTGGCAAACTCATTATGAATTGGAAAAAAGAAAAAGATTTTGTGAACTATTCCCACAAAACCCTATGCCTTGTCAGGTCAAAAATTAGTAGTTTAAATGCAGTGTGGTGTTCCAGTTTGGATTCTGGAACAGAAAAAGGTCATTAGTGGGAAAAAAACTGGTGAAATCTAGAAAGTTTTTTTAAATCGGTAGTAAGCATCAGATAAATCAGATGGTTATTTTTGGTTGGTGTTAATTTTTTTTGGCAATTTTTTTTTTACTTTCAAATTTTACTTGATAGGTCTTAACCCATACTTAACTCTGAACACTTCTGGAAGTGGAACAATTCTCATAGATCTGTCTCCTGATGATAAAGAGTTTCAGTCTGTGGAGGAAGAGGTATGTTCATATACCTTAAATAAATGTTGGTTCAATAGCTAAGTTTCCTGAGGTTTCCAAGTCTACTTGAAAAAGTAGTAGAGTTTTTAAATTATTTCTAACTCTTTATACCATCTGGAAAACTTTCAAAATCATTTAAGATACACTCCCTCAGTAAACCTTAAGTCCAGCAACTTGACTCAGCACTACAGAAGTCCGTTGGAGAAGAAGTTGCTGTCATTGGGGTGGGGGAAGGGAGGGAATACTAATGTTCTCTTCCTTCACAAAGGCAGTTGCAAAGCCCGAAACTCAGACAAGACCCAGAACATGTGGATGCTACATATCCAGAAATTATTTCTTCTAGCTTTTCCCCCACAAAACTCTTGTATTCGCTGAAATCTAATAGTGCCTTACACGTTGAAGAATGTATACCCTATATGTTTGAGTTGAGCTCAGAAGATATAAAATTGAGACTTAGTTCTAAAACTCAAGAAACTCCAACTCTTAATGAAATGCAAATTGCGCTTTATTAGAGCAAAACAAATAGGAACAAATATGTTTTATTTTTTAGTATGTCAAGCTGTTAGTTTTGATTAGCTCACCTATGTATCCGGTTGTTTCTTTTTCTTCCTTTAGTTTGCATTATATGGTTTTCACCTATAAATACTGTTTTCAAGTTGAGCGTACTAACATCTATTGCTAAAAAATAGTACTTGTGAACTTATAGAACTCGTTCTTTAAACAACAAAGTTATAAAAACCCATATTTTATACTCTCAAAAATAGAATTCTATGAGTTAAGAACTATGTTCCCCAAATTAAAAAAGACATAAAAGCTAATGGACATATATTTGAAATATTTTTCCATCAGATGCAAAGTACAGTCCGAGAGCACAGAGATGGAGGTCATGCAGGTGGAATCTTCAACAGATACAATATTCTCAAGGTAATGTTAGTAAAGATAAGTTTGCTGAGACTATAGTTTTCAAAGCCCAAAGTTATAATTAACTTTCATAAGAACGTGATGATCTGTTCAGCCCAATAAGTGTTTGACAAGGCATCAGTGGGTATTTTGGGAAAGAGTACATCCTTGGAAGGTTAAGATTCTCAAAACTGGTACTATTTTTATAACCAGTAATTTAGTTCAGCACTTTTTGAACATACTCAAATTTAGGGGTTATGCTTTATCTTGGGGTAATGAAAACTCCTGTAGGTTTAGGATTTCATATAAACTATTAAGGTCCTCTGTTGTAACAAAGGTGAATTTTTTTTTGTGACTCATGAAAAGACCCCCGTCTTTATAGTTATATAATGCTTTTTTTGTTTGTCCTAACTATGACTACTCCTGGTTTTGATGAGTCACCATACATATCCCATTTATAATTTTAACTGTACACTCAACTTGAGATACATAATGATTTTATAATTACATTTATATATTCTTAATCATCATAAAAATAAGGTCATCAATATTAAAATGCAGATATCTAATACCTAAATTTTAAACTCAAAAGTGAATCGTATCATCTTTCAGCTATTGTATTACCATTTCACAATAGTATATTATTATGAGTATAATATTAGATGTCATATTTTAGAGTTAGTGAATACTAAAATTATTAGTTGAAATGCTATATTTATACTATTAGAAATTAGATGATTTAAAACAAACACATTCAGGTAAAGTTTCATACTTCTGGGAGTTCCTTTTGATTAGTTTATATCATAGTATGACATATGAATAACATCTTAATATTTCCATTCACGGACATATATAATCATTTTTAACAAGATAAATAATTATGCCTATTACAGGCAAGTTTTCAGTCAAGTCCACTTTGTAACAGTAACAACGTGTAGAAGTTTGTTAAGGGCGACGGCAAGTGTTTGATTTCCAGAATGCAAGCCTACCTCTCTTTATTGCGCTTCGCTTTATTGAGCTTCACAGATACTGCATTTTTTACAAATTGAAGGCAAGACCCTCCACGAACAAAAAGATTACAACTCGCTTTATTGCGATACTCGCTTTATTGCGATACTCGCTTTATTGCAGTGGTCTGGAACCGAACCCACAATATCTCTGAGGTATGCCTGTAGTTGGATTTGAGAAAGTATTCCGTTTTCTTCCTCTATAATGGTATTTTAATGCAATATTTAATCAGAATTTTTTTCAGTAAGACTTTTATTTTTGTTCCCTTTTTTTTTTTTTTAACATAAATGAGATTTGTTTATGTTAGTTGTTTTCCTTGATATTGTCTGTGGCAATATTTTGAATTATTTTGAGCCAAAACTAGAACCATCAGACCCCAATGTGCTTAGGACCAACAGGGGGCTGTAGCAATGTTAAACACAGCTTAATAAATGGCTCTAGAATTATGAAATTTGATCCTAGAAATACTCCAAATGAAACCAGCATTCATCTTTAACTCTTCTCCAGACAAAAACTTAAAGAATTGGAGGGGTAGGGAAAGCTAGAGGAAAAAGTAGGGTTATGTGTGTATGTGTTTTAAGAATGTGTTTTGGTGTGACTATTTCAAGTATTTTTAATCAAAAGCAGGTAGAGATAGTACTTTGAGCCTGATAAAGCAGCGAGGGAATACTATTTACTCTTTTTAATACTTATATACAGAACTCAACATGTCTGATTTGGAGATGTGTTAGTAAGAACTAAATTAATGAAATGGAAGTATTTTAATGAATGGTATTATTAACTTTCACATATGGCCATATGTAGCTTTTTTCCTTTTGAAATTTTCTATTTCCAAAATGTAGCTATATTTCCATATTTGTGGTTGGAACAGAGTATTTTTAGTTTACTAAAATAACACAGTTTACATTTCAGAGAAAAGTTTTGTCTCTTCTGGCTATGTGGCCCATTTTTTGGTTAAGAGGAACAAGTAAGTAAGTATTATGACCTAAAGATGTGTTTTTTTTGGTTTCTTTTTTATAGATTCAGAAAGTTTGTAATAAGAAGCTGTGGGAAAGATATACTCACAGACGAAAAGAAGTTTCTGAAGAAAACCACAACCATGCAAATGAAAGAATGCTATTTCATGGTAAGACTCCTCTTCCCCCACCCTTCCACCTTGCTTCTCCACATTAGGGTAGTTTTTGGTCAGGTATGAAATAATAATCTGTATATTCCTCGTATCATTTTTAAAAAATAAACATTTCTGTAAATTTTACGTTTATATTAGTATTATCAACCTCTTTTGAATTTGTATATTTTACAATGGATAGTTTATAAATAGGATTACTTAATGGAATTAAAAATAGAAATGGGAATATTGACTATTCCTATTTTCCTTTTTTCTTTAAATAGTAGATTTTGCTTATTGTGATCACTAAGAAATTGTTTTACTTTTAACTAGTCGACTAAATTAAAATAAGATCTGTGAATCACCTCAGAAGAATGTATGCACTCTGTCAAAACTACATTTAACTTCATTGTTAAAAGAACTAAATTAATGAAACTAAATTAATGAAACATCATTGAACCTGTGATGTTTTCTGAGTACTTTTGTTGAATTGAGAATACCATTACTTACATTCTTGACATTTCTTGTATTTTTTTATGTTGCAAGTTGGCAGGTGTTGGTCTTTCAAATTTATAGATATAAATATAGATATTAATGTAGTATTTATCAAGTCTTCAAGCACATTACCCATAGTAGCCACAGTCTTTTTTTTTTCCACTGGGCTTCGACTACAGAAAATTTATTTAGAGACCTGTAAAGTTCTATAATACACAGCATGTAAGTTTCACAATCCCTGGAGACTCTGTAGCAGTCTGAATTTGTGTGTAATATCTAAATGGTACTTCTCATTCTAAACTCCTAAAAATCATGATAACCTCTTGGCACAGAGCATAATATTTATTTATGTATTGACTTTGTGGTTATACTGAATGATTTTTCTGTTTTATAATATGAATGGTTTTGGCTTTTCCAAATTAATTCAAATAAATGATTGTATTCAGTATTTCTGTAAATTAGAATTGTGTATTTTCTCTTTGTGAATAGGGACACTCATTTTGATGAAGCAGTTAGCTGTATTATATTGGCTGCTCTTAGTTCCCACCCTCACAATACTCCCTGGCCTGGTTACCATGCTCAGTATCTCCTCCCCTTTGGCTAAACTTCCCGTCTTGGCACATGTGCAAGGAAGGAAGGAACACACCACATTTTAGGTGGAATCTAATATAGCAGGTGATGAAAGGCAGAGAAGTGGAAGAATAAGAGAAAAGAGGTATAAAGAAGAGAATGAACATGAAAAGACAGAGTACATAGACATGCGTGTCATTGTAAGACCTAATTGTAACCAGTTTTATTTCAGATGAGTTATAAGACCCTTGGTTCTAGATTTGTATGGATTTGGGGTCTGGAATTTGATAACTCTAGCATTGATGTTTGAAGTGATCTGGTATTCTAATTGAATCTGTATGTGTCCTTATTTTTGGTATCTGAACCACCACCCTATTAGAAACATTGACATTAGCAATTCCTCTAAAATAGTTATTTAAACTAGTGAACCAGCTGGCCATTAACTTGCTACCCTTGTTTTCTGATTTTGCTTTGTCGTAGTGGTGGTGTATGTATGCTTAAGAATTTAACTTCTTAGAGTCTTTATGTTTTTTTTTCTTTTTCTAAGATTATTTTAAATTATTATCCATCTATATGTATTTTAGGGTCTCCCTTTGTGAATGCAATTATACACAAAGGCTTTGACGAAAGGCATGCCTACATAGGTGGCATGTTTGGAGCTGGAATTTATTTTGCTGAGAATTCTTCCAAAAGCAATCAGTATGTATATGGAATTGGAGGAGGTACCGGGTGTCCAGTTCACAAAGACAGATCTTGTTACATTTGCCACAGGTAAGAGATCACTTGTTCTCATTTTTTTTATAAGAATCCAATTAGAACTGATTTCATATTTGAAATTTTTGAGAAGCAAGACATTATCTTGGACAGTTCTACGAATCCAAGCTAGGTGTGTTGCAGGTTGCTTTTGGCTCTCACCAGTTATAATAATAGCATATATTTATTAAAAGAACTTTATGGCCCAAGAACAGTTCCATGCATTTGATCTATTTAACTCATTTAATTATTAGACCATCTGGTGCTTTAAAGAAATACTGAGTATGAAAGATTTTTGTGGCTCTTGAATATTTTAGGACTGTGGACTCATTAAAAATATAGTATTCACATTCTAAGATGGTATTACTTGCCAAGCCTAATCATTTCGTGAGACTTCATGAGCGAATCTCTCTTCCATTATGATATCCTAAGCCTGAATTTATGATATTACTACCTGAAAAGTTATAATAAAATGCATCAATCCTTTAGGAAGCATATTATTATCAAATAACTACTTTGCACGTTTTCCTCCCACTTTTTGTGACCCTGATCTAATTCAATTGTTAAAATCATTCAAATAACTTGGCTCTAGTTGATAAATTCCTCATAGATAAAGAAATTACCTTTTGCCATTTGAAAAATCAAGTAAGATTAATTATTGAGATTTATCCTAGTTAGGGCACTGTTTATAAAGATCTAGAGCAGTAATTATCAAATATTAGCTAGTTCCAGAATCACCTAGAGAGCTAGTTAAATGCAGATTCCTAGGCCTTGCTTCTTGAGTTGCAGTTTTTAGTAGGTCTGGGATAGGAGCCCCTGGGAATTTCTACCAAGTTCCCAGGTGATACTGACACTTAATGATCACTGATCTAGAAACATCCCTAGAGCAATAGTTCTCAGCTTTGGCAGCACATTGGAATCACTCAGCAATCTTTAAAAACTACTAATGCCTGTGTCCCACCCTCAGAGGTTCTCATTTAATTAGTCTGGGGTATGGTCTGGACATTAGGATTTTTAAAGACTTCCCAGCTGATTTTGAAAGGCTGCCAAAGTAAGAACTATAGTCCTGGAGAGAAACAGCGTCTGTCGATTTTGTTTTGTTCTTGTTCTTACTGTTTTCCCCCAAAATTTAGACTTATATAGATGTCTATTAAAGTCTGCCTTGCTGGGTTTGACCTCCCACCCACTTCTATTTTAGATCATAAATTGGACTGGTTAGGAGACTTAAAATTTCTTGAGATTTTGTAAATTGAACACTGCTATTTTTATTTGTCATGTTATCTGGAGGCTAAATATTTCCGATTATTAGTAATAAGCAGTGTTCTAAACTGTCTTTGGAGCAGAATGCTTGGTTGTTTGGAAATTAAGACTTCTGTATTCTGTATTATCTAGGGGCTGATTGTGACTATAATAGAAAATCTATTAGAAATGCTAAGAAGGTTTCCAAAGGGCATATTTAGAATAAAAGTATAGATAGCCTCTCTTTGGAGAACAGAATCATCAACTGGTCCACCAAAATCTCCTATTCTCTCCCCTAAAAAGAAAAGAAAACAAAAGATAGAAACAGTAAAGTAACTAAAAAAAAAAGAGAGAGAGAGTGGTATTGGTACTAAAGAAGGCCAATCATATGCCTGAGGGGAATAAGAGAATAATCTACTTAAACTTCTGGTAAGGGAAGACCTATTCAAAGAAATATTTCAGCTGAAACCTGAAAAATGAGTGTTAGCCAAAAAGGAAAAAAAAAATAAGTGTTAGCCAGTTGAAGAGTGGTAGAATAGATACCATTCTAGATGGTAGAGGAAACAGTATATAGCATGTGTGATGGCCATGGGGTAAAAATAAGAAAGTTTGACCCATGTGAAGAAAGAAAATTAATGGGTCTGGGACATAATGAATACAAGGTAAGATTAGAAAATTTGGAGCCATTGTAAGAAATTTGGATTTTCTTCTAAGTACAGTGAGCAGCCTCTAAAAGGTTTTAAGCAGAAAAGTGATCTGATTAATATTTTTTGTTGTTTTTTCCCTTAAATCACTGGTTGCTTGGATGGAAAATAGTTTAGAAAGGAATTAGAATAGAAGCAGGAAGACTCGTTCAGAAGCCATTGCAATAAGCAGTGTTCTAAACTGTCTTTGGAGCAGAATGCTTGGTTGTTTGGAAATTAAGACATGTTGTAGTCCAGGTGAAAATTTTGGTGATTTAGACTTAATGGTCGTAGTAGAATTAAAAGAAGAGAATGGATTTCAAATTTTTATGTATAAATACATTAAAAAGCTCATGCAGTGCACACAAATAAAATTGTCACATACTACCTTATCTTCAGGGAGATCTTTTCCTTTTCACATTATAGGCAACTGCTCTTTTGCCGGGTAACCTTGGGAAAGTCTTTCCTGCAGTTCAGTGCAATGAAAATGGCACATTCTCCTCCAGGACATCATTCAGTCACTGGTCGACCCAGCGTAAATGGCCTAGCATTAGCTGAATATGTTATTTACAGAGGAGAACAGGTAATTAAATTTTATTTGTTCATCTTGAAAAATGCTTTGGAGCCATTCTTTAACCTCTTCTTACTAATTTCTTAAATTGACAAGATATCTTGCCTTAAGAACTGGCTTTCTTTTTAACTTTGAAAATAATGTTATACTTAGAGAAAAGTTGCAAAAATAGTAAAGAGAAATGCCTTTATGCCCTTTACCCAGATTTTCCAATTGTTAATATTTTAATAGTGTCTCGTTTATCATTCTCTCCTTCCCAAGTGTGTGTATGAGTTTTTTTCCCAAGTGTGTGTATGAGCTGCTGAAATGCAATTCCTTTACTCTTAAATACATGCTTTGGTGTATATTTCCTAAATACAAGGACATTTCTTAAAATTATCAAAATCAAGAAAATACCATTGATATATCTAACCTACAGACCTTATTCAGATTTTGCCCACTTACCCTGGATTTTTTTTTAGCTTCTCTAAAATATAATCAGAATCCTATATTTAATAGTTACCCTATGTATAGCAAAGAAATGTATAATTCCTTCTTGCTCTTAGTGACATAAATCCAGTCAAAGACATCTCTAGAATGGTGTTCTGAACTGAGGATATGTATCAGAATCACCTAACTTAATAAAAACAGACAAACACATACTTAGTACTTGTCATAGACCCGCCGATTCAGAATCTAAGGGATTGGACTCAAGGTAAGGATGTTTTGAGAAAATGTTCTTATATGATTCTGATCCACAGCACTAAGTTAGAACCTCTTCCCTAAAGATTAAGAATCCTTATGGTAAGTCTCCTTTCAAAAAATTTGTTGACCAATATTTCAATTCATCTTTCTTTTCCAGGCTTATCCTGAATATTTAATTACTTACCAGATTGTGAGGCCTGAAGGTATGGTTGATGGATAATTGCTTTAGGAAACTAACTCCACTGAACCTAAAATCATCTAAGCAGCTGGTGGCCTCTTAAATTTTTACTCCTTTGTCGAGAAAAATCATCTTGTTCACAAGCCTGTGGCAAAAAGGATAAAAAATGTGAAAGAAGTTTAACATTCTGACTCGATAAAGCTTTAATGATGTACAGTGTTTTCTAAATATTTCCTGTTTTTCAGCACTTTAACAGATGCCATTCCAGGTTAAACTGGGTTTGTCTGTACTAAATTATAAACAGTTAACTTGAATCTTTTATATGTTATGCATTGATTCTAACAGAAACTGTAATCCCCTCAACAGAACTCATTTTACTAATACAGTACTGTGTTCTTTAAAACACAGCATTTACACTGAATACAGATTCATTTGTAAAACTGTAAATAAGAGCTTTTGTACTAGCCCAATATTTATTTACATGGCTTTGTAATATAAATCTACTGTTTCGGAACTGCAGCGGTTTACAATTTTTTTTTTGATATGTACCGCTCATCTGTATTTCATTTTGCATCATCATGATTGAGTGATCTTTACATTTGATTTCAGAGGCTATGCTTGTCAGTTGGGGAAGATTGCTGTATCACATTTAATTAGCTGTTGAAAGCATTTATCTCTTTAGAAATCTTTCCCATTTAAGAACCTGTTTCATGAATACTCTGGGGATTTAACTTGTGCTACCTTTGTATGTATAAGATACATTCCAAAGAACTCTAACTATGATAGTTCTGATTATTAAAGACGCTTCTTTACTGGCCTCAAACTCTGGGTTTCACATTGGAAAAATTGCTCATTATTTTGTGAAAATTAGAGCAAGTGCTTTTTTTCTTTAGAGAGGTTAGATCCTGCCACTGAACAATTGTGGTGTTCTTTTCATGAAATATAAATAGGAAGTTAAAATTCAGAGGTGGGAAGGGTAATCCTGAATAATTTTCCAATATGTTCTAATTACTGCAAATCTAAGTGGAAAAAATAACAAATAGGAGTGCGTGATTTTTTTGTCCTAAGTATTTTTTTCTTGTTCTTTTTCCTTGGCCTTACTGTTATAGCCAATCTATACACCATAGGTAAGTTTAACTCAGAACATGAAATGCAGATGTCCCAGTTCTCTCCTGGCCTCCTGAATGGGCAGGTGAGACAGGTGCTTCTGCTTTGGGTTGCTTCATGACATTACACCCAATTGGAAATGTACTTTGTGCATCACATGGTGACCAGGCTTGTTTGGCAGCTTTGCGGGGAATGCTATCCCATAAAATGCCACTCCTATTTTCTAATGTAGACTATCTTTTTCATGAAATATGCTAAAGTATCTTGGTACAGAAACGAGTTAAAGCTTGGCAGTCTATTGACTCTAGCTGCCTGGAAAGTCAAGGCAAGATTTTCACTCACTTAAGTCTTTGTAAATGAGGACATTTTCATTCACTCTGTAACAGTTTACCTTTGTTTTTCATTTTACTCAGTCTCTAAATAACTGGCCCTTTCCAGTAACTTGTACATAAAGTGCTAGAAATCATGTTTTATGTCTTGCGTAAGAGTTAATCAGAGTAAATGCATATCTGGAGTTTCTATGATGTAAATTGTGATTATTATTTAAGAGGTCAATTGCTGACTTTGAAGTGTTTTTATACAGCTCTCTAATAATTGCAAACATGATCCTAAAGTCATTTCTTGGAACTCAAATGGAGTATGCCAAATTTTATATAATTTTTCAGGTTCTGGAAGCTTCCAAGTTTTATAATTAGAAGATAATGAGATGAGTTAATGGAGTTTATATTTACACACCTTATCTCTCAACCTTTATCCCATAATCCTTACCCTGGAATTACTTATCATGTAAAATTATCATGGTCTATGAATTTATGATATTGCAGCCTGTGTTGTTTCATCTAATCCATTGCTTAATTAGTGTGTTGTTTTTCTGTGGATGATTATATTGTGGTTAATATGCTAGCATGGCAGTATTTTCAGATAGCTTTTGTTTGTTGTGGGGGATTGGGAGGTTACGGGATTTTTTTGGAGTTTTTGCATGAAATATTTTACTTTATAATGATGGAATTGCTTTTTCTTTTGTGAATTTTTTTTGAAGTGAAATTTAACTTTTTGTGTGAGTAGTACTATTATACCCATCTTGAGTGTCTTACTTGTACTATATCACATTCCATACCCTCATTTAATTCTTAATAAACTGTCCACCTGTTTTTCTGGGTAGCATGGTAATTACTGGAATAGTATAAATGTGTTGAATGGTCTTGAGAAAATGGATTAAGATTACAATAAACCACAATTCAGGAAAATCATGTATTTGAGTCTGATAGTGATAGAGTGCAGTTTAAAGGGTGAAATATTGACTGTTGTGATCATACCTGCTCAGATGCTCTAAGATGAAAGTAGCTATAAGATGCTTTTAGACATTTACTCTATCCAACACAACTTTTGGCAGACCTTAAAGCTCACTCCTGGGAAATCTGTCTTAGCATAAAAAGAGGAATATGTTTTTGTTTTCCATGTCATCTAAAAAATCTTTTATAAGTTTTCAAATCTGTTTTTTCAAATCTTAAAGTTAGTGGTACTTATTACTTTTAAAAGAAACTATAGTAATGTAAGTATTTTAGATTTCAGTAAGCTAAGTGTCTCTGTGTTTGATCAATTCTCTGCTTTCCATAATAAGAGAATAATGATGCAAATAACCCATAAGTCATGGCTTTGAAATATTTGTCAGCAGGTTTATATTTCTGCTTCGGTTAGAATAATAGTAAACTATTCACTTGCTAGTTCCTAAGCATGCATTCCAGTGTACAATGTGATCCAGTTGATTGCAGGGTGATGAAGAAAGAAAACATACAAATAAATTTCCCTAAGCTTTTATGATTAGTATTTCTGACTGGCTCTTTACCTACTGTCCGGCAGAGGACTAAAGTGACAGAGGAAGAAGTAAGTTCTTCACCAGGACTGTCAGATTTTTATAAAGTTAGTCTATAATCTGGCCTTTTCACTATCTCCTGAATCTCTACCACCCTATCCCCATTTTCATGCTTACTAGTTTAGGCAGATTGTGACCTAAAAAACTTAATTACACTTTATTAGAAGGTTCTTGCTCTCCACATACAAGCCGCCATTATCAGAAGTATCTTCTCCAATTCACTATCTACCCACAGTTGTCATCCCCATCACACAGATATACACAGAGTCCCCAAAATGGTCTGCCAAAATACTCCAGAGCAGTGCTACGTAAAAGTAGCCTGCAGGTGAGATTGGTCTGCAAACTATTTGTTACTAGCCCATGGAGAGATGAAAAAAATGGAGAGGAAACTTTCATAGGAGTTTCACATTGCTGCAGTGTTTATAGTTAACAAAAATATTGGTCTGTAACAAATTGGAAATTTTTTTTAAAATGGCCCCTCACAAATAATTTGAAAGGAATAAGAAATATATCTCTCTTGATTACCACTAGACCCATCACTTAGCACATCCTGGCACATAATAATTGGTCAGTAAACTTTGGTTAAGTGAATAAATGGTGATTAAGTGATTGGTCTCTAGGGTCAAATGGATCTGTATTTGAATTTGACCCTATTCCTCACCAACTATACAGCCTTGAATAAATTACATATGCTTGATAAGCTCTATAGATAGTACTTACTGGCTTGTTGAGAGAACTAAATGATTTTCTCTGTGTGCTGCTAAGTGTTATACTTGTCAATAACTGGTTATTGTAATATTATTTCCCTGAATTCTCCGGGACTAGAGATTGAGTTTTCTCGCTTGTCCTGGACACACTGAACATAGTATTTTAAAAACAGCAAGATTAGTTACTGATCCCTTCATTCAAATAAATCTTAAGAAGCTCAAAATGTAAAGTGTATAAATCCCTAGGCCCTGAGGATCTCAGTTTAAAAATTAGCAATAAAAGCACCAGGTCAGACATGGCAGCCTGGTGAGGGAAGAAAGATACACCAATAACCTGTGTCGTATTCCTACAGTAAAGAAAAAACAATCCCCACTCAAATGAACTCATGATCAAAAATATGAAACAATATTTTAAGCACAAATCAGACAATCTTGAAGGATTAGCACCCCCACAAACTTAAAATAGTAGAATAACTGTAATGAGAATGTTTAAAATGATTGGGAGCGGAGAAGAAAGCATAAAAACCATTAGGATGGCACTAATGAAAAAAAAACATTTGAAAAGCTACATCTTCTAGAACTAAAAAATACGTAATCGATGAAATTAGGAACTCAGTGGACAGACTAACCCACAGATTGGGCATATCCAAAGTGAGAATTGGTGAACTAGGAAATAAATTGGAAAAATACCCAGATTATAACAGAGGAAGAGATGGGGAAATAGGAAAGGGCTAAGAGACATGGAGAATGGAACAAGAAGATAAAACATACGAATAGGGGATGGAAGAGATACGAAGATATTTCCAGAATTTATAAAGGACATGAATCCTCAAAGAACCATAACGAATACCTTGTAAGGTGACTAAAAACAAGTCTTCTTCCAGACATGTAGTAGAATGGCAAAAGACAAGGAAGAAATCTAAAAGCAATCAAAGAGGAGAGATTACTTACAAAGGAATAATTACACTGACACCAGGCTTTCGCTGGCAGCAATGTAGGCAAGAAGACAATAGAACATCTAAGTGCTGAGAAAAATTTGACGTTAGCCTTGAATTCTATACATAAGTAAGTTGATATTCAAAAGAAGATGAGTAACATTTTCAGATTTCGCTGAACTCAGGATCTAAATCAAGAAAGAATGCAGTTGACTCGAAGGAGTGATATGCAAGAAAATGATGAACAAAAATTGGTAAACATGTTGACAAATAGACAAGATATTCATGTATAAAACGAATATTAAGTGTTTTGTTAACTGATATGGGATAATCTTCAAGACAATCAAAAGGTTGACCTATATGGTTTGTTACTATTTGTATAAAACAGGAAAAACTACAATATGCATTAACTTCTTTATGCATAAAATACTTCCAGGATACACATAAACCACTGAGAGAACACCTGGGTGCCCGGGCGACAGAGGTGTCAGAGACTTTCCACTGTATGTTCTTTTATTTCTTTTGAATAGAAAAAATAGGATTTTCATCTAAAGAAAACACGATAAGCACTTTCTATAAAACCATTGTAGACGTAGATTTGAGATTTTAAAAACAAGTTGGAACTTAAAGTACTACTTTACAATAATATGGAAGATAAACTCACATGTTGATGAACTGTACAGTTTATGCATATTAAATTTTTAAGGATAATCACTAAAAGAGTAGGAATAGAACTATAAAGGTAAAAACGAAAAGTAAAAAAAATATATACACTCAAATAGAAACGGGGCTCGCAATTTTTTCCCCAAAAGATATAAAAGAACCTAGAATAAATAGGAAAGAAATATCAGTAAAGGGCTAAGAATAAGCTAAACAATCCTGAAGAAAACTAATAAGACAGGAAGGCCAGCGATCAAGAATGGTATTAATGCTGCGGTAACTATGACATTGGTGCAAGGAAAGGTTCGTATGACCAACTGAACAGAGCGAATGCAGTATTTTTATATACACCAGAAGTAGCATTACAGGTCACGTGGAAAGGAGGAACTATTCAGTAAATTGTTATGGAACAACTGGTTATCCATATGGAAAAAAAGAGATCTGGATGCATGCACAAAAATAAGTTCCAGATGGATTTCATATATAAGACATATATGAAAAGCAACATGTTTTAAATGTCGAGAAGAAAATTTAGAAGACTTTCTGATTTGGGAATAAGAAAGAACTTTGAGCTTCAAAGAATGCTAACTCTAAAAGAAAAGATTGTTAAATTTGTCTATATTAAAATTAAGAACATCTGTTCATTCAGTGACCTCTGTAAAGAGGCAAGTCACAAAGTAAGAGAAAATATTTGCAACACATAAAGGACAAAGGATTCATATGAGGATATATTAAAAAACTACAATGGGAAATACACAATTTAAAAAAGGATTTCTCAAAATGAGAAACTCCTGTGACCAGTAAGCATTCCAAAAAAACCCTCAGCCTCATTAGTAATAGATTCAAATTAGGTATCATAAGATACTGTTTTACACCTGCTAGAATTGGCAAAAGTAGAACTCACAATGCAAGTATTAGAGGATATGGATTTCTTACACATTGCCGTGGATCCAAGTGCTTTGGAAAACAATTTGGCATTACTGATAAAGATGAAAAATCCTACTTCTGCATATGTAAAGACGAAACCCTTGCTCAGGACCTCCAGGATGCACATAAAAATGCAGACCATGGATGGCAATGTTTATATGGTAACTACTCTTTGCCCTCCCAATATACTCTTCACTGTTTACCCTCCTTTCTGCCCCAGAATATTTATGGACCACATGGACAGATTCACTTGCCATCTGCTTCCTCTAGGGTTTGGCCAAAGGGGAATCCTAGCAGGATAAGAGGAAAGGAGGGAAGGGAGTGAAATCTGAACATTTAAGTCTCCAGCTCCCTTCCTGCCCAGTCTCAGGATGACCTTGGCACTGTTGACATTTTTTGTTATTGGCACAGTCTTGTGAAATGTAGGATGTTCAGCAGCATCTCTGATCTCTAACCACTAGATGCAAATAGCACCTTTCCCCCAAGCGTGACAGCCAGATGTCCATTTGGAGGCAAAACGCTCTGAATGAGACCAGTTAGCGGTCTCCTTAACTTAAAAAGATCACTGCTCCTCAGAGAATGGCCTTCCTTCTTAGGCAACTCTTCTGGGTTTCAATACCACCCCCTCCACTTACTCCTTCAGGCCTAGGGGTGGTCACAGTTCCACTCTACTGCACTATCCTTTATGATTTCCCTCCACCCTGTCTATACTTTGTAAATACTTTATTAAATCTTTCTTGAATTACTGACTTTGCGGCATCTGTTTTCTGCTTCAGCAATAATACAGGATTATTACTAAAGGTGCCACTCCAAAACCACTTCCTGATTACTTCTTGTATGCCAGGCTCTTTGTTAGGCACCACATGGAAGGCTAAGAAAGAATGTGGCCAAAAAAAAAAAAAAATACTTTGGTGGGAGGGGAGCAGGAATAGATGTGCCCTTTAGTCAGCTGATAAAAGAAGTGTTAGACTGAAATTCATAAACCAAGCTCTAAACTTTTGACTCACTGGAAATCTGTGACCACACGTCTAAGTGAATTTAGTAGTATCGTCCTATTAACATTAAATAATCAATTCTCAAGCAAAACAGTTTTTGAAGATTGCAGAAGCTGGTCCATGACCTATTAAAACTAGCACGTGGAAGCCTTTGTCATACTGCCTACCTCATAGTAAGTGCTGCATAAATGGATAACGAATCTGAAAGATAGATAGGACTTTGAATCTACCAAACAGTTAAGGCATTTATATGATGGATTAAAGAGACAAAAAAGAAGTAAAGATATGGAAGACCTAAATAACAATGTAGATCTAAATTGATTATATATTTTTAAAAATTCTATTCCCCAACTGCTTGTGGAACATTCACAAAAATTGCCCATGCATTAGACCACAAAGAAAACCTTAATAAATTCCAAATACTAGAAATAATGCAGACAATATCCTCTGAACACAATTTGTCAAAACTAAAAATTAGCAACAAAGCTAGCAAACAAAAAATCCTAAATACTTGAATACAGAAGATGTTTCCTTTGTTCAAACAGGAAATTAAAGCTTAAATTGGAGAATAGTTGCTACTAGTCAAGAGGGAAAAAATGAGTTAAAAGTGTTAAAGTAGAAAGTAAAATTATTTTTACTTACAATTGGTAATAGCTGAAAAACCCAAGAAAATCAACCGAAAAACTATTTCAACCAGTAAGAAAATTCAGTAAGATGAGTAGGTATAAAGTTAATAAATAATAGGTTTCCTATTTACACATAAAAAGCAGTTGTAAAATATAATGGAAGAAAATATCACATTTACAATGACAACATATATATAATACATAAGAATAAACGTAAAAAGAAAACAGTGTTACTTAGAAATAGGACTCACAAATAGAATACCATATGCTATTCTTGGACAGAAAGATTTAATATAATGGTTTCAGTTCTCCCTAATTTAACATAAATTTGCTATAACTTAATAAAATAACCTTTTCAAGATAAGGAGTGAGAAACCACAAACCGATTCTAAAACTACTATGGAAAAATAAATGTCCAAGGATTCTTATTTTAAAAAAAAAAAATCAGGGAAAGAAGAGTACTAAAGGGCTTTTAGCCATTGCACATTAAAAATATTTTAAAACTACTATTATTAAAACAGTAACACTGTGCATAAGCAAATCAGTGGAATGGAAGACAGAGTCCAGAAATGGTCTCAATCCACTGCCTTTTATATGATAAAGGCAGTATATTATAAAATTGTGGGGAAGGTAAAGGTGTTGCAACAACTGAGGAGCCATCTGGGAAAAATAAAGTTGGACTCAATCCTTTATTCTTTACATCAGAATATTTCAGAGAAGTCAAATATGTAATGATAGAAAATGGAACTACAAATTTACAAGAGGAAAACATAGAACAATGTTACTAATCCTGATAGACCTTTCTAATGCAAAACCCAGAAGCTATGAATGAAAATACTGACAAATACAACTTAACAAAAGTTTTGTCTGCAAACAAAAGTAAAAGATAAATGGCATAATCAAACTATGTCACGCCTTTCCCTCAAAACTTGGTGGTGGCTTCTTATTTCACTTAAAGTAAAAAGCTGAAGTCCTTAAAATGCCAGCTTGACCTACATTGACCTGCTTCTGCAATCTGGTGACATCATTTCCCACTCTACCCCTGGCCACTCCAGCCTTCTGAACACATGGGCATGTTCCACTGCCACCATACCTCACTCCACCCCAAACCCTTCCCACCACCCCGTCCCCCTACCCCTGCCTTTGTAGATATTGTGTCTGCTGCCTAGAATGCTCTTACCCCAGCATTCCCTAGGACTTTCTCCCCCACTTGCTTCCTGATTGTTCAAATGTCACCTCAGGGAGGCTTTCCAGAACCACCTTCTTTTAAATTGTATTGCATCCTTCCTCTTTTCTCCCAGCTCACTCCCAATCCTCCTTACTCTGCTCCATTTTTTCCCTGTTAAAGTAAAAGTTATAAATTCAACATAATTTACTTATTTATTATAATTATTGTCCATCTCACCCCACCAAAAGGTAAACTTTGCAAGGATGGATTCCACTGATGTAGCCCAGTGCCTGGAACAGTGCTTGACACATAAACGATGCTCAATAAATACTAGTTAAATGAATTAATAGGCTTATATGATCTTCTATCAGGTCTTTTAGTCTACTCATTATTATATGGAGACAGCAATAGCTAATAGTGGCATTACCAGAAATAACAATAACAACATGGTTATTTACAAATTCACTACCAGCAATAATATCAATAATCATAATTATCATGTATTCAGTTCACTGCCAGCAATAACATATGAATTATCAGTATTATTTTTTAAATTTACCACTAGTAATAGTAATCACAGTTATCAGATTCGCTCAGGTCCATCAATAATCATCACAATTACCATGTATTAAATCTCTACACCATGAGCCGGATAATCCCATATGGATTCTCTTTCAGGTAAGAGAACTAGAGCTCAATTTGCCCCAAGCCAAGACTGGTAAGTCTTTTCAGATTCCCTTTTCCTTATGTTCCTCAAATCTCCTAAGCCTGCTGTGCTCTTGGGAGTAGTAACAGCCCTGAAGAGACAAGAAATCTTTCCTTGAAGCTCTGTGAGAATGTCATTTGTTGTACCATACAGAGACGCAGGATGGGTAGGTGTGTCTGACTTTTCTGGTGCTGCCAGTCTCAGATCATGGGTAGTAACAGCTGTGTGTCTCTCCTGGAGCCAGCATTCCTCCCCACCTCAGTCAACATGCAGATTCAGAAAGTTGCTCCAACTTGCCTTAGAAGAGGTTTGGACTGAGTAGGAAGCTGGAAATTAGACTGTGCCTGTCTCAGTGCCCTCCCTCTTGAAATAGATGCTGGAAAGGATGTTTTTACTTAGAATCTCTAATCAGCTGAATTTTAAACTGACCACCAGTGGAGGAACAGATGCATTCTGGATGAAGCTGTAATCCAAAGGTCGAAACTGATTTCTGCTGACAGTTTCAACCATATTTATTTGTCAAGAGAGAATAGTGAGAACTCTTCTGGGAGAGTAGCCTGTCCCAGAAAGAGAATGTTTCTGTTCTGACCACTGAATGAAAAAAGAGAATGAATCTTGGCAGAAATGACCTGGCTGAACTTTAAAAGATTTTAATATAAAAAGGCTAGCAAATTCCAGTGGAAACAAATATAGTCAATTTGTATTTACGCATAGGGATTAAATAAACTAATCCGAAGGGAGTCTGTGTAGGCAATTGTTTGGGAGCAAGATAGATCCATCTGTGTGTAAAGAATTGTGAATGAATGAGGATCCATGGCTCAGTGGGCAGGCAGGGCATAGGGGAGACCACCAGTCCAGATAATCAGACATTCACGTTTCCTACTGTTTTGTCCTATTGTATCCAAATGTGAGAAGCTGCTTTCCAGTCCCCTACATACAAAGCTCTTTATTGGACTTTATTGAGGCATGATCCCTGCTGCTTTAATCAAACTGCCAGCCTCAGAAGAAGTTTTTGCTTGATGGTGTCTGGCAGCTCAGCTTTGCCCCCCAAGTAGATTTATGAGCTGTGAAAAATGGTCAAATTAACACCCTAAGCATTCCTGATAGGATTAGAGTGTGAGAGACAAGCTGGCATTTGCATACCTTCCTGATGCACAACATCTTTATGTCTTCTCAGCTCTTCCCCTTGGGGTTTGGAGAGGGCAAGTAGGAGGTGACACCACACACCCTTCTCCCAGCTGGCGACACAAAGGGTCCTATGAGATTCCAGATGATGTTATTTGGCATTTAACGTCTAATGGCAGCATCTCCCATTCAAAAAGACAACCGAAGTGATAACTGCATCCCTTTCAAGGCTGGATACCCGTCCATGACTCCCCATGGAGAAAAAGGCCATCTCCACTCTGGGATAGGATTAACTCCTCCAAATGACCTGACAAGTGGTAGGCCTTAAAACATCCATTTAAGTAATACTAATTACTGATTGTAACAGTAAAGCACATTCATTGTAGAAAATTTAGAAAACACTAAAAAATACAGCAAAGAAAAGCCACCCATTATTCCTTTACTTAGAAATAGCTTACCATTAACATTTTAATGTATTCAATTTACAATCTATTTTCTGTTCATATAGACAGATAATTTGTTGTTTTTGTTTTAACAAAGCCAGATCATATTGTTTAACCTTAATCATTTATTACATCTGAAGCACTTCCCCCACATTACTAAATATCTCTTTTTGGAAAGGGTTATTTTTAATGACTGCATTGTATTCCATCACATAGAATAAAGTATCTCAACTTAGGATGTGTGAGGGTCAGGAGCAAGTGTCTCCGGAATGTGCCACCCTGGTGTGCAGGTTATTTTGAACTGAAATCAATTAAAGCCCAACAAACTCAGGAAGAGTTTTCTATTTCCCCTTTCTCTTAAAGAAATTCAGATAGAAAAAGCTGCTTTAAGAAGGGAACCTTGGCGTAATCACCTTAAGCGTTTTCACCTTGGTATTAGTCTGAAAGACTCCAAGCAAGTTTATTAGATTACCTTCTGTGTCCCACTTTTCCTGAGTTGCTAGCAAGAATTTGCCTGTCATGTAAGTGTTCCCCTCTTCCTCCAGGGGAACATGTGGCCTCACTGTCTTTGTGAATTCCTATGTGAATTCCCCATGGACATGTAACTAAAATTTGATTTTCTCCTATAAGTCTGTCTCTGGTAATTTGATTATTAGCCCAGCCAGAAGAACTTAGAATGTGTGAAGAAAACTTTTTCTGGGGGGGAGGGGGGAGCCCCACAGTTAAATGAGCCAAAGTAGTGTGTTTTGCTTCAGGGGACAAGGTGCACGAGCAAGTATGTGCTGTGCAAACAAGATACAGGATTAAGACTTTCCCCCTGATTTTGCACTGCCTGAAACTAAAACATTTATTATGAGGCTATAATAATTAAAATATGTGCTATTATTATAAGAAGACACAGTAAAAATTGTTGAAACAATAAAAAATAGAATCAATGGGGAATTAATTATGTAATAAGTGGTCCTAATAATATAGAAAAGAGGCATGAGAACTACACAAATTGACTAAATATTAAACCAGGTTGTATTCAGAGCCTGATACATGCTCCTAGACAGGGGAACCTAGTTGATAAGTTTATGGCTAGACCACAGGGAACCTACAGGAAGATTCCTGCTGAGATTACTAACAACTACTTCCCCAAGCTTTTAATGCAGCATACCCACACCCACATATAAACTGAATTCCTTGAACACTCAGAGTCTCTCTCATTCTCTGTCTTTGAGAGGAAACCACATCTCTGTCTGTGGAGCATTAGTCCTCTAAAAAAATTTCCTTTTGTCTCTAACTCTGGCTCGCACTTGAATTCTGTCTTGCGCATGGTCAAGGACCCTCTCTTTCTCAGTGTAGGACTTTAAGTCACCAGTTGGGAGAATTCACCCCATCCAGCATCACTAATGTAATTGATTATCTATTTATGGAAAAATTAAGTTAAATCCTCACTTCAAATCATATTCTAAAATGAATTCCAAATAGGTTAAAAAGTCATATGTTTTTAAAAAATAGAACAAGAGAATGATAAAGGTGAATATTACGTGATCTCAAGACGAGGAAGCATGAAAGCAAAAAAGTCGTAAATCAAAAGATTAAGAGAGATGATAATCTTGAAATTTTAAATTTGATATGTGAAAAATAAATACAAAAAAGAACTGCAAAGTAGACCAAAGATGTGACAAGAAGTTCAACCTTAGAATTAATCAAATGAAAGAAAATTAAAACAACAATAACAATTTTATCTATCAAATTGGCAAATTTTTTTTAAAGAATAATATTCTGGTAGAGGTGCTAAAAAATAGGTACTCTCATATACTGTGAGTGGGAGTGTAAATTTGTGTAAATTGGTGCCCTCTGGAGGGCAATTTGTAAATCTGTAATTCATAAAATTATAAAACAGCATTGCCTAGCTTTCCTTTTCAGATATTGAAAGAAAGAATAATAAATATTATCTACCACGTGGTATCATATATCAGTCTGTTTTCCCAAAAAAATCACCATTAATTTTCATAGCAAATCTACATAATTTCATCTGTAATGATGCCCATTTTACAAATGAGGAAATGGAGTTAAATATTTGTAAGCTGTATGTGTTTCATTGTTCTGACACTATTTCCCATGTGTTATTTTTTTCATTTGGCCTGATTAGACTCAATGCTTGAAATAAATTAAAAACATTAACCGTACCCCTGAATAAAATTTAAGGGAAAATTCTCATTTGCAAGTCTTTAGTTGTCTTCTAAAATTTTCAGAGCTGCCCACCAGAGAGGGTATGGAAGGAATGATACTCTGTACTATAAGGCCCACTGACTAAAGAGTTGTACCATCTCATCACCACATACTTGAGCCCCTAGTGTAGAGGCAAGGAATGACTGGGGTGGTAGAAGTTTGTTTTTATAGTTGAAATTCCTTTGGAACCGTCTAAAGAATAGAGTAAAGCCAAGAAATCCAAAACCCTATGAATCACAAAGGTTGGAAAATGCATTCCCGATTGTCCAGAATTCTTACCACCAAGATGGTCCATCCTATTTCTTGGATGTTTTTTAAAGCATGTATTTTGGCTTCTTGTCTTTTATTTTCAGGATTCAATTGTCGTTTGTGGTATGAAATGGGTTTTCAGAATGGTACCCTAGTTTCTAGCCTGGTAGCTATAGAAAATAAATTTTTGTGATTCAATTAACTATCATGTAGGAATCACTTAGATTGTATTTTTAAGTAAGAGGGTTGCCTATAAATACATCGTCAGAGAGGGATTCTCGATTCTGGCTGTCATTAGAGTCAACTAGAGCATTTTAAAAACACTGCTGCTTGAGCCTCACCCTCAGAGATTCTGATTCTGTTGCTCAAGAGTGGACTTAAAGTATCAGTATTTTTTAAAAGATCCCAGGGAATTCTAATGCGCAACCAGAGTTGAGAGCTGCAGCATTTGATTCCTTGTTAAATTGCCTTTCCAACTGAGCTGCTGTCTCCATGCAGATAGGGACCAGGTCAGTCTTGTTCATGATTGCCTTCCCAATATCCAGCCCAATACTGGAGACATTTGTATTAAACGAATGCAAAGATGTCCTTGGAGTTCATTGATCCAGGCCTTAGTAGTAGCCTGTTTAGACCCAACAATGGCTTCTTTTTTTTTTTGGAGAGGGGCTCTGAGAAATGGCTGAGCTAAGTTTGGAAATAACCCGAGGTAATCATATAATGGGTGACCAGGGTATGTGGAAACCTGATTTAGTAAGGATTGGAGGCAGGCTTAGATGGCCTGGAGTGTGAGAAGACTGATTCAGTGTGAAAGGCAATGATTCATCCCTTGAAGGACCCTGGGATTTCAATTGTATGAGGAAAGTGAGATGTGGGACCAGTTAAGAGTTTGCAATAGGGATGAGAGTTATTGAGTCACTCATGTTCAGAGCCATGCTTCTGCTTTCTGTAATTCCAAGCACAAAGTTGTGCTATAAATCAGAGCTTTAGTTGCTACAGTAGTGTTCAGAGGGAAGGCCCAAGGAAGATTGATGAGAATTGGATTGGGGTATTAGAGGTAGGGAAAAGGGGCCATAAAAAGTTGGCGTAGAACAATTCCAAAGACTAGGAAGCCAAAGGGAAGAGATGCTGCTTTCAATTTTCTGCAAGTCCCTATCTGAAAGGATGAAGGTAGGCCCAAGGGCTGACCCCTTTAAAAGAGTGTGTTTTTTATGTTGTTCTGGCTCTGAAGCAAAATCATAATGGCAGCTCTTGGTATAAAGGAGAGGGAAGGCAAAGTATACTTTTATATATTTGTTTTAAAAATTAATTATTTAATTTTTGAATAGGTAAATATTGACATGGTTCAAAAACATAAATGTATAAAAATATATTCAATATTATCTCTCTTCTATCCCCATTCCCTAGTCACCCAATTCTCCCTATTGATGTACCTTGACAATGTTTCAAACATTTGTCATTACAAAAAAAAAAAGCTTCAGTGAACAACTATATGGTCATGTCATGTTTTGAATGTATGGATATACCTGTTGTATCAATTCCCAGAAGTAGAATTGCTGGTTAAAATGTCAAAAGGAGTGGTAGGGGAAACCAAAGTGCAGTTTGAAAAGTAAAATGCTCATCGTGAAAATCAAAGGGATGAAAGGGTATAAAGTGAAAATCAAGCCTCCTTCCCATGCCATCCCCTGCCACTCAGTTCCCTTCATAGAAGTTACCAGCATCAACAATTTCCTTTGTATTTCTCCACAGATTCTCTGCATAATCAAATTTATATATTTCTTCTTTCTCTTCTTTTTCCCCACAAAACACCTTGCTTTTTTTCTCTCCACAGTATGTTCACTATCTCCAAGATACTTCCATGTCAGTGTGTTGCCTCAATCTAAAGGGGAATTTTCTGATTATACTCCAGTGTGGTACAGTCGTAATCATTCGTTTTAATTTTTCTCATCCAGCTAGAAAGCAATTTAGCTGAAGTCTGAGATTATCATAGAGTTGGAACAACTCTTAGAGGTTATATCTGTTTTTAAGAGATGTGTGATTTAGTGGTTCATTTTTTTTGCATTTCTATCTCATTGAACCATGATATGGGGAAGAATGATGATTCAAAAACATAAAACTATTTCAGAAGCCTCACATGTGCTCTGCACTCTGACTTGCTAAGCCCTGGTGGACTCCAGGAAGCTGTCATACATATCAGGTCTTGCAGGTCTCCTACCCCATTCAGCCTTCACCTGTTTTACACATTGGTGTTCGGCATCAGATTTTGTTAGAAATAAGGATTTGGGTCTGATATACCTCCTTGAATTTCAGAAGAGCATAATAAGGCCAAAAGTGGTTGAACAACTTCTAAGAAAATTTATATTAATTAAATAATAACACTTAAAATGTAAGCCATATTTAGATTTTCTCAGCTGTTCCAAGGCCACCCAACTGATATAAGTGACTAGAACGAGGATATCCCAAGCAATGCCTACATTCTACTCTCCTCATGCCAGGATCTTCTTCCAACTTCTTAGGACAGTTTGTGTCTTAAATTGACAACAGACTATTTAGCCAGCTCCTCTCGATGACATTGGATAATAAAAACGAAGCATTTGCACTCTTTTATGTTTTCTATATCTTATAAATATTTTAGAAAATATTTCCAGCTGAAGCTCTCAAATAAAAGATACAAAAATGTGATTTGTCACGAAAGAAGGTTAAATGATTAGACTTGGTTCAGAAACGTTATTTATGAAAATCTGTATTTTCGCTTAGGTTTCTGTAGACTTAAGACCTGTTTTTTCTCCTAGTATTTACAAAAGTTTACATTTTATGATTTATAAAGTTAGACAAAAACAAATCAGTGTCTCCATTTTATTTGTTCCATATGGATTCAAGGAAAGGGCACCTACACCACACACACACACACACACACACACACACACACACACTTCCGAAGTTGTACCACGTTTTATTTTTAAAATTCAGACAAACAGATCTGCAAACACAGGCCCCTGTAATTTATGGAATAGGTCAGATTACATGCCTGGGCGACGGGCAAAGGGGGTTGGGGGAGCTTCAGGATCGCGGTAATTGTCTCCACGTTCCGGGCCCCACATTTCTAGTTTCTGCGACGCCCGCAGACTTCTTAATGTCCCGCTTTGTAAACCCCCCGGGCCGCGTGAATAGCGGAGAGGGTAACTTGACAGCAGAGCTTTGCGGGGGTCCGGGAGGGACGCAGGTCTGGCCAGTGGGAAGGTCGGACGCGGAGCCGCGACATCACCCCACCAGCATCAGGCCATCGCCTCCATTCAGTGGCGGAATGTGGGCGGGCAAACGGTGCGCGAGCCCCTCGGGCCGCCGTTAACCCTGTGCGCGCCCCGCTGCGGAGCATCACCCCGAGGACGAAGCACCGCCCGCTGTCGCCGCACTGCCCGCGGTGTCAGCACCACGCGCGGCGCTGCGGCTTGACAAGTTCATTTTTCTCTACGTGAACGCGTAGCCCTTTGGGTGTTGAAGGTTTTGTAAAATCTCACCGTTTAATTACCAAAATTACTTTCCCCAGAACCACATATTTTCATTACAGTTCAAGTAATGTAGAAAACATTTTAAGGTAATCGTGGGGCTGGGGAAGCCAATGCAATGTAGACGGCAGTCGCAGCACAGCTCCCAGAGGAAGGAGGCCAGCGCCCAGGCAAACTCTCAAAACTATAGCCCCCTCCTCCGCACTTTACACGTGGGAACAGTGAAGCAGTGGCCTTGTCTCTTTTGCTTTTCTTCCCTTCTCTATAACTTTATGATATCAGTGAGTAGAGGAGTGATCAGTTTCCGGTTAGTTTTTCTTAAAACTTTTTATTTAGAAAATATTCAAACTTACAGAATAGTTTTAAATGTAGTACAATGATACAAATGAATATTTCTCTATCTTTCTAGATTCACCACTTGATAGAAATTTGCCATATTAGCTTTATTAACTATCTGTATAGAGAGATTTTTTTCTTCCAAATTTATTTGGAAGTAAATTGTAGACCTCATGACATTTTATCCTGAAATAATTCACATGCCGCAACTAAGAATAAGGACCTTTCCCTTTATAACGACAATAGTGTTATCACACTTAAGAAAATTTATATTAATTAAATAACACTTAAAATGTAAGCCATATTTAGATTTTCTCAGCTGTTCCCAAAATACCTTTGAACTAAATTTTTTAAAATCCAGAATCCAATAAAGATGAATTGCATTGCATCCAATTATGTTGTTTACTCTTTATGGTAATTTTATTATATGATTTTTATTATTTTCAGCCTGCATGGCACATTTCTGGAGTTTAAATTTGGGGACTGTGGTTATTCTAGATCTGTCTTGTCCCCAAGGATAGTTCACACATTTTTAAACCAAGATTTTGACAGAAATTGTTTGTTGCTAAGCTTGTGGTACAAATCATGGTTTTCACATGCAGACCAATGTGCTTCTCTGCCCTGGCATCTTACCCAACCCTGATGCAGCAAACCTGACTTTCCTAGGCCCTCGCTTCCAGAGCCAAGTGTTCCATAAAGGCTCTTAGTCTCTTTATTTTCTCTTACCTTCCTTTTGGATCCATGATTTCCTTGCTGCTTTACAACTCTAATTGAACCCAAATTAAACCATTCTATTTTCTCTTTTTGGGAGAGCTTTAAAAACATTTTTAAACTTCCCCTAAGTTCTGCCACTCTTTTTGTTCCATATGTGAACCTCAGAATTCTTTTCCTATTGCGTTTATTTCCTGGCTTATCTATAATAAATGCATATTGAGTGCTTGCTATATGTCAGACACTATATTAAATATATATATTTAATATTACACTAAAGAACAATCTTATAGAGCCGACACCATTAATAGTAACTGTATTTTAAAGATGAGGGTATTGAGACCTAGAATAAGTAATTTTTCTAGTGAGTATGACATGGTAAGATGTAGAGCTGAGACTTGATTCGTGGCCATCTGACTCCAGAGTCCATGTTCTTAACACTGCATACTACCTTTGAGACATTAACACATAAAGCACCTGTATAATTGGGAGGTATTTCATGCAGCGGGTTACTTTGCTTGTCACTATTTTCATAAGTCATTTGGCAGAAATTGATGACACTCATGTGCCAGGCCTGTGTATTGAGCACAAGGCTAACATTTTAACCAAATGATATTTGGAGAGCCCATCTCTGCTAGCTGTTGTTGGCTCACTGAGGCCATAGACACCCCTGGGAGTCAGACAATGTTAGATCATCCCTAAAACAGTGGTTTCCCGATGTCTGGAATTCCAAAACCATTAAAACCTCTTATACATTTTGGGAAAAGACATAAGGTTTCCACTTTGTTACTTTGCCAAGTGAGAATGTTTTTTAAATTACCATCTATAATGCTAGTATCATCATTTTATAAAATCTAACTCCCTCCACCCCTAAAAATTATTAGGGATATAATCCCAGAATAAAGAATAATCTTAATTTGATAAATTCAGCCATATCAAAATTTACCATAATGTCCTTGGTTTTCTCATTTTGTGGTAGATAAATATAAGCCTTGTGATGAACTGACTTTGGGTCTGCTCATATAGGCCAACACCATCATTTTACCTATAAGGGGGTGATTCATCAGATATATCTTATGTTAGCCATATTACTGTGATGGAGTGTGCAGGCCAAGATGGACGGGATGAGGCCCATCTAACAAAAGCACTGAGAGTGGCTTCCATCTGATTAAGGGTGAAGATCTGATGCACCCATAAGCCTATGGATGTAGGACTGGCAGATGACACTGCGGAATCAAGGGTTCTTTGAGGATAAAAGACTGAGGTATTAGTGGAGGTTGTTCAAGGTCTATGACCTGATGATGGGACAGTTTTGCAATAATGAAAAGATGTTGGTTCAAGTTTCAGCTATACTTCGTGTCCTTGGAGAGGTCGCTGACTGTTTCTGAACCTGTCTCCTCACTCAAAAACTGTCATCTCATGAGATAGATAAGAGGACATACAGGAAAATGCTTTTCAAATTAAAAAGCAAAAACGAATGATAAGAATCATTATCAAAGAGTTTTTATTGATAAAGGCTTTAAAACAAATATGTGTGATACAATTCTCTATGGAGCAAGGATTTCATTTTGGAACATTATTTAGATGTCATACGAGTTGGAGACTTTGAAGGAAAAGATTTGTTCATAAGTAATCCTAAACTAATTTCAATAAAATCTATTTTCTGGCCATTATTAAAATAAAGTATAATGTCAACTGAAGAGAGATTTGAATTAGAGACTTTGAAAGAAGAACTTAAGAAATATTGTATGGTTCTAGATATTATTTTAAGAAATGAAACATTGCAATATAAGTGAACAATTTCTATTTTGAAATTAAAATATTTTATAACTATATTTAAATATTTTATAATATTTTCTGCAATAATGTTAATTTATCATATGCAATTCCAATATAATGTTTAAATGTGATCTGTAAAATTTAGGGTTCATTTCTGAATCTAAGAAATTTATTGACAAATCCAGTAGCTACTGCATCTCCAGAGTAAAGTATCTCAAAATTGAAATTAATTAAAAAAGCCACCTAAGAACTATAATGACTCAAAAATTATTAACTAATTTGGCATTTCTAGCAATAGAGCATAAATCATGCAGTTATAATACAAACAGCATACATAATTGGCAATTTTGCTGAAATGAAGACAAGTATAAATATATAACTTTTGAATTATATGTATCATTATTACTCATCCAAAATTCACCAGCCTATCAACAGAACACCAGACATGCATCATAATTGTTAAATTTCATTGTCTTTGATATTTTACCAACTCCCACGTATATAAAAATCATAGTTTTCGTATGTATATATTTAAATTTTTGTTGTTTGAAGGTATAGTCAAGATAGATAGAATACGTTTCTTAGCATGAGTTATGATTATTTAATATTTAGATAGATGATATGTGGACTTCCCTACATTGGAATTCTTGCCCCAGGTCTTGCAAATGTTGGAGGAGAATCTAAAGAGGCAACTGCTATTTGGTGTAATGTCTCTGCCTAAATAACCTGAGTACTACTCATCCCTATTTCCACAGCTCTGAGAATAAATCCTTTACCTCCGTGATTTTCCCCTGGTGTTTCGCCTTCTCCCTCTTGGATTTCCAAAAAGACTAGTAGGACAGACATTCTTTGAGATGTCCTCCTCAGTTTAAGGCAGCCCACCCCTCTCCGGACACCTGGCACAATTTCCTGGGGGGTTTGACTGCAAGTTAGACGGAGCAACACACACAAAGTAAGGATGACTTTGATCTGCACTGTTAGGCCTGGGAGGTTAATTGGCAGCAATTATTCCCCTGCCACATGCAGAGTTCAGACTTGGGAACAGGCCACCAACACAGACTCACAGATCTCATAAAGTACCCTCTCACTCTGATCTGAGCTCTCACTTTCAATGTTTAGCAAGTACCAAGAAGTCCATGAATTTCAATTAGGATTTAATGGCAACCTTTGATATAAACAATAAAATGTAAAGGAAGGCACTTTTATGTTATTGATACTGGATTTTGTAAAATTGCATTACCAAAATAACACACCAGTTATGTCTAAATTGTTTTCTAAAATACTTTAAAAATTCAAGATCATTTAGACATTAAACGATAATTGTTTTGTTATTTTTTAATAGCAAATGACCTGCATGGCTTTTTAAAAAGAAGGCTTCCTATGCTATTTTGAACAAACCTACCTACCACTAGGTAGTAGTTTCCTTTTAAGGCTGCTAGGAACTTGATGCTGCAGCCAAATACCCCTACTGGCCCCTTCTGGCCCCTCCCTTCTTATGCCCTACAGCTGGTCCTATGAGTCTAATTATCCCGTTTGCAAATAACTTTGGCTCTCCAGCCTTCAATCTTCCCCCAGCCTTCCTCAAGCAGCCTACTTGCGTTTTTGCACACATGCTGTCATCCTACACTGAGGTCCTCCTTCATTCGGGGTGACTCACTGAAAGTTTTTATAACACTGTAGGTGCCAGCCATTCATAGTTACTCAAAGTGGTTTCACCCTCCAGATTTCCCTGAGGGTTTATGTTGTGGGTTTTAACTGGGCTTTGCAGGAACATTCAAACTCACCTAAAGATACTAGTTGTATACCCACCTCTCTCCCCACATCTTAAAATCAATGGACAAGGGCCATATCTCCGTCTCGATTTGGGGAAGAATCCTTCTGGTGTGAGCTAAGAATAAAGGGATATGACTGTCACACACATTTTCCTCTAGGCTTTTCTTTGCTGGTAAATTTTCAAATACTCCAGTTGTGTGTGTGTGTGTGTGTGTGTGTGTGTGTGTGTGTGTGTGTGTGTGTTAATGTGTTATTTTGCTTTGCTTTGCCTTTTTCTTCTTTCCTTTCTTTTTTTTTAAATTTAATTAAGAGCATCCCTAAGCCTCATGCAGTAATAAGAAAAGAGATAAGAAGGAGATGACTAAATAACTGCCTTTAACTGCTGTCAAATATTTCATCCCAGGGCACTGCCAAGGAATACTTATACATAATTAAACACAAACTGTGACATCTCACCCTCCTGGGGGTTCCACACTGTCTTCCCTTCACCTCTCTCCCCATATCTTAAAATCAATGCACAAGGGCCAAATCTGTCTCGATTTGGAGAAGAATCCTTCTCATTGTGACCATTGTGCATGGGAACAAAAGAACATATGGATCAAAGGTTTAGGGTCTTCAGCCCCACCACGATCACATGACCACCCAGCTCAAAGGAGGCAACTGTCAACTGACAGGCTCATAGGAAGCTTCTGGCCTTTCATGGAGAGTCCCTATGGTTACCTAGAAACAGTCCCCCTCACGTCATTTACATGGCCTTGCACTATGCTGCCAACTGTCCTTTGGGAGATTCTGTATTTAGCCATTTCAAGCTGTACTCTTAATAAAAGCATCCTTTCTTCTTCTCTCTCTCTGAAACATACAATCCTGCATCCCTCTAGCCCTCAAATTCATTTTATTTTTCCTTTATAACTTAGAATCAGTTTGCCTGGTTCTCATACTCCAGAATCCTGCTGGTAGTTTTATCATAATCATTTTTAAATGTATAGATTATTAAATGCATAGATTGAAAATTTTTAAATGTTAAGGCTTCTTATCTAATAATAATAATAACAACATCCATACATGTTTTTATTTATTCAGGTCTTTCTTATCTGCCCTCGGAAGTATTTCTGTATTCATGTAGCTCTAGCATATTTCTTATTGAGTTTATTCTTAGGTATTTTACCTCATGTTGCTATTATTAATGGCATCTTCCATTTTCTTTTCTGTTTGTTGTCTATATATGATGACAACCCAATACCTTTAATATGACTGAAGCAGACTTCTTGCTTTAAAAATGAGAGGAGGGCTTTGGTCTGCTTCTATGCTTGCTTTTAAAAATTGAAATAGTGAAGAGTTTGAATGTGGTGAGCCAGAGGTCACAGGAGGGACAAACTAGGGGTAAATTCATCAAAGCCCTACAGCTGTAGGCATTGGTAAAGAAGTGAGGAGAGTTGCTCTTTGAAGTTGTAAGAAAGCCATGGACCTGGGAGATCAACTGTGGTCCCCAAATCTCCAAGACCAGAAACATTTTCATCTCCTTTCAAATTGTCCTCATTGAAGGGGATCTCACCTATACATACATTAAGGAGGAGAGCACTGTGTACTGTTCTCATCATCAGATAATTCTTTTTTTCTACAATTATACATTTCTTGCTTATTTCTTTTTTGTGCTGTTCCCAGCTGAGATGGAGAGTTACTTGTCACCATTTTGTGTAAGTGCCCTATAAGAAGGAAAGTTCTCTTTAAATGCCTGCACGGGTATACTAAAGCAAATGGGAATTCTAAGGATATATTTAGTGAATGTCTACAATGTGCCAGGCACTGAGCTTTACATGAACAACTCATTTAATCCTCCCAACAGTCCCACGAGGAAATTACTATTATTTTCCTCCTTATTTTACATAAGACTGAGGCTCAGAGAGATGAAGAAAATTATCCAAGATCACACAGCTGGTTAGTGGTAACACCGAGATTTGAACCCATACATGTCGATCTCCATTACCTAAACTCTTAGTAGCTTTTAATTATAATATATTTTTGTGGTGGTGGAAAGAAAAAGACCTAAATTATGCCTCAACCAAACTGAAATATTAGTCTTTCATTAAATGTCTGTGGCAGCCATGGGAGTATACTGTTCGAATCTCCCTAAAAAGTGAGAACCCACTATGAGTGGTGTAGTTAGCTGACAGTATCCAGCAGCAGCACCTTTAGAATCCACCCCAGTGTTCACACCAAGAGCATGGTCTTCCTGGTCACTCCAAGCCAATGACTGTGCCTGCAAGGGAGCTAGAAGCAGGTCATTTCTGTCCAATGTGGGATTTTTCCAATCTGAGCTGGGGCTCCCCACCAGCCTAGCTGAGGTTTCTTCAGAGCTACACAGAGTTAAGGCCCTACCTATCCACTCCTCCTTCCTCCCAGTCTCCCCTTGGGGGATTCAGAGATGCCCTACCTATTCCTGCACTTTCTGTTTTTATCATTTATAGTCATTTCTCTCAGTAAGTCTTGCCACCTAATTCTTAGAGGACTCACTTAGATATACCTTTCCTCAAAGATATTATCATCTTTGTAACTATCCTATGGATACTCTTCAAAGTTTCTATATTTCTCTTTGCCCTTGAATGGGAAATATTCTATAGTCTGCCCAGAACTGAGCAGCAAAGAAACTGGTTACAGGCCATGAACTTTTCCTCTGGTCCAGTCCTCAGCAGATCAGTTAGCAGGTACATACACTTGGTTCTAAAATATTCGTTGTCAGTTGGGCTGCACTGTTAATATATTCTTCATTTACCATATTTGTTTCCTTACCTGTACAGGAGACAAAATGGTGTTTAATATATATTTTTGTCAATTATGATATTGACAGGTTCTCGGAAGGACATGAATTTTTGAAGGACACTATTCAACTAAGTACAGTCCCTTACTCCACACTTTTATAAGCAGTTCCTTAATTACACTCTTCTGTTACCCTTACTGAGTGTGTCATTTATTTCCTATAGGAACATTGATGATAAAATGTATACCTTAGGATCAATAAATGCAGTGTTTCCAACTAGTAGAAACTGCACTAGAATCTTGTATTAGTTAAGGTAAAGGTTAATCTCAGACTACAAGGGTTTAAATAAGAAATACAATCAATTCTCATTATTTGCAGTAGTTATGTTCTATAAAGTTGATGTGAACATGGAATTAGCAAATATTGAACCATTGTTCTTAAGGAAAATACAGGATTGGGTTTCTGCAAGCCTCTGGCCACAGAATTCTCATCTACTGGTCCGCACATAACCTTGTTTTATATGTATTTCTGTTTCAAGATACCTCATTTAATCTGTATTGCTGATTCCTTAACATTGAACTCATGGCCAACAGCATTATAACTCATGCCTGAATAAAGTTTATCTAACATATATATATTTTCTCTTTAAGACACATCACAGGCTTCCTGCACTTAGGAACACTAACTAGACAGCACTTCAGCACTATATTTGAGAGCCATTTTAAACTGAGAAATTACCAACAAAGCACAACAATCTTACAAAACATGGCACTATACATACCATAAAAAGAAGCTTGTTTACATTAAAGAGCTGAAACAAGAAGACGGAGCATTGCCTTGTTAGCTCCCAGCTGGGAACATGCTTGTTGGACAACTCAAATTTTTCACCACTCTGTGTATGCAAGTGTCCACAGATGACTGAAAAGGTGCCATGAGTATTGATTTCAAAGTGACAAATAAATTTTAGTGAAGTCACAGAAACAGAATCCACAAATAATGAAGATTGACTGTACATTTTATTTTTCCCTCATGTAAAAAAGTTTGGCCCACATAAAACAGTGAGGCATTTTTCCATGAGGTTATTCAGGGCCCAGTTCCCTTCCATCTTGTTGTGCTGCCATCCTCTAGGACATTGTATTCTTCTACATGATTAATGTTAATTTACTAGGACATCTATGTTTCATCTCTCAAAGGGGGAAAGGAGAGGAAGTCCAAGGCCAGCAATTAAAAGAAAAAAAAAGTATTAAAGTTGAAGCTGCACACATCACTGGTGAAAATTTAGTCATTTGATCACACCTATCTGCAAGAAAAGCTAGAAAATATCTCTGACTGGGTGGCATGCACCCAAGAAGAAATAGAGATTAGACTCGGGTAAATAACTGGCAGTTTACCACAAAAAAAATAATTAAGAAACCAGAGGTATGTTTCTAATTCTGAAACATACCAATTTATGTTCCCATCACTGTTACCTGAGAGTGCTTGTTTCCTGGAGCCTTCAGCAGCATAGTAAATATTTTTTCTTTATGCCATCTTGAGGCACAGAAAAATTTGTGAGTTGCCCAGAATTAGCCTTAGAGGCAGAGTGGGGCTTGGCCCAGGAATTTTAAGTTTATATCATCTATTTTCTCCTCCACACCTGTTTCTTGAGTTATAGCAACCTCAAGCTAACATCTCCTAGATAGGCTTCCCAGATAACCAGACATATACTCACCTTTCACCTTGCTAATCTCTTACATGTAGAAACCTAACATCTATTGTTCTCATTGTTGTTTTCTAATGGTTTCATGGTGTAATCCTATATTCCAGCTTGTTGAAGGCTGGTATTATGCAAGGTTTCCGCCATCCTCATACTCTTCCTTAGCACCAAAGAGATCCAGGGCATTTGGCACGGCATCAAAAACTATGTGTTTATTGTTTAATTAAACTACTCTTTTTTAAAAAAAATTTACCATTCTGCAAGGGAAGGAGAGGTGATATTACTTGGGTACCTATTATATTCCAAATATCATGTGGTGCTGGGCAGTATTATTCAATATGTCATATAATTTATTTTTCATGGTAACCCTGGAAGTTGGCCGTTATTCTTATTTAACAGGCGAAAGAGAGAAACATGGAGAGATTAAGCAGCCTTCTCAAAGTAACCCAGAGTTAGTGGCAGGCAGAACTAGTGTTCAGACAAGCCATACCTAACCCCAAAACCAGTGCTTGTCCACATCATAGGACTGCCTCCTAGGGCCAGGAGTAGAGGAGGCAAGTGAGAGGAGTGAAGCTCTTGCCTAGGGTACAAAATATAAGGGCGTACCAACAAACGCAGCAATCAAGATAAATAATGTTTTAATGCAATATATTTTTTAAAATTAAAATTAATGCCAAACAATCCATGATGAACAAAAAAATCAAACTTTTAAATAAAGACGGGATTATTATTACTGATTGTAATTTTGCCTCCAGTATAGTTTCCCGCAGCACTGTTACTGATCCTGTGTTTATTTAAAATTGTAAGCTGAGTCATTGGATGAAAGCGCTGTTTTAGAAGGATTAATATTTTGGTGGTGTGTAGGGCAAAATGAAAAAGAGAGAAACTAAAAGCCTTTGAAGATTGGAAAGATTTTGCCCGTTGAGATGAATTCAGAAAGGCAAAGTGTGAAGTGCATGGGTATAATTCCACTTTTCCCTGTCAGCTCTGTGCTTAATAATTTGGGAAGTACAACCAAAATAAGATAGTCCGATGCTTTTAATAAATTCTCTGTCTCCCGTAGACTGAGCTATGAATGACTTGCTACTTTTTATGCCCCTGCAATCCCAGCTCTGATGGTTAACCTGGATGTGCCCTGGCAACTTTCCCTTCACTCCTAATGGCACCTGCAAGGGAAAATTCTCATGTCTCCCATGTCCATCCTCCTCATTATTTTAGAGATTTTGATCCTGTCTTCTCCCACCTGCAGGTTTGTCTTTCTAACCTAGCCTTCCAAATCTTTCTAGATTTTCCGGATACTGAAGCCTTCTCTATTTCTCTGGCCATTTCAGTTGTCTTTCTCTGAATCTTTTCTAACTCCATGAACTTTCTTGAGTTATCACATGTAGTACTATACACACAGTATTTAATTTTCACATGTTATCATCTCTATGCAAAAATATGTATAGGATTTTAGAATGCTAGAAGTGTGCCTTGAGGACCTCAGATTTAACCAAGCCCAACTCCCCTCAATATACATATCAGAGACACTGGGATTTAACCAAAGTCACTCTGGAAGCTGATGGTAGGATCTATCAATTTCCCTTCCACTATAAACAATTGGCCCCTTTCAGTTTGTATTCTGTTTTTGAGACAGAGTTATGGTTTAGGTCTTCTTAAAGAGTAAAGGAGCAGAGAAGTAGCAAGCTACACTGTATTCTTGGGCCTACAGAGTTTGGCTTTTCCTTCTTCCATAGAGGTAAGCTCATGAGACTGACAAAGGGTTCACAGGAAGGAATTGGCAGTCATCTTGTTTAGAGAGTTAAAACTATGATACTAGCTATGGTTCTAGACAGTGCTCTTTCATTTCCAATATCCTTTTCTGATGACACCCAAATTTTTCCAAACTTTTTGGAGAAAGTGTGCATTGGTTTCTATCTTTAAGGAGTAGTTTCCAGTTACTCTGAGCTTCCTTTCCTCAGCCAAAATGAATTTTATCTAATCGTCAATGTTACTCAGAATGTAACCTCATAAACCTGGCCTGAAACTGTGTGCCATCGGAATGTTTTTACCAATTGTATAAATACAAGAATGTACACAATTGGTAAAAGATAGTTTGCATTTCCTAGAGGATTGTCCAAGAGAAAAAAGTTAAGAGATATTCAGTATCTGTAAGATTGTTGCAATTACCACAATTTTAAAGGGGAGGGGGTGAGAAGAACAGAAGTTCAGCCAAAAGGTAAAAATTTTATATCAGGCAGTGGCTTAAATGTCTCATTGGCTCAGGCCTGTAATATGAATGAATAAAGTTGATTGGTAAGATGTATAGGAACAGTGGAGAACTCTAGAAAACATGGCAAATCTAAACAGGGCAGGCAATATTCAGTGTCAGCCAACTGTTGCCATGCAAGAAAGTGGGTCCAATGCTGCTAGATCTGATTTTTCAAGACAATTCAGAAATCTAAATTTTTCTGTAAAGTCATCTAATTTTTAAATTCTGGCAACAAATCCAACTTGAGAGAGAGGGAGGAAGAGAAGAAAAGCGAAAGAACCATGTGCAGGCTGAACAGAACTGTGAGAGAACCCAGGCTTTGCCAGTTTGTGACTCTTATACAGGCTTCTTTCTCATCTTTTCTCAATTCAAGACATGTTTAGGAACTTACTTCTAGGTGTACTTGGAACTAGATCAAATGCAGTCAGAATTTCCATTGCCTTGCCAGTTCTTTAAATCTACCCATACAACTTTATTGAGCCCCTAACATCTGCAAAGTCTGTCATTACATCTTATTTGAAATGAAATACGTTGACAAATTAATTACATGAAAAAGAAATACAACTTCCGTAATGGTCCAAATGACTTTGAGGTACATACTTACAGTTTAACTATTTTTAAAAATATGATCAACTATAAAAAGAATTGTTTTTTAAAACCTACTGGAGCAATCGACTTCTACAATTAACTTCTGAATTTAGAAGGTTGATGGGAAAGTTGCAGAACATTAGGCATCACTGTTTAAAAGTAGACTGCTAAAAGAATTCAAGGACAACCATCCTGAAAATATGAAGTCAATTTTGACCAATAAATGGCTTCTTTTCCTGTAGAGGTCATCTAGAACACAAAGCAATACCCATATTCATACTAATTCAGAAAGAAAAGAAGTTAGTGACCTTGTCAGCTGATTAGGTGAGAAGACACTAAAGAGCTCAGCTTGGCTCAAACTATCAATTGTTCGTGATTACATGTTAATGTGCTAAACATCGTATCCTGCTTCCTGCACAAAATTCACATCACCCTAGTCACTTTCTCCCCCTTAACTGTTTTAGCCTCTCACTGTACCCATCTCTTCCCCAGCCTACGGTTTTTACATGTTTAACATATGCCTACTTCTGTTTCCACTATTTCTCCTGCTCTTAATCAGAGTCGAGACTCTATAATTTTTTTTTTTAACTTCTCTGCTGTCTTAGAGGTTCTCCATACCCCTTACACTTTCATCTCAAACTCCACTCCCACACCCGCATTCCAGAACCTGGACGACTCCCCACTCTCTATCCGGTATGTCTAGGCCTAAGATGCCCTTCGCTTTCCCTCTGGCGCTGCTCAGACCCCCTCATACCCACCCCCCACGTCCCTCCCCAGGCCGGCAGCCTCAGCCATTCCAGAAATTGACAAAGAAGTTGCAGAGAGAGTGCCACTTCTCAGCACAGTAGGTCTCTGTGAGCTTAGCGTTTTCGTCCAGCCCGTCGGGATCTGGCCTGGTCCCCAGGGGTCGCTCCTCGACTGCGGCCGAGGGTGCCTTCCTCTTGCCCCCTTTAGTCTTCTTCTTAGAGGGCTTCCCTTTGGGCGGTGAGCTCGGGAGAGGCGGGACCCTTGCTGCGGGGCGGATCGCGGGCTCCTGGGGCCTCCCCCAGCTCCTGGCCCTGGGTTTGAGATCCCGGAGGTAGCCTGCTGCAGTAGGGCCGGCAGGTGGGAACGCATGGGGCACCAGGCGCAACTCCGCGCGGTAGCCCTTCTTGCCGGCGCACAGCCGGGCTTTGAGCGGCGCGGGATCCTGGCAGGGTCGCGGCTTCTTGCGCAGCCTGCCCAACACCTGCTTCCAGTAGAGCGAGCCGCGGGTGGCGTAGGCGGCGCAGCGCTCTGGCTCCCCGCGGTAGGCGCAGTGCTGGCGCGCCCCGTCTGGGCCCTGGCACAGCAGCGCCAGCTCGCTGCCCACCACTTGCCCTGGGGTGGGCAGCAAGAGCTGCCAGCTGCATGTGTGGTGCTCGGGGCTGACGAAGCGGCCCGACGAGCCGCCCGTGTGACCCCAGGCCGACTCTGCCGCGCTGCTTCCCACTCCCTTGTCCCTCTGGGCGGTCGCGAGGAGGCAGCCACCCAGCAGCAGCAGCGAGAGCGACGCTCGCAGCCTTAGGGGACTCATGGCCCGCGGTATCTTCGCTCAGGTCGGCTCTTCCGGGCCCACAGGGTGCTTCAGCGGTGGTAGGGCCAGGAGAGCAGCATCTCTCGGACCTGAAGACAGAAGCAGAGACTGCTACTGACTGACCGGTGCGCCGCCCTTGGCCCCAGCACTTACACCTGCGAATTCCTTTTCCCAGACTTTTTGGGCGCTGGTTTCCAGTGGACAGCAGCAGTCTGCGATGGGCCCCTCTGATAAAGTTCTCCCGGGAGAAAATTGCTTACTATCTAAATAATCATTTTTAAATGGTTTTGAAACCCCGTGCAAATACAAAAGCAAAGTAATGACTGACAATTACTGCCTCCACTTTCTCCCTTCCCCACCTTCCAATATGCTATTAGCAAAATCATTCCGGATCATTTCTTGGAAACGCGCACTTCTGCTCTTTGAACTTACCAAGTTACAGCAGAGGTGGCGAAGCCCTATTAAGGTAGAAAGAATGACTGGAGGAGAGGTTAGTCTGTTAGCCAGCTCCCAGTGAATGAACGTATCAGTGGGACTGAAGGGGCCTCCCCGACTATGCCCCTCCCAGACTTCTTTCACACTGGGAGGTTTCCCACCACCGGGACACACACACACACACACACACACACACACACACACACACACACACACACACACTCTCTCTCTCTCTCTCTCTCTCTCTCTCTCTCGAAGTATAAAGCTTGTATTTAGCTTCCATTGTTTAAAATAATCACGCGAATTTTAACAAGTCATTCTTTTCATTCCTTTTACAGCCGAACATAAAAGGTAAACAGAAAGATCTAAGTTCTAATAGTTAAACAAAAGAAAATGAAACAAAACAACTGTCAATATTCTAAACCAGGCACTATTTATACTATTTTTCATGTTATTCTGAATTCTATGTTTTCACCCATCATTTCCGAAAGTCTTATCCCAATAACTTAATCTTAATTCTAATAACTGTTACTACTAATAAAACATAGTCTAGTTCATTCATATACCATAGTGTTCAACAGTTCACTCACAGATGAACATTCAGGCATTTGATTATTTTTAAGTATTATAAATCGCTTATAGACTTCTTACAAATATTAGAAGTTTTAAAAAAAATAACTTATTTGGATTGTAACTGTAAGGTAATATTACCAGTTCAAATGGTATAATCTTTAAGACTAACATGTCCTTGAATCTTGGAGTTTATATATTTAAGCAAAGTTAAAATATACTGGAAGATATTCTATCATCTTTTTCAAAGGTTCTCAGTAATAAATGTAATTTTAAATTTTTTGAGAGTTTATGATTCTGACTATAATTGTTTTACACATGGGAATATTTTCCTAAAATATTTCCCCAAGATGTCAAAAAGTCTCATTATATTTCCTAATGTCTTCCTGTGGACAGTATTTTCTATTACTGAATTCACACTGATGTTGTATTTGAACAGTTATAATTTAATTACTACTATAGAAACTAAAATATTTTAAATTAGAAAAAAGTACTTAAATATGAATTAGCACATGTTAAATATATTGTAGTATATATTAACCTAAGAAAAGAATTCTTTTACCTCTCTGGTGAAATAAGAGAGATTAAATAACTTGCCATCATTGAGTAATAAAGCCATAAAGCTACCTGACTTTCAATGATCAATGACCTTTACATTTCAGCTTTGAGTCATTGCAATCAATTGCAAAGTTAGTTATGTCTTAATTACACCTATTTGATATATAATGAAAAGCAATTAGTATCTATGAAATTAACAAATATTAACATAAGTTTCATAAACAAGAGTAACTTCTTAATACACTTTGAGATGAAAACCTCTTTCTTCAAAAACCGTGTTTGTATGAGTAAAGCCCTAAAACCGTGTTTGTCTGTTGTTCTGGCATTACTTAGTGGTATCAGCTACTGAACCAAATTGAAATAGTTTCTCAGATAAAGAGTGACATCTTGTGACATTCTGTACTAATTACAATGAAAACATTTATTATCTGAAAAGGCATATATTCCAGAGACCATGCTTTCTGTCCAAAACATTGTTCTCAGAGGAAAAAGTTACGACACACAGATGTGCTGTGCCATGTCAGAGGCAAGTAAATTCTACCAGAAGTTACTTTTTATAAATTGTGGTAAAATACACATAACATAAAATTTACCATTTTAACTGTTTTGGAGTGTACGGTTCTGTGGCTTTAAGTACATTCATACTGTTGTGCAACTATCACCATCATTCATCTCCAGAACATTTTTCATATTCCCAAAATGAAACTGTATGCATTAAACAATCACTCCTTATTCCTCCTTCTCTCTAGCTCCTGGCGATCATTATTCTACTTTCTGTCTCTATGAATTTGACTACTCTAGGTACCTCATATAAATGAAATAATATAGTAATTGTCCTTTTGTGAGTGGCTTATTTCACTTAGCATAATGTTTTCAAAGTTCTTCCATGGTATAGCATATGCCAGGATTTCCTTCCTTTCAAGACTGAATAACATTCCACTGTGTGTATGTACCACATTTTGCTTACCCATTTATTTGTCAGTGGGTTCTTGTGTTGCTTCTACCTTTTGGCTCTTGTGAATAATGCTGCTATGAACATAGGTATATAAATATCTGTTTGAGTTCTTGCTTTTAATTCTTTTGGATATATCCCCAGACATGGAATTACTGGATCACATGGTAATTTTGTTTCTAACTTTTTGAGGAACCTCCATACTGTTTCCTATAGTGGTTGTACCATTTTACATTACACATTTTACATTACACATTACCATTTTACATTCCCACCAACAATGCACAAGGGTTCCAGTTTCTCCATATTCTTGTTATTTACTGTTATTTACTGTTTGTTTGATTGATTGCTCATTTTTGTTTTTATAATAGCCATCTTAATGGATGTGAAGTGGTATCTCATTGTGGTTTTAATTTGCTTTTCTCTAATGATTAGTATTCCTCAGCATCTTTTGGTGTGCTTATTGGTCATTTGTATATCTTCTTTGTAGAAATGTCTATTCAAGTCTTGTGCCCATTTTTTTAATCAGGTTGTTTTGTTGCTGTTGTTGAGTTAGAAGAGTTCTTTATATATTCTGGATATTAACTTCTTACAGGATATATGATTTGCAAATATTTTCTCCCATTCCATAGGTTGTTTTTTCACTGTCTTCATAGTGTCCCTGGATGCATGAAAGTTTTAAATTCTTATATAGTCCAAACAAAGACACTTTAAAAGACATCATGATGTGAGATGTGTAAGAAAACATAAAATATATATCTTAATATTGATTTTAAAAAAATAATCTTGTTTGCATCAGTGATCCAACAGGCCTGTTTGAATTCACACCATGTGCTACTTAACAGTTTAGAACAGGGTAAAATATCTTGGCAATTTCAGTGATTAACTACATAGTTCTGCCCTGTGAATCCCACAAAGGAAAAAATCTTAACGTAAGGAAAAAAGTCTGTGTAGCACCTCTTTCTTTTCTTTCCCTAGGGAAGGGTAGCTGACCCAATGAACTTCTATGGTGAATTGGGTAGGGGCAGAGGACCCTCTGCCTCTTGGTTTTTTAAGATTACATAATTCTTTCTGCATGTAAAATAAGCTTTGAACAGTTTAACATTCAAATTTTCTTTGTTTAATGTGGATTAGCCTAATTTCACAAGTTATATTGTAAGCTTTTTAGACAAGGATAATTTTTCAACTTCTTTTGTAGCTAATTCAGCGCTCAAGGCAAAAAAGTTGATTGCTTGAACACTCATACATTGCTGGTAGGAATAGAAAATGGTACAATCACTTTAGAAAACTGACATTTTCTTACAAAGTTAAATACACACCTACTCTATGATCCAGTCATTCTACTCCTAGGTATTTACCCAAAGTAAATGAAAGCATAGGACTGCGAAAAGATAGGTACAAAAATATTTGTAGGACTTTATTCATCATAATAGCTCCAAAATGGAAACAACCAAATTATACATCAACAGGTGAATGAATAAACAGTTGTCATACAATCTGTTTATTCATCAGTAATAAAAAAAATGAATGAATTACTGCCACATGCATAAAGTGTATTAATCTCAAAACCATAATATTTTTCTATATGTCGAACCCATAATTTAAAAAATACAAATAGTATTGCTTTGTAAGTATAGTTTTTAGAATTTATAGAAATTGTATGCTATTGTAAATAATATTCTTTATCTTGTTTTTTTTACTCAACTTATGACTTTGAGCTTTGTCTGTATTAGCATATGTAGATCTAGTTAATTTACTTTACCACTATTGGCATCCCATTATGTGGCTATATTATATTTAATTTATCCATCATTCCACTGATGGACCTTTCAGTCATTTTTAGGTTTTTCGAGATGACAAACAATGCTGCAATGAACACCCTTATAGAGATCTTGTGGACAAGAATGTTTCTCTAGAGCAGTGGTCTTTAAACTGCAGTATAAGTACCCATGAGGATACCCAAAACCTTTTAGAGATGTGTATAGGCCTAAATAGACTTTTTAAAATTCAGTTTTGGGGTGGCTTCATAGTGTAGTGGTTAGCACGTCTGCTTTACACGCAGAAGGTCCTGGGTTCGTGCCCCAGGTGGAGCTACGGACCATACCTACGACCATACCTACGACCATGCCTCGGGTGCACCAGGTCCTGGTTGCATGCTGTGAGCGCTTGGGGGTGAGATGGCTCTGCATTCAGAGATCCAGTTCATAAGGGGAAATGGCAACATCCATAGGTCAGGGGTGAAAGTGTGTGTGTGTGTGGGGGGAATTAAAGAAGGAAAAAAAATAAAATAAGATTCAATTTTAAGATCCTCAACCTGCATGTGTATGCTTTCCTGCATGTTTATCTCAACCAGAGGCCTAGGAATGGACCTATTGTCGGGGTAATAGGCTGGTTTTCCTTTTCCCCCTCCTTTCGTCATTGCTCCACTCCCACTTGACTACAGAAAGGCATAATTCACATCCATATTAAATCTCATTTGAGGTTTTATATATGAACTTTAATATATATATTTTCTATATTAAGTTTTTATCTTTAAAATTTCTGTTAATCCATCTAAAATTTATTTCGTGTTTAGCATGAAGCAACGATATAACTGTAAATCTAATAACTTTGATATGAAAGTCTAAATTAACTGGATAATTTATACCTTTTTAAAATAATTTTTTTATTTTTCAATTATAGTTGGCATACAATATTATATTAGTTTCAGGTGTACAAATAGTGATTTGACATTTATATAACTTTCAAAATGATTACCCTAATAAGTCTAGTACTCATCTGATACTATACATAGTTATTACAATATTATTGACTATATTCTTTATGCTATACTTTATGTCTTTATGACTATTTTGTAACTATCAATTTGTAGTTCTTAATCCCTTCTTCTTTTCACTCACTCCCTCCAATGCCCCTCCTGTCTGACAACCCTCAAAATGGTCTCTGCATCTATGAGTTTGTTTCTGTTTTGTTTGTTTTGTTTTGTTCTTTAGATTCCACATGTAAGTGAAATCACATGGTATTTATCTTTCTCTGACTGACTTACTTCACTCAGCACAAAACCCTCTAGTTCCAGCTGTGTTGTTGTAGATGGCAAGATTTCATTTTTTTTTAACTGCTGAGTAATATTCCATTTTATATATGTACCACCTCTTCTTTATCCACTCATCCATTGATGGACACCCAGGTTGCCTCCATATCTTGGCTATTGTAAGTAATGCTGCAATGAACAAATAGATGCACATGTCCCTTTGAAGTAAATACCCAGAAATAGAATTACTGGCTTCTTCTTTGTCTCTTGTTATAGCCTTTGTTTTAAAGTTTGTTTTGTCTGGTACAAGTATTGCTACCCCAGATTTTTTGTTCGTTTGTTTTTGTTTTCATGAATATCTTTGACTATCCTTTTACTTTCAGTCTATGTGTGTCTTATGATCAGAAGCGAATCTATTGTAAGCAGCCTGTATAAGGGTCTTGTTTTCTTATCCACTCAGCCACCATATCTTTTGATGGAGCATTTAATCCTTTTACATTTGAAGTAATTGTTGATAAATATGTGGTTATTGACATTTTACTATTCATAATTTTTATCTTTTTTTCCTTCTTCTTAAAGAGTCTTTCTAATATTTATTTTAATGCTGGTTTGGTGTTGTTGAATTCTGTTAGCTTTTTCTTGTCCTTTAATTCTAAATGATAGCTTTGCTGGGTAGAGTAATCTTGGTTGTAGGTCCTTGCTTTTCATCAATTTGAATATTTCATGCCAATCCCCAATGTCAAAATACTCTTCAGTATAGTTTCCTAATATTTCTAGAGTTCTGTATTTTTTATTGTTAGCTCTTTAATTCATCTGATATTTATTTAGGGATATGGTATAAAGTAGGAATGTGATTTTTCTGTACACATAGAGAATCAATTATCCAATATTCTTTGTTCAATAGTTCTTTCTTTTGCCATTAATTTCTGAAGCCATCTTTCTAGTGATTAAAAAAGAATCGCTAATATTTAGCATTTAGTATTTTTTAAGGGTTTCACATATCAGCTCATTTAATCCTTACAATTTTACAAACTACAGGTTCATGATTCACTATTTACAGTTTTGAAATTGAAAAAGGTTTGAAAACCATAGTTTAAAAAAATTAATTTGGCAGCAAAACCTGTCCTGAACTGCCACATAGCTATTTACAGTCTTTATTTGTTCCTCTTAGCATGGCTAGTCATACATTTTGCTGTAGAAGTATAAATGTACTTAATTACAGGGTGCTGCCCTAGAAGCTGTTGGGGTGTGACATAAACAAGGTGTATGTTTTAGATAACTTTTCAAAATCGAAAGAATTCTAAATTCAGGAGACCATCTGGCAGGGGTTTCAGGTAAGGGTTGTGGACCAGTTGTATTATTATCCCCAAGAAATTGAAACGTATAAGTGAAGTCACTTGCTCAAGGTTGCATAGTTAACAAAAAGAATAATTATTGTAGTTTATAATATTTTTAGTGTTTACTGTGACAATCACTTGGTTAAATGCTATATATTTATCATCTCAGTTAATCCTCTCCACAACTCTATTCAGTACTATTATTATCTCTATTTCCCAGATGAAAGAACTGAAGCTTAGGAAGGTTATACACTCCCCCGGACAAACAGTTGTTAAGTGTGATGAGAAAAGATTTTAAAACAATTCAGCTTGACATCAGTATATTTAACTATTACATTATTCTTTTCAAACTTATAATATCAGCCCTTATCTCTCTTCTAAATGTTATTTTGAACTATATATCTAATTACCTCTTAGATAGTAAAGATTTAAAATGTATATCAGATCATTTTACTCACATGCATAAAATACTCCTATGACTTTCTACTGCATCTAGAGTAAAATCCAAATTCCTTATAATGCCCCCTTTCTCTCTCTCCCAGCTTGGTCTCCCACCACAGCAGACTTCTCTTATGCTTTTTATAGTACCTGTTTCTACCTAGAAGGCTCCTCAGGTCTTCACACAGCTGGCTCCCTTTTGTCATTCAGGCCTCAGCATAAGCAACTCTTTTTTCTCTAATTGCTCAATCTAGAGTTTCTATCTTATGATTCTGTTTTACATAGCATGTAAACATGATGTTTTCTTGTTTATCTGTTTATTTCTTTCTTCCATTAGAATATAAGTTCAACCAGAGTGGGCATCTAGTCTGTTTTGGTTTCTTTTGAAGCCCCAATCTCTAGTACAGAGTTTAGCACATGGTAGATACTTAACTTTGGCTGAATAAATGAGTGCAGTGTCCCATCAGTAAATAGTACCTGCTAGTTAGTTTTAGTGATGCAAGATAAATTGAGGTTAAAGGAGACTAAATTGTGAAGATATTTGAACATTAGTTTAATCATATTTTAATATAAACAGTGCCTAAGAGAGTGTTTGGCACAGAACACGTGCCAAATATTTGATGTATGAATGAACAGTAAGTAGTATTACTAGCTTGGATCTTGGGCTTAGTTTCCTTACCTATAAATTGAAGATTAAAACTTACTTTATAGGGCTAGCCTACAAATTACGTGATAAAATGAATGATAAATGCCTACCACAGAGTAGGTACTTATGTTCATTTCTTTCCCCTAACATTTATATTCTACTTTATGGTTTATGAAGCTCTTGTAAGCTCTTCTAAATACATGATCTCATTTTATTTCTATAACCCTCTATAGTGCTTCTCATTAGCCTCGTTTTACAGATGAAAAACAGACTCATAGGTTGAGACATAGCCTCTTCACGTAATGAGAAGCCAATGTACAAGGTTTAGAAGCAGAGGAGTGACATGATAAAAGCAGTGGTTTTTGAGGATTAATCTGTTGATGGCGTATAAGACACGGTCGACTGAAGAATGTGGAAAGATATTACTTTGACTACTATCATAAAAGTCAAGTTGAAGGTGTTAAGGGCCTGCACTAGATGACAGAATAACGTTTAAAAGTCTAAGGAATTAAGCGATTAAATAGGCTGGGAGTTTTCACATCTGGCTGAGAAAATGATGGTACCAACAACATAAACAATTAAGAAATCAAACTTGGCAAAATGATTGCCAGAAGACCTTCTTTCCGATACCTACGCAAAATTTCTGGCAAATATGGCAAAACTTTGAGCCTTGCCCTAAGTGCCACTGCAGATCTTTCTTAATTTCAATATTCCCACTGGCATTGCCACCTGGACTGAGCATCCTAAGGTCCTTCCTATGTGCTTTCTCTAGAAGCAGTCTGGTGGGATGAGGATGGAACCGTAAGGAATTAGAAACCAAGTATTAGAATTTCTGGACTCTTGGCTAAATTGCCTTTTTTCCTTTTTCTAGAAAATAAGGGACTCCTTATTTCTCCTTCTCGCCTCGTTTTAAAACTAACGACCCTCTCCAGATCAGTAAAAAGAAACTTTTTATGTTGGGGGGAAAGCCACCAAAACAACGCAGCTTGTGCTCCTCGTTCTCACTGGAGGAACGGAACCACTCCGGGCGAGCTCACGTCACTTCCGGCGCGCTGACGCTCAGTCCGGCGTGCCGACGCCTGCGTCAGCAAAGAGCGGGGTTGGGGGCACCGGGTTTGAAGTCGTGCGGGTCGGAGGACTGCCATCTCCGCCGCTGTCTCAGACCCCCATCCTCCCCGACCGCGACGGGGACAAGCTCGGGTAAGCGGCGGGGCAGATGCCCGAGGGCCCGTGCCGCGACGCCCTGCACCTCACCGGCCGCTCCCCTCTGCTTCGCGGCCTGGGCCTGCGCCGGTGTGCTCTCTGGAAACTAGCGCCTCAGCGTCGCGGGCCCTAGCTCGCGGGGAACCTCGAACCGCCGGCGCCGGGCCATGGCGGTCTCCAGGTGGGTCTAGCTCCTGACGAGCTGAAGAAAGGAGGACCTTGCGAGGAACCATCGCCTCTCGGTGCCCCCACTCCTAGAAAAGAGCGGTTCCCGTTGTCACTGGGCGCCTTCTTCCGCAGACTTCGGAGTTCGCTCCTCAGTCTGCGTGGGTTTGGGCTCGGGTTACTCCTCGTAAATCCTGTTCAAAAACGTTTTGTGGAGTTGACCCGTTGCCACGATAGAACTAGTTTTTCTCTTTCCTCACCACGTTTCTTGTCTGGTTTCTCTTCCCTCTTTCAGTTCTAGGAGAGCCTTTTACCTTTCTTAGTATTCTAAGGCTGATCTCTAACCTCCATTTCACGAGAAAACTTCGTAGTAACTAAGTCGGGGAGATTTGAGTACTGTTATTTAAATGACGTTCTAACTACATTAAACTTTGGTACTTATGGCTTTAAGGATATGTTCTTTCCTGAGGAATTTTTCTTACAGTAGAATTCTTTTGTTTAGCAGTAAACATTCAGTCGTCAGCATTTAATTTTTGTCGAATTATCGTTTTAGTACCATTTTCCTTAACTAAGGCGTGAACGATACATTACAAATCTTAAATTGTTTAAAAATATTGCCTAACAACAGCAAGCATAGGAAAACTCTAAGAAAACGAGACATATTTGCGTAGCTGTAGGAGGAAAGTCCTCTTTTCCTGCAATATGATAGAATGGTGGGAAAACTTTTCTGTCAGAGGTTTGATAGGAGTGGACCTATGTACATATAAGTAGGGGATAGTTCCTCTGATAGCAATCAGAAGGATTCACCAAATTCATTAGAGTTGAGATAAGTTTTCACGAGAATTGGATCTTTTTGCCACAGAGACTGAAGGAAAAATGATAGTTCAGAAAACAAATAGTTTTCATTCTTTTTTCACAATTAGTTGAACACATTCCTTGAGCACATTATGGGCTCAGGCTTTATCTGTTTTACAAGAGAAAGGATAACCCATCCCTCACAGACTCCCTAGATAACTGATGAAATAATTTGTGGGAGAAGCCCCTGGGAGTTGGTGAAGGAGGTTGCTAGGTACCTATAGAATGGGGCATCTAATTTTTATTACACAGATTAATTGAATCTATTCAATGTGAGGAAATTCTTATTTTGAGATATAACTATACCTCGAGAACAAATGGTATTTTCAATTTTTGCAAATACAGAAATTTATCTTTTAATTTTTTATCTACCATATAAAAACATACACATCATAAATACATCGATACGTAAGCTTAATATGAGATTTGTTTAGCAGATGATAGTGTTTAAGGGAATGAGTAGTTCTTGAAATTGCTTTCTTAGAGCTGACTGTATATTTTCACAGTATTAGATATAGTTTTGTAGAAACAAAATGAAAGTGTTTAAAAGAGCCTAATCTCCTTGGCCAGTGTTACTCTATTTACAGAAGTTTAGGGCACCTAAATCTCTGAATGAGTGAGTGAGTTTTAGGAAGGAAAACTACTGCTTTTTATTGTTGATGTTGGATTTCAAAGGGTAGTGTTCTTTTTTATGTAGGTTCGTTCTTGTTCACCTTACCAAAATTCTGTTAAATTCTACTTAAAAAAAAAAAAAAAAAAGCCTGTCATGGTTTTATGAAAAAGCTACTTCTGTGCTTAATAATATAATAGGTTCAAAGAAAACAGTTTTGAGACTCTTGTGTTTGGGGGATACTGTCAGTTGTTGCTTTTTTCATTTGAGGATTCACTCTGAATAGCAAACTTTAATTTCACGCTAGCCTTCTCCATGCACTAAACATGTTTTGTTTTATTTTGTTTTGTTTTTACTAACTAAATTTCCTTTCTCTCCTGTTGGTGTGTGCTTGTGAAATACAGACTCATTTTAATATGATTTTATGCAGAATAGGTGGAAGATAGTTTAAAAGATAAAAATCATATTTGCCAGAATCAAATCTGAAATATTTTTTGCTCTATTTATATCAGTGTACATAACAGAGAAGAGTAATATTTTTAGGATCTTATCAATATTTCCAGAAGGGAAATAGTAAGTTGGTACCATCATTCTCTCAGTTCCAGGTTCAGAAATCTGGGAATAATGTTTGACTTCTCCCTCCCACCTTTTTCCCCAATCTGGCCAGTCACCAAACCCAATCCTGTCTGTTCTACCTTTCTAATCTTTTTTTTTTCTTTTCTTTTGCAAACCAATTACCACCATCCTACTCCATTCTATCATCACCTGTAATCCAAGACACCTGCAACAGTAGCCACTGGTTCTTCCTGCCTCCCATGGCATCTCTAATTTATTCTTCACCATGGCCATATTATTTGCTAATAAACAAATTTTAATGTGGTCATTTTTTCTGCTTAAAACCCAATAATTTTCTATTGCTTTAGGATAAAGTCCAAATTCCTTAACAAACATCTTACCAGATCCTTTGTGATCTGATTCCTGCTTCATATTTTTAGCTTCGTCTTGCGTCAAGTTCTCTGTGTCTCTCTCTTTCCCCCATTCTCCTTCATTCTGAATCTATGTTCTTACCTCCTACTCTTTATCTTTGGAACATTTCTTTCTGCCCCCCTACCGCCGCTCCCCAAGTCTGGCTAATCAACCTTTTGTTTTGGATCTCAGCCAATATGTCACTTGGTTCAGGAAGCCTCCTCTGGCTTTACTTCATCTTAGCTATTTGCACCAATGTATACTTCTGTCAATCATAATATTTATCATACTTTGTAACTGTCTGTTGTCTCCCCTGCTTAGTTTAACATAAACTGTGAGAGAAAGGGAGTATGTCTGATCTTTCTATCTCCAGCAGAGTACCTGGTTCTTAGTAGGTGCTCAGGGTATTTTCAAAAAATGAATAAATAAATGATTTTGTTTCTTGTTTTAATACCTGTCATGATTTACCATAATGGACATATATACATAGCAGAATATTTCGACTTTTTGTTAGTGAGTGTTTCTGAGTTTAGCTACAGTTTTTGTTTTCTGTTTTTTGGTTTTTTGGTTTTTTTTGTCAGGAAGAAAAACTTCAGCTATAGCTTTCAATATTGACCAGGCTTATAACTTTAAAAACACAAGTAGGTATTATCAGAACTGTTTTTAAAAGTTTATGGTATAGTGTAATTCTTTGATAGTATGGAATTTTAGAATGCAAATTGGATATAAAGTAACCCTGCATTTTGTATGATCAGAGTTTTAAGACCCTGCTTAGAGTTTTATAACGGCCTAGTTTTACAGTACTTTGAATTTTAAGGCCGGCGAATTATGAAAGTGAATGGTCAATTCTTGACGCTGGGTGAGTTAAATTTTGCTCAAAAAAAACCTACAAAAAACCAAAAACCAAAACTCAACACACCATAAACTTTGTGACTCTAAAATTGAAAGTACATCGATAACATTTGAAGTTCTATGTAAAATTCAATTAAATATTACTGAAAAATGTATGTCTCCTTTAGACCCTTAATAAAAGAGACAGTATACAAATGTAGTAGTAGAGAACAGTGTTGCCCTTAAGATGTGAATGCTGGAAAGAGCTAAGCTCACTCACTAGTTACTTGACTTGCTCCTACAAAACTAACCTCAGCAAAAAAGACAAATTAGTATTTATTAAAGTGTTCAGAGTTGCTTGAAAACAGTTGAAATCACAGTTGTTAAATCTTTGAATACTTCTGTTTTACTTTGTGAGCTTTTCTCTCAGTATCATTTGTCACCTAGTTGGGGTCTGGCCATCAGCAGTAAAGGCAACCTCAGAAGGATTGTTAAAGCATATTATGTTCATTACAGAAGATAGACTAGTGGTTACTAGTGGGGTCGGGGAGGAGCGGGGAGGTGGATGGGGTAAAGTGGGTCAAATATAGGGAGTTGGGGGAGAGTGAAATGGGTAAAGGGGATCAAATATATGGTAGCTGAAGGAAACTGGACTTCGGGTGGTAAACACACAATAGAATATACAGATGTCAAATGATAATATGCACCTGAAAATTATATAATTGTATTAACCAATGTTACCCCAGTAAACTTAAAAAAAAAAAGGTGGCGAATTTGTGACAGTGTTGGGTTCCATGGCTTACTGTAGATTTTTAAGCTTGTTTTTGATACCTTTGCTTGTGTATGCCACAACTGATTCCCTTAATTGTTGTACATTGACTAGCTAATATGATCATATAGAAAAAATTTAGAAATATTTGGAGAATTTTTTCCTCAATGAACTAAGCTGTAAAGATCATGTCTAAAATGTCTAGACAGTAATTATGATTTGACTGTGTTAGAAGCCATACCTTACATCTGTGATACATACTTTTGCATTTGAAAATGATGCAGTGTTCAGAAAAGAGCCAGAAAAGAAAATGAAACATACTCTCTTTTGGAAGAAACAAATTGCTACGTATGAACAGATCTCTACTCAGTTTTGTTAATTCTATCTCTGCACTGCTGATACTTCAGAGAAACATTGTTTCAATAGGCCTGTTTTGCCAAATAAAAGGAAGTTTCTTGATGTGGGAGAAGTTCTAGTAGATTCTTCCTAATGACAGGGAAAATGCTGAAATGATCTTAATTACCTGTAGGGCACCATAGGTGTCTTGTGTTTGCAAGGCCTATTCCTCCTGTACTGCTAATTTCTATTCATTATAGGATTGACAGAAGAGATTACTATAAATTACAGTATAGTCTGCCCATCAGATCTACAGATTCTGTATGCGTGGATTCAACCAATTGCAGATTGAAAACGGGGGTGGGTAGTTACTGTTGTTACTGATGTGTACTGTGTAGTTAGGCCAAGATAGTTCCATCTATACTCAACATGTACAGACTTTTTTCTTGTCATTCCCTAAGCAATATAATATAGCAACTATTTACATAGCAGTTACATTGTATTAGGTATTACAAGTAATCTAGAGATGATTTAAAGTATGGTAAATCCTCACTTAATGTTGTTGAAAGATTCTCAGACTTGAAGGGAAACAATATATAACAAAACCAGTTTTACCATTGGCTAATTGATATAAACAAGAGTTAAGTTCCTGTCGTCACATTATCTCATCAATGTTATAACGAAACAATGTTGAACAAAATGACATTTTTCCAGGACTTGCTGTATAGGGAAGGATGTACAAGAATGTATTGTGATATTTTGTATAAGAGACTTAAGCATCTGCAGATTTTGGTATCCAAGGGGTAGGATGAGGGGTGTCATGGAACCAATCCCCCTCAGATACTGAGGGACTGCTGTATATCAAATATTTCATGCTTAAACAAATTTAGGGACAACAAAGCCAGGAAAGGTAGGGCATGCGTTATAGAAGCTTTTCCATTTTAATCTATACAGTTAATTCTGTATCTTTGGTTTATTACTCAAAGTACTTATATAGAGGGCTTTTGTTTTGTTTTAAATGTGATAAAATACACAGCATACAATTCACCATTTTAAACTGATGACATGACGGAGCAAGATCTCAACGCTCTCACACTTTAACCATTTTAAAGTGTACAATTCTGCATAAAGTTTTAATACCACAGATATTTCTGCTAAGTAACCCGGATTTTATCTTTAAGATAAAGTCATGCAAAAGGCTCTGGGTTGTTGGATGGGGTGGAAGTTAGAAAAAAATGTCCTGAAGGAGATAACACAGTTTGGTTATATTTCTTCAGCATTCATTTAACAAGTATTTACGGAATGCTTTCTATGTTCTAGGTGTTGGAGATATAGCAGAGAACAAAAATGGATTCTCCATTCCCATGGAGTTTATGTTCTAGGGTGAGAATGGGGGAATGTAATTTAATTAGCATGCACCTGGCCATGCACCTGGCTTTGGTGTGGTTTCATGTCTTTATATTGATTCTTAGTGTTCTTTGTGGTATGTTAGGTTAATATACTTGTTTAAAGAACATAACATTAATATAGTTTCAGAATACCCATAATATGAACTAGAAGATAGGCATTTTAAAACACCAGTCTGGAGAATTTCTTGGAAGTTGTTTCTTTTGACCATAACTTTTCTTGCTTAATGATAACATGTGGGACTTAGTACCATGTTCATATTAGAGATCTGTTCTCTTTTTTATTCCCCATGTAATACAGAAAAGTGAAAATTCAAGTAGTTTGTTTTAAATTTTACTGCACTTTTTGTTAAATGTAAAAAATACATAACAAAATGGACAGACTTGACTGATCATTCTCTTTTAAGGTTTCAAAGTTAAGATTACAAAGCCGTCTTTATGGAGTAATCTGTCAATTGACCTACAATTTTTCAGAGAGATTAAATTTATTCTGAGACTATTGAGATTGGAAGTAGATTGAGGACGTTATATACCTTCTTTTTTTCATACTCAGCTGGCTTAGGAATGGAAATAGAACATATACTTGTTTAATAAGGATGAAGTAGTAATCTAGGTCATAGTTCAAAATGCATGTGATTTCTTTTGGTTTCTTTTTATGTCTTTATGAATTAATGCAAAAAGCTGAAAAGAAGAGGGATTAGATTGCAGCTGCCTGCATAACCTCTACAAACTTCCACATACTCTTTTTCTAGGTAGTCTTTAGAGCAGTTGCCTGAAATCCTAGGTTGGTAAATAAAACATGAATCATGTCTTGTGTAGTTATCGCTGAATTAAAATCCAAATTGAAAATGGACCAGATTTCATATCATCAGTAAATTCATAAGCAGTGGATATTGTCAAATGTAATTGCCTTATGTTTTATTTAAACTATTCTTCTACAGTCTTTGGTACCTTGCATTCAGTTGACATCTGTTATCTCTTTGCCATCTGTCTATTCTTCAGAAAATAAAGAATGGCATTTTTTTCTACTAGCCGTTCTGTAAGAGGTTTAGCCAAAAGAAGTCGTGTGGTAAGTACTGTGTTCCCTCAATCAGCCCTTCTTTTAACTTCCTTTCTCTTCTGACTACATAGCTTCCTTCAGGACCTCTCTCTCACCGAGGGCCCTGTCTGTGCTCCAACATAATGCTGACCCTGTCTCAAGCCCTTTCCCCCTCTCCCACCAGTTTCCTATGCCAGCCTTTTCCATTGTGGCCTGATGCTTACCCTGCTTGCCTCATAGCTGGCTACCCTGTGGTAACAGGTCAGACTGCCCTCTTGTCGGATCCTGGTCTGTACATCTCTTTGTTATTCCTTTGTGTGGTATCTAATCTGCTGTCCTGGAGAGGAATGGAGAACTCCAAAAGGGGCTTTGAGTCAAGAGGACCAAAGAAACATTCTTGTGTCCCTATTCCTCTATTCAGGGAGGCATATTTGGTTACCACCAAAGTGGAAGATGTGAGAATAAACAGGCTTGGAACTGGATGAGAGAGTGAGCTGATGATCTACTACCTTCAAGGCAGTTGGCTGGTGAAGGAGCAGAGGTGACATGACATGGCATGGGGATAAAAGGCTTGGCAGAAAGAAGAGGCGAGAGAAACTATGGCTGAGAGACAGGATCAGCATTAGGTTAGAGAGGAGCCAAAGGTCTTTGGGCAGGAGCGTGGTTCTGATGAGGCTGGGTAGCAGGGAACTAAAGGAAAGTTTAGGAAAGGTGGAAATTATTGGAGGAATATAGTGCCTACTGCACAGTTTCTTTCAACTTGCTGTTTGGAGCAGACATAATAGCCTTGATGTTCAAAATGCTGAAGTACTGCTGTGTTGATTTTTTCACTTACTAAAACACTACCTTACCATAGGTTTTGTTATTTTTATAGCTTGTTTTTATGTAATATATCTTTTGTAGATTAAGGTTATTTTTCAAAGGAAACAAATTGTAATATAACACACTTTTTTTTTTTTTGCTTAAAAATGTTACTTAAATTTGCCCCTTAAAAATTTGAACTTTTCTTTATAATTTTAATTACAGTAAACCAACTACTCAACAAATATTTGAATACTGTGTAGAGATACTGTGCAAAGTATTATGGGGGAGGTGAAGCTTAATGAGCATGAGACATCATGTGACAGCTCAATGTAAGAGATACCACAAAACAAAGCATAATAAATACCAAAATGGCTATTCAGGATGATAATTCATGTGGATTTCAGAAGAGGAAGTAATCTCTGTGGTATAGTAGTTTGAGATGATTTCAAGGAAGAGTTTAAATCTTGATGGATGGAAGCTATCTAAAGGATTGAACCAAATAAAGACATTCCAAGTGAAGGAAAAACAGTATAGACAAATTGTGAACACCAAAGAAGTCCATGTTTGGGAGATACTTTTTTGTTTTTGATTGCTTATCTGATAGGTAAGGGTGAGCCATTCATAGTTTGAGTAAAAGTAGTAATTTGATCAAAGGGTGCTTGAGGAAGTAAATCTGGCAGTAAGATCATATTAGTATGGAGTTATGCTCACTAAACAGTGGCACTAGACCTTCCAGATGGGACAGATTTGGGAATTATTCAAATTGTTATAATTTTAACAAATACTATAGCTTCCTAACAGAGAAACTGGTGAGAGATGAGCAGCCAAGGATTGAATCTGGGAGAATGTTCATATTAAAAGTGGTAAGAGTAGAGAAACCAAGGAAAAAAACAGTTAAGAATAGGGTAATATGTTGCAAAAACTTAGGAAGGAAAATATTTCAAGAATGGGGTATTTGCTGATAATTAGATATATAATAGAAGAGTTAAGAAAATTGAATTTACAAAAAAAATTAGATTGGGATCTTACAAGTTCATTGATGACTTTCAGATGTGCTATTTCATTAGTAGAGAAGGATAGAGAATTGACTGATAAGGGTTAAACTGAATGATGAGGAAATAAAAGAATTGATTTTAAACACTTGTTCTAGATACTTGGCAGTAAAAAAGAAAGTGTTCTACAAGATGGAGGTGAAGCAGTTTATTTTCTCATTAGAGACAGATCTCTGCATATTTGAAGATAGAAGGGAGTGGATTAATAAGGCAATGATTTAAAATACTGGTTAAAGGATAATTTGATGATAGAATGGAATGATATGAAGAAAGCAATGGGACAATATGTAAGTCTTGAGGAGCGAGGACTATCTTTTCATTTGACAGGATAAGTGTGAAGACCGATCTTGAGAGGTATTAAGGAGAGAACTTGATCGTTTGTGTTGTATAGCTTAGACAACTCAGCGAAGTCGTCCATTTCTTTTTAAGGAATAGAGAATGGTAATTGGAGCTTGAGGAATATGGAAATGATTGGGGAAAACTTGGAATGGTCAGTTTTAACTTCTTACACATGGATTTATAAACATCTTAGTATTGTCACTTTCTTAGACTGTTCATTTTGCAGCCAGCTTTGCTTTTGGTTACAAAATGTAGAAGCACCATCATGGAAAAGTAATTACCAAGTAGGTGAAATCTTTACAGAGGTGCAGTCTGAGGAGTTTGGCACCAAATAAGTTAAAGATTTGACAAACATTATGTAAGGAAAAAAAACTACAAAAAATATTGCAATGATGTGAAGCTATAAAATACAGCTAAATTATCTAGTTTTACCTCCAAAATAAGAGGTTAAGCCAAGTGAGCTTCCCTAAGTTCTCTAATAAGTGACAGAAGTAGGTCTTATTAGAGAACTTTAAAGGTCTACTTGTTTCCAGTCTAGTTTGTTTTCTATTTTACCACTGTTTCCTATAGGAAAGTCCTGGATCTACGTAAAGTGTATACGTACAGGAGAGCCCAATACTGTTATAATGAATACTTGCAGCATATATAATTGTAAGTCCACTGTATCATAAATTTGGCCTAAAACTAATATATTCTTTGTAGTAAAACATTGAATTTTTGGTAATTTTGCCTACCACAATATAGAAGATTGTAGAATATAGAAGGTTTAAATGAGTATTTGTCTGGATACTTACAGAAGGTTGTTCGTAGATATTTAAATTTTCTTTTTACAAATTTCATTGAGTATAGGCATTCAAAATCATATGGTCACGGCAATATGCAGATATTTGTTGTGAAAGTTTAGAGGGTTCTAATAAACATTACAACCGCTTTTAAAGATGAAAATAAGTCAGAAGGCATTCTGAGAGTTATGTATGGGATGGGTGAGGGAGTTCATTTTCTGGGGACGGGATTTGGGGTCTGACTTAGTCTTAGAACTTTTTAAGAACACCACCTGTCAGAAGAAAAACTTTTTCCCTTTCTTTTGTCTCACTATCTTTCTGAGTCACTGTTCACCAAATCCTATAGCAAAAACTGATGAATGAATGATAAAGGCAAGTATTTAGATAGCATTGAATGAATAAAGTGAGATGTGTCCATGCATAGTATATGTCTAAAGAAAATTAATTTTTGCATGTCTTATAAAAATGTATTTATATTCACTCTGTGTGCTACTCAGTATATTAGAAGCAAAAACTATGTTGTGTTACTTTTTTTCCTTATGCCACTAGTTTTAATTGCCTCAGATAGTTTTCTTGATATATGCTCTTCTTATGTACGTTTAATTATAAAATTTGAACCTTTCCTCTTAGTGTTTTGTTCTGAAGCAGTTGAAAAGTTTTCTTAATACCCTTAGCCTTCTTGACTGAAAAGGATCTATGTTATTTATATTTCTTACCAGTTATAATGATTTTGTACTTATTAGTGACTGGCTAGTTTGAGAAATACTACCAGAAAAAAAGAAAAACACCCTGCTCTTTTCATTTCCCCTTTGTAGATTGTCTTATAAAAGGCTTTCAGAGCTTCTTTTTTAGCTCTTAATGAAAGAAAAAGAATCCCAGAAGAAAAATATGAGCCTCTTTCCAGTCTAATGTTTAAGGCTCATGATTAGCTTTGGGACCTTACTTGCTTTTTCTTTTTCATTTGATGAAATCTGAAGGTGTATTCACTAAATCTCCCCTTATATAGGATTGGGCACAGTCAGTGCCCAATTGTCACCATCTTGTTTAAAGTACATATTCCATATATATGAAGCCCCTTGCCCCTTGTCACCATCTTGTTTAAAGTACATATTCCATATATATGAAGCCACCTTCCTTTCATTACCGGTCTCATTTAGCCTGATTAATAGTGTGGCGGAAGGGCTTTACCTATATCAGGGGTCTCCAACCCCCGGGCCATGGACAGGTACCAGCCCATGGTCTGTAAGGAACTGGGCCACACAGTTGGAGGTGAGTAGCTGGCAAGGGGAGAGAAGCTTTATCTGTATTTTTAGCTGCTCCCCAGCGCTAGCATCACTGCCTCAGCTCCACCTCAGATCATCAGGCATTAGATTCTCATAGAACCACCGGTCCTTGGTAACAAAATTGTTGGGGGCCTCTGACTTATATGATATGTGGACAGTTGGTGGTAGTTACTTCTAACTTTCCTTTCTAAAACATTAGGATTTTCTTATGTCCCCAATACAAAGTAGCAGTTTTCCAGTTCTCCCCACTTATTCCAGGTATAAGGCATTGTATTTTATTCCCAACTTTATTCATTGGTGAGATCTGAACCATGGTGCTTTGGCTCTGGATTTTGTGACATTATGCTATATGCCTTTATAAAGTCTTTCCTCGGATCTTATTTATTGCCATACCTGTCATTTCTATACAAATGATTCATATACCTATAAACTTCAGTCTCAACTTTCTCCTGAACTTCAGATCTCTATTCCAGCTATCTTTGTTGGTCTCTCCTAGCTATCTTGTCCCTGTCACTAGTAAATTTGTCATAACATTTCCTCACTAGTTCTTAACATTTCTTTTAATGACATCTTTATTTTCTAAGATTGACTTTCTCGGGATCCTTTCATTTCCTTAGCATTTCATTTAATTACTATACCATATGTGTCTTATTTTAGTGTTTCTCCTAACCTCTTTTTAATTTTGCCATGATTATAGTTCAGGTCTGCACTGTTAGTCTAAAATTCTCTACATATTTTCTTGCATTTTACTTCAGGGCTTCATACTGCTGTCAGATTAGCCTTCCTAAAACAGCTCCAGTCCCATCACTTCTTTTACTCAAGACCTTGATGGTTGAACTATACACTCAAAAGTCTCCACAATAGGGCTTTAGCTACTTCGATAGTGATAGCTCCTGCTGTTCTCTCTCTCTTTTTTTTTTTTTGCAATAATATTCCAAATTTATGGATTGGAAGATAATATTATCAATGTGTCAATACTAGCCAAAGCAATTAACAAGTTCAATGTAATAATTAGGAAATTTATAACAGCGTGTTTTTTTTTTTGCCATTTTAAATTTATTTATTTATTTTTATGGTGACATTGGTTAATGAAATCCAATAAGTTTCCCTGCTGTTCTCTTAAGTTCACCCTGAATTACAATCAAGTTGTTATTCACTTTCCTAAATTTAGTTTTCTTTTTCTTATTGCTGTGCTGTTGTTATTCCCTCTTCCAGGTGTCTCTCTCCCTTTTCCTTTCACCACCTCAACTCCAGTATTGAAATCTTATTCTACCTTTAAGGTCCTTCGCATACACCATTTCTTTAGTGAAGCCTTTTCAGTATTACACAGTTGAAGATACAGTATTTGCTCTTTCCGTTCCCAGTCCTTAAAGCACTTTTCTGACTTGTATCTTAATCGTAATCTGTAGTCTACTTATTTGGGTATTTGCCTTGCCCATTCACTCCACCTCTCATAGCAAGTTCCTTGAGAGTAGAGATGTCCTACAACCCTAGTATAGTTCTTTGTTCACAGAGACTCAATGCATTTATTAACTCAAACTTATACATATGAGAAAACACATGTCAGAATAACCATTATATTTTTGTTATTTTAGGCTTGACCGTCTTTTTATCTTACTGGATACTGGCACTACTCCAGTTACAAGAAAAGCTGCTGCACAGCAACTTGGAGAAGTGGTGAAACTTCATCCTCATGAACTAAATAATCTTTTATCTAAAGTAAGAACTCCTTTTTATTCCCTCTTAGTGTAATATAATTGTAGAAATTTGTCCATGATTAGGATCATAAAATTAAAGACAGAAATTGTCTTATTTTAGTGACAATTTGTAGTCTTCAGATTTCATTAAGTATCTTAACATTTCTCCACATATTTTAAAACTTTTGCTATTTCTTTATAATTTATTTAGTTTGTCACAGGATTTAAAATGTTATTTTTTACATCGAGTTTAATTGTTTAAGGAATTTGACAGCATAGAACCTATTATCTGTGGCACAAATTTGAATCTGACCCAATTTGGTAATGGACTAAGTTGTTAATCTAGTTTGTTAGTGGTCTAACTTGTTCTTTATGGCTAATAATTATATCATAGTTGGCAGTCTTCAAATGGATGAGTACTCATGGAAGATGATTAAAATATATGAGAAGCTAGTTGTCATTACATACTTAGTTATCAGCTTTTTGAAAGTAGAGACTTTCTGTTTTGGTGGATTAGTGTTTTCATAATTCTAGCCCATGTTCTTTCCCTAAGCAATGGCTGTACTTTTACTGAACTCTGTGGACTTATAGAAGTGTGTCTGTATGATAGTAAACAGCATGCAAAGTAAAAACTGAAGCACTTTGGTACAGGGGAGAATAGGAGATAGGATGAAGGAACAATATGATAGTCCAGACATTGGAAGCTCCAAGATACCTCTCTTGCCACCTGTCTTACCCGCTCCTTTCATTCTCATTTGTTCCTACCTGATTCATATGAATAGGAGTTCTAAGTCCTTTGTTGATATCTGCAAATCTGTTCTATGTAGTTCCTGCCATTAGGGTTAATAGTGACTCTCTTTCCAGTGTATTCCCTGCTTAGATATTATCAGAACTTTCTAATTAAGATGTAGATGGAGAGAAAGTGATTTGACATCTACAGGCTTCACATTCTCAGAAAGTAGGATGCATATTAGGCAATATTATACCCATGTAAGGTGGAGGGATAGAGAAGCATACCCATTTCTTCTCATCCCAAGGGAAGAGAGGAGGATTGAATGAAACTGGAAACAGTGAACTAGTCTAATCTGTACTGAACTGAAAAAGGTTTCCAGCCTTCCAAGTGTGTTCTGGTCTTTATAACTCAGACCCCAGCGTATGGGTTGCCATCAAATAATTCCAAAAGAGGCAGAGTTTGTCTTTAGCATCTTCTTATCTCCTGTCCTCTTTTCTCTGCCCTCATTGTTTTTCTGATGCCTTTTAGTTTTGTTTTTTAAACAGCTTTATTGAAATATAATTTATATACCGTACAGTTCACTCATGTAAAGTGTATGATTCAGTGATTTTTATTATATTCACAGATATGTGCAACCATCACTATAGTCTAGTTTTAAAACACTTTTATCTCCCTCAAAAGAAGCTTCATACCCATTTAGTAGTCACACTCCATCGCTTTAACTTTTATACCTAGTCCTAGGCAACTACTAATCTATTTTCTGTCTATAAATTTGCCTGTTCTGAACATTTTTTATAAATGTGTAATCTTTTGTGGCTGGTTTCTTTTACTTAATATTTTCAAGGATCTTTCATATCGTAGCATGTCTCGTAACTTTATTCCTTTTTATTGCCCAATATTATTCTGTTGTGTGGATACGAATATACTGTATGGATATACCACATTTATTTGTTCATCAGTTGATGAACTTTTGGGTGGTTTCTACTTTTTGGCCTATACTATATAATGCTGCTGTGAAAATGTACAGTTTTTGTGTGGATATATGTTTTCATCTCTCTAAGATATATATACCTGGAGTAGAATTGCTGGATCATATGGTAACTGTATTAAACTTTATAAGGAACTGCCAAACTGTTTTCCAAACTGGCTCCACCGTTTTCCATTCCTGGCAGTAGTGTATGAAAGATCTGATTTCTTCACATCCTTGCCAGAACTTGCTATTAACTGACTTTGATTATATTCATGCTAGTGAGTGTGAAGTGGTTATCTCATTGTACTTATTTTGAGTTGTAGAGTTCTTTATATATTTTGGATACAAGCCCCTTATCAGGTATTTGATTTGCAAATATGTTCTTCTAGTCTCTGGGTTGTTTTTCACTTTTTTAATGGTATTCTTTGAAGCACAAAAGTTACTAATTTTGATGAAGTCTCTTTTTTTTTTTTTTGTTTAATATCACTTGTGTTTTTGGGTCTTATCTAACCTAGGGTCACAGAGTTTTACCCCGATATTTTAAGAATTTTATAGTTTTTAGTTCTTACTTTTAGACCTATGGCCCATTTTGAGAGAGAGAGAGAGAGAGAGAGAGAGAGAGAGAGAGAGAGTGTGTGTGTGTGTGTGTGTGTGTGTGTGTGGTGGTGGTGGGGGGCAAGGTGGGGGGGGGGTGGGGTGGGGTGTGGGGTGTGGTGTGTGTGAAGTAGAGGTTCAAAATCATTATTTTGTTGCCCCAACACTATTTGTTGAAAAAACTACTCTTTACCCATCGAATTGTCTTGGCACTCTTGTCAAACATGATTTGACCATAAACGCATAGTATTATTTCTGGACTCTAAATTCTATTTCATTAATCTATGTATCTGTCCCTTTGCTAATATCACACTGTCTTGATTACTGTTGCTTGTAGTAGGTTTCAAAATCAGGAGTGTGAGTCTACCAATTTTCTTTTTCAAGATTGTTTTGGTGATTCTGGGTCCCTTGCATTTCTGTGTAAATTTTAGGGTCAACTTGTTCAGTTGAGATTTTGAGGAATAATATTGAATCTGTAGATCAATTTAGGGAGTATTACTATCTTAACAATATTAAGTCTTTGATCCATGGACATGAGGTGTCTTTTCTGTTTATTTAGATCTTATTTAATTCTTTTCAACAGTGTTTTGAATTTTTGTAATTTTAAGCATACAAGTATTGCACTTGTAAAATTTATCGAGTCATTTATACTTTTGATACTATTTTAAATGGGATTGTTTTCTTAATTTTTTTCAGATTGTTTATTGAAGTTTATAGAAACATTGATTTTTGTATATTGATCTTATATCTTGCAATCTTGCTGAACTCATTCTTTCTGCTAGTATTTATAACTTTTTGCATTATTGGGACCTAATATATACTTTGCATTTTAGCGTGTTAAAAGCTGTGTTGTTTTTTAAATGTACTTAAGCATTCTTTTATTTAAAGTTTCCTATTTTTTTTTTTAAGGCATAGTGATATGTCCTGTGAGAGAATCTTATAAATGATTTTAATAATTTTAAGATGTTTTATATAAATTTGAAGGCTGCTAAATTATAAATTAATAAGTAAATTTGTATATCTCTTTTCTGCCTTGAACAAACAACATTTTTTGGTATGTATTTTATTTTATAATTTTTTAAGGTGTTGATATACTTACGGAGTACAAACTGGGATACCCGGATTGCAGCAGGACAAGCTGTTGAAGCTATAGTGAAAAATGTACCTGAATGGAATCCAGTGCCAAGAACCAAACAAGGTGCTTTTAAGTTGAAAAACTTACTTGCAATAAAAACCTAACTGTAGAATTAACTGTACTATACATTTTATATTTTAACAATTTCATTTTTAATTTAAAGGCTTAAGTGTCATGCGTTTTAAGTATAGCCTTGTCAGGAAATGACATGAATAAGGTGATTTTCACCACACTTTAAAAAAACTACAGGATAAACAAAATATTTTACATATTTTTAAAAATTATTCTATAGTATGCTTGATTTACAGAGATTATTACTTCTTTCAAGGAATTTATGTCCTAAAAAATTAAATCAGTAACAAGTAAATATTTTACACAGTTTATTTTTTTGTTGTTGCTAGAAGACTAGTATAATTATTTTCTAAATTTAAGTACAATTATGTATGGATATTTGGACAGATAAGTCTTTAATTTTTTATATCTTCCTTAGATGTCTTGTAGTGGAAATTATTTTGATTGCCTGTAATGATATTTAAAAATGAGTGTATGCTTTATAAAATATGTAAAGGTGCACATTTTAATTCAGGGAAAATTTAATATGGTGCAACCAGTTTTCATTTTCAAGCTGCTTTGATAATATCACTTTTATCATAAGTCTTAGCTTGTCTAAAATTGTTGCTTTAACTTGCTGGCACCTGTTATTATTTTGAGTGATGATGTTAATTTCTCTTTTCTCTCATCAAATGAAGTATACAAACTAGAAGAAGTTATAACTTATTTTTAGGAAAAACTTTTCAAGCTTGTTATTCCTGCTTATTTTGGTATATAGAGATATTAGAACTCAGATTCTTATCTACAAAATTTATTGAATTACTTATACTAGCATTAAAATTTATAGTAAGGTTACTTGTCATCACTAATTCTCTTTAAGTCAAGCAATTATATTTTAGTTTGCAAATTAATTACATGCAAATGCTAGCTAATTAAACCATTAAGCTGGTGAACAATCTTACAATATATTTTAAAATTTATAATGGCATAACCGTTTTGAAGAGGAATACAGAACATTTTTAGCTGTTTTTGGGCCTCAGATCTCTATATAATTTTTAGCAATTTACCAAGAGATTATAATTTGCTTTATATTATGAGAAGTGAGTTCTGTTGAATGAAGAGTTGTTTCGTGTCCTAGATATTCCTCAGGTGTAAGGAAGGAATGATGTTTTTTAGTCTTTTTTATGAATATAGTCTGTGAATTGTTTATCATCCAGTTTAGCACTATAATAAACTCATACTGTTTTTAAACAATTTAATGGTAAGTGGAGACAGCATGATATTTCAACATGGGGATACATTTCTTCATATAACGTACTTTTGTAGTCAAAAACAGCTATACATACACCCACTAACATTCTCACAGTTTGTAGGAGGGGAGCCACCAACTAGTTTATTCGTGAATAAGAGCTGATCATAAATAAATCCTTGGTAGCTTTTCTACTTCCTTTCACCTTTTACTTTTCTTAAAATATTACTCATCTACGCTGTTTTCTTTCATTTTACACTTTGGCTATATGATCAAATTAAATATTTTTTAAATTTTATCTAGAACCTACTTCAGAAAGTGCTATGGAAGATTCATCTACTACAGATCGATTGAATTTTGACAGATTTGATATATGTAGGTTGTTACAGCATGGGGCATCATTGTTGGGATCTGCTGGTGCAGAATTTGAAGTGCAAGATGAAAAATCAGGTATGTAGTAGTTCCATAGAAGAAAGTCTGAAATATGAGTGTTCAAACTAATTTATTACTTGGTGTGCTATGTATCAGTCATCAGTGGGTGGGGAAGATAACCAGAAGTATTTGGTCTAAAGCTACCATATGAATATTTTTCTTCCATTAAGTGAACGTGTACTATATATTTGCAACATTAATAGATAACATTTTACTATTTCAGCAGCCATTTTATTATGGAATATAGAAATTATAAAATATTACCCAAGCCTCAGTTGAATAGTTTTAAAATCCAAGATTAGTTCAGATTATGGTAATGTTTTCACAATTCTGGATTTGAGAGGCTTTATGATAGCTTTTTTTTTTATTATGTCTTTTAAATATTTAAATAATTGGATCTACTCATGCTGGTGACCAAAGCAAAAACTAAAAATGAAAAATAAATCTTGGATAGGTAACTGTCCCATTATCTTTAAACTTACAGAATCTATCTGGATATAAAATAAATGTTTTGGCCATTCAAGAATGGTGCCTTGAGTGGAAAAAACCTTGATGTTTTTAATGGATTTCTGTAAGTAAATAAGTTCTTGTGACTAAAACAAAAAGAGAACAGTGTTTTGTTTTGTTGTTAATTAAGTTAATTGTTAGTCAAAGCATATCTTTCTAAGTTCTTCAATTTGTACATCTTTTAAAAAATGTCAATTACCATTCCCTTTTGCTTAATATGGTTTCTATTGAAAGATCTAGTTTACTTGCTTTTGGAGAAAATTAAGAGGAAAATTTGCTTAAGTTCTGGAAAAGCATAATTTTAATAAAGGAGGTAGAAGTCATTTCAAAAACTTTCCAATTTGAAAAAAAAATAAACAGTTTACTAATCTTACTAGGGTACCTGTGGACATTGTCATAGATCTTTGGCTCTAATCCAGGAGAAAAAGTATCACCTTTGTCATTAAAAAAATAGTGTTTGGGTCTTATCTTAGGTACTGATTTAATATAAAATAGATCTGTGGAGAACTCTAGGAAATTGTATTTAAAAGAATAAACTCTGCTTATGACTCTAAGGTATAACCAGGATTAGGAACCCAATTTTTTAGAACTCAGTTTTAAATGCTGGTTAGTCATAGTGTACTGAACAGTGCTCATTTAAAACCCTGTAATTAGGTTTTCTTTGAAATGTATGCTCATCTGTGTTTGTCTTCTCTTATATATGAAGAATACATACATGATTAGTATAGGTGCTGGTCCGAGTTGTTTTTTTTTTTCGGTTGTGTAGATTTTTTTTCCCCGTAGGACTTTTTCCTGGATGAGAGTACTTGTTATACACCAGTCTTCTCTTTTGGATGCCTAGTGTTTTTTCCTCCAGATAGAGCAGCCTTAAAAAATGTTTTTAAGTAGCTTTATTAAGACAAAATTCACATTTTATGCAATTTGTCTGTTTTAAAATGTGTAGTTCATTCGTTTTTAGTCTGTTAACAGATATGTGCAGTCAATTTGAGAAAATTTTCATACCTGAAGAAGAAACCCTATATCCTTCAGCTATCACTTTTATCCCCTTTACCTCCTTCACTTTTCTTCCCAGCCCTAAGCAACATTCTGTCTCTATAGATTTGCCTATCCTGGACATTTACTGGCTTATTTTACTTAACAAAATGTTTCCAAGGTTTAACCATATTGTAATATATTCAGTACTTATTTCATTTTTTTCCTAAATAATTTTATTACTGTTACATGATGTATCTTTTTTAATTGCGATAGAATATGGATAATATAAAATTTACCATCTTAACCATTTTTAAGTGTATAGTTCAGTAGCATTAACGTTCACATGGCAATCTCCAAAATTCTTTTCATCTTGCAAAACTGAAATTTTATACCCATTAAACAACAATTCCCATTTCTCCCTATCCCCTAGCCACTGGCAACCACTGTTCTACTCTTCGTCTTTATGAATTTGACTACGCTAGGTCCTTCATACAAGTAGAATCATACAGTATTTGTCTTTTTGTGACTTATTTTACTTAGCATAATCTCCTCAAGGTTTATCCATGTTGTATGTGTCAGAATGTCTTTCCTTTTTAAGGCCAAATAATATTCCAATGTGTGTTTATACCACATTTTGTTTCATCTATCAATGGATATTTGGGTTGCTTCTACCTTTTGGTTATTGTGAATAATGCTGCTATGAACATGGGTATGCAAATATCTGTTCGAATTCCTGCTTTTAGTTCTTTTGGGTATATACCCAGAAGTGGCATTACTGGATCATAGTAATTCTATTTTTAAAAAAATTTTTTTAGGAACTATCATACAGTTTTCCATAGTGGCTATACCATTTTACATTCTTACCAACAATGCACAAGGTTTCCAGTTTCTCCACATCATTGTTGTGTAGGGGGACTCATAGCCGGTGTACTGGTGTGTTAAATTAAGAATATGTAGATTATGACCTACTGAATGAGGAGGCACAAGCCACTCACACAGGGTCATCGGCAGGTAGCTTTCTCAGCATTTGAGTTCCTGCCTTGGGAAAGTGAAAACCCAAGGGTTGTTTTGATGGAAGGCACACTTTCAGTATACTCATAGAAAGGAAGTAAAGCCACAAGAATTATGATTTAGAGATCTCAGAAATGAATGGGAGATGATGGTGGTGGAGGGGTTGAAGTGGGGTGAGACGGGGAAGACAAGCAGTTCTCTATTCCAAGTCATAAGAAAACAGGAGAAAGAGATCAGGGTAGTAGGCATCTATTATAAGGTGGTTATAGTGGGTAAAGGGTGGATAAGGTGGTTGCTGGGGAGGTCGCTAACTTTTCTTGGGCTCAATTCTTATGTGGTTATTTTTAAAAATGCCCCAGGAAAAAGCAAAGCTGAAACTTGTGGAGGGAATGCTAGGCTCCAGTGCTTATCTAAATGTCCAGACTCTAGGTATGAGGAGGGTTGTCATACTGTAAAATGCCTAGGCAGCAACTCAGAATAGCTGTTTTTTTTTAATCACACTTTTAAACATTTGTTATTTTCTGTGTGTGTGTGTGTTAGTGATAGCTGTCCTAATGAATGTATCTCATTTTATGGCTGAATAACATTTCATTATATGTGTATCACATTTTGTTTATCCATTTCTCAGTTGATGACATTTGGGTTGTTTCCACCTTTTGGCAATTATGAATAGTGCTGTGATAAACATTCATGTACAAGTCTTTTTTTTTTTTGTGGACATATGTTTTCATTTCTCCTAAGAGTGGAATTGCTGGGTCATGTATTTTACCATTTGAGGAAATGCCAGACTGTTTTCCAAGGTGGCTCTACTACTTTACATTCCACCAGCAATATATGAGGGTTCTCATTGTTCTTGCCAACAATTTACTATTAACTGACTTTGATTATATCCCTAATAGTGAGTGTGAAGTGATGTTTCATAGTTTTAATTTGTATTTTCCTGATGACTAATGACATTGAACATCTTTCATATATTTATTGACCATTTGTATATTTACTTTGGAGTCTGTTCAGATCCTTTGCCCATTTTTAAAGGGGGATATTTGTTCTTTTATTATTGAGTTGTAAGAGTTCTTTAAATATTTTGGATACAAGCCCCTTATCAGATATTTGATTTATAAATATGTTCTTTCAGTCTATGAGTTGTCTTTACACTTTCTTAATGGTATCCTTTGAAGCATAGAAGTTAGTAATTTTGAAGAATTTAATTTCTTTTTGTTTGTTTCTCAAGTTTTTGATGTCACATATAAGAAGCTATTGCCAAATCTAAGCTCATTTACCTCTTAAGTTTTCTTCTAAGAGTTTTATAGCTTTAGCTCTTACTGTCAGGTATTTGATCCATTTTGTGTTAATTTTTGTATACATTGTGAGGTTATGGGTTCAGGTTTATTCTTTTGCATGAGAATATCCTCTTGTCTCAGCACCATTTGTTGAAAAGAACTATTCTTTACCCACGGAACTGTCTTGGCACCCTTGTTGAAAACCGGTTAGCCATAGGCACATAGTTTTATTTCTGGACTCTCATCTATTCCATTGATGTTTGTTTATGCCAGTATCTCATTGTCTTGGTTACTGTTGCTTTGTGGTAAGTTTTAAAAGAAGCATGGGCCTCCAACTTTGTTGTTCTTTTCGGGATTGTTTTGGTAATTCTGTGTCTCTTGCATTCCATGTGAATTTTAGTATCAGTTTTTTAATGTCTGCAAAAAAGCCAGCTGGTATTTTATAGGAATTGTATTGAATCTCTATATCAATTTGGGAATTATTACTATCTTAACAATATTAAATATTACCCATGAACATGGAATGTTCTTCTATTTATTTATATTTTCTTAAATTTCTTTCACCAATGTTTTGATGTTTTCAGAATATTAGTTTTAAGTTTTGCTTTTGATGCTATTGCAAATAGAATTGTTCCCAATTTCATTTTTGGGTTGTTTCTTTAAAATTTTTTTCCCCTCTCTGTTCTTTAGATTGGGTATTTTGTATTGCTCTATCTATAAGCTCATTTATATTTTATCTTACTATCTCCATTTAGCTGTTAAGCCCATTCCGTGATTTTTAAATTTCAGATATTGTTTTTATTTAGTTCCAGATCGATTTTTTTTTTTTTTAAAGAGCTCTACTGGCATATTTTGCACATTATATAATTTACTCTTTTCAAGTTTATGATTCTATTTAGTTCTTTTTTGTAGTTTCTGTTTCTTTATTGAGATACCTTATGTTTATCATCATTGTGTCAGTGTCTTCCTTTACATTGAGCATTGTTAAACTTGCTTAAAAATCTTGTCTTCTGATTTCAACAGCTGGGTCATCTCAGAGCTGGTCTCCATCAAGTCTTTTCTTTTGATAATGGGTTACATTTCCTTGATTCTTTGTATGTCAGTTAATTTTGGATTATATCCCTCACATCATAAATGCAATACTGTGCAGCCTGGATTTAGTTATAGTCCTCCAAAGAGTGTTTTGGTTTGGTTTTTAGTTTTTGTTTGCTTGCTTGTTTGTTTCAGCAGGCATTTAATTTGGCAAAACTCAAAATATAGACTCCTTTGCAGTGGGCAACAGCTCAAATCTCAGTTCAGTTTTTAGCTGTAGTTAGACTGTGTGGAGTCTCCCCGTGCATGCATAGTTCAGAATTCAGCCAGCGACTTGGCTGAGTTTACACAGAATTTGATCCTTCTTTCTGGCTCTCTACTTTCTAGAAATCCCTGGTTGCCTTCCAGTGGCTATAGTGAATCCTGACTCTCTTTCTTTTAGTTCTTCAAGCCAAAAAAACTGCCCCCCACCGCAACTTTTAGTTACCCCACATACCATGGACTGGGCCTACTTTCAAAAGCTGCAAAATTGGGAAACTCCTCTAGTGCCATCCATGCCTTCCAGTTATTGACAGCAACTCCCCCAAGTGTATGCCTACTTTTGTTCTCTTTCCACTGCCTTCAGGTAGTTTTTTTTTGTTGTTGTTGTTTTTAATTTAAATTAGTTTCAAGTATACAGAACATTGGTTAGACATCTATATAGTTCATAAAATGATCCCTCCAATTGCTCCTTCCCTCCCCTGGCCCTCTACCTAGCCATAATATTAATGCTAACTGCATTCCCTCTGCATGCTCCTCTTCCCTGTGACCATCTCTTGGGTACTAATTTGAACTTGTTTAACTCTCCACCCCATTCTCCCAGCCCTCCAACCCCCTGCTCTGTCCATCACCAAATTGTCCACTATATTTGAAAGTCATTTTTTGGTTAGTTTGTTCTTTCTGTTTTAGATTCCGCATATAAGTGAAATCATATGATATTTATCTTTCTCTATCTGACTTATTTCACTTAGCATAATAACCTCTAGGTCCATCTATGTCATTGCAAATGATAGGATTTCATTTTTTTTAATGGCTGAGTAATATTCCATTGTATATATCAACCATAATTTCTTTATCTAATCATCTGTTGATGGGCATTTAGGTTGCTTCCATATCTTGGCTGTAGTAAATTGTGCTACCATGAATATTGGAGTGCATAGATCTTTATGAATTATTGTTTTGGTTTTCTTTGGACAAGTACCCAGAAGTGCAATTGCTGAATCAAAAAATATATCCATTTTTAATTTTTTGAGAAACTTCCATACCATTTTCCATAGCGGCTGTACCAATTTGCAAACCCACCAACAATGTACGAGGGTTCCCTTTTCTCTGCATCCTTGCCAACACTTGTTTTTTGATTCATTGATGATAGCCATTCTGACAAGTATGAGGCGATGTCTCATTGTGGTTTTAATTTGCATTTCTCTGATGGTTAGTGACCTTGAACCTCTTTTCATATGTCTATTAGCCATATGTATTTCCTCTTTGGAGAAGTATCTGTTCAGATATTCTACCCATTTTTTAATTGGATTATTTGTTTTTTGGTTGTTGAGTTGTATAAATTCTTTATATATTTTAGATATTAACCCCTTATCAGATGTATCATTAGCGAATACCTTCTCCCAGTTGGTTGTCTTTCTGTTTTGTTGGTTTCCTTTGCTGTACAAAAACTTTTAAGTTTGATGTAGTCCCATTTGTTTATTTTTTCTGTTGTTTCCCTTGCCCAGGGAGATATATCTGAAAAGAAATTCCTGTTAGTAATATCAGAGAGTTCAGTGCCTATGTTTTCTTCTAGAAGTTTTATAGTTTCGAGTTTTACATTTAAGTCTTTAATCCATTTTGAATCTATTCTTGTATATGATGTAAGAAGGTGGTCCAGCTTTTTTTTTTTTTTTTTGCATGTATCTGTCCAGTTTCCCCAACACCATTTATTAAAGAGACTGTCTTTACCCAATTATATATTCTTACCTCCTTTGTCATATATTAAGTGAGCGTATAGGCGTGGATTTATTTCTGGGCTCTTTATTCTGTTCCATTGATCAATGTGTTAGTTTTTATGCCAGTACCATGCTGTTTTGATTACTGTAACCTTGTAGTATAGTTTGATATCAGGTAGTGTGATACCTTCAACTTTGTTCTTTCTCAAGATTGCTGTGGCTATTCGGGTGTTTTTATGGCTCCATATAAATTTTAGGATTATTTGTTCTAGCTCTCTGAAAAATGACATTGGTATTTTGATAGGGATTGCATTGAATCTATAGATTGCTTGGGTATGGCCATTTTAACGATGTTGATTCTTCCTACTCATGAACATGATATATGCTTCCATTTATTTTTATCTTCTTCAGTTTCTTTTTTCAATGACATAATATTCTGTAAACAAATCTTTTACCTTCTCGGTTATTTTGATTCCCAGGTATTTTATAGTTTTCGGCGCAATTGTTTTCTTAATTTCTTTTTCTGAAAGTTCATCATTGGTGTATAAAAATGCCACTGACTTCTGAATATTTATTTTGTAACCTGCTACTTTACTGAATTCATTGATCAGTTCTGTTTTTTGGTAGACTCTTTAGGGTTCTCTATATATAGTATCATGTCATTGGCAAACAATGAGAGATTTACTTTTCCTTTCCAATTCAGATGCCTTTTATTTCTCTTTCTTGTCTTATTGCTGTGGCTAAAACTTCCAATACAGCGTTGAGAGGAGTGGTGAAAGTGAGCATCCTTGTCTTGTTCCTGATCTTAAGGAAAATGCTTTTAGCCTTTCCCCATTGAGTATGGTGTTAGCTATAGGTTTGTCATATGTGGCCTTTATTACGTTGAGGTATGTTCCCTCTATTCCCACTTTGCTGAAAGTTTATCATAAATGGAAGCTGGATTTTGTCAAACGCTTTCCCTGCATCTATTGATATGATCATATAGTTTTTATCTTTTGATTTGTTATGTGATGTATCACATTAATTGATTTGCAGATATCATACCAACCTTGCATCTCAGGAATAAATCCAGCTTGATAATGGTGTATGATATTTTTAATGCATTGCTGAATTTGGTTTGCTAATATTTTATCAAGGATTTTTGCATCAGTGTTCATAAGAGATATTGGCCTATCATTTTCTTTTTTTGTACTATCTGTCTGGTTTTGGAATCAAGATAATAGTGGCCTCATAAAAGGATTTAGGGAGCCTTCCCTCTTCTTGAATTTTTTGGAATAGTTTGAGAAGAATAGGTGTTAGTTCTTTGAATGTTTGGTAAAATTCGACTATGAAGCCATCTGGTCCAGGACTTTTGTTTTTTTGGAAGGCTTTTGGTTATTGATTAGATTTCATTGGTGGTAATTGGTCAGTTCAGATTTCTGTTTCTTCTTGATTCAGTCTTGAGAGATTGTATGTTTCTAGGAATGTGTCCATTTCCTCCAGATTGTCCAATTTGTTGGCATATAATTGCTCATAGTATTTTCTCATGATCCATTGTATCTCTGTGGCATTCATGGTTATTTCTCTTCTTTCATTTCTGATTTTACTTATTTGAGTCCTCTTTTTTCCTTGATGAGTCTGGCTAAGGGTCTGTCAGTTTTGTTTATCCTTTCAAAGAACCAGCTCTTGGTTTCCTTAATCTTTTATATTGTTTTTCTAGACTCTATTTTGTTTATTTCTACTCTGATCTTTATTATTTCCTTTCTTCTATTCACTTTGGGCTTTGTTTGCTGTTCTTTTTCTAGTTTTTTTAATTGTAAGGTTAGATTGTTTATTTGAGCTTTTTCTTGTTTCTTGAGGTAGGCCTGTATTGCTATGAATTTCCCTCTTAATACTGCTTTCACTGTGTCCCATAAATTTTGAGTCATTGTGTTTTCATTTTCATTTGTCTCTAAGTATCTTTTGATTTCTTCCTTGATCTCATTAATAACTCATTCATTGTTTAGTAGCATGTTATTTAGCCTCTATGTGTTTGTGTATTTTCCAGTCTTTATCTTGTAGTTGTTATCTAGTTTCATACCGTTGTGATGAGAGAAAACAGTTGATATGATTTCAGTCTTCTTAAATTTATTGAGACTTGATTTGTGTCCTAATATGTGATCTGTCCTTGAAAATGTTCCATGTGCACTTGAGAAGAATGTATACTTTACTGCTTTGGGGTAAAATGCTCTGAAAATATCTATTAAATCCATCTGTTCTAGTGTGTCTTTTAGGCCCATTGTTTCCGTGTTGATTCTTTGCCTGGAAGATCTGTCCATTGGCGTCAGTGAGGTGTTAAAGTCTCCTACTATGAGTGTATTACTATTAATCTCTCCTTTTATGTCAGCCACTAATTGCTTTATGTATGTAGATATTCCTATGTTGGGTGTGTATATTTTTACTAGGATTATGTCCTCTTGATTTATCAATCCCTTTATCATTATGTAATGCCCTTTTTGACTCTGATAGCCTTTGTTTTAAAGTCTATTTTATCTGATATAGTATTGCTACCTAGGCTTTTTTTTTCATTTCCATTTGTGTGAAATATCTTTTTCCGTCCCTTTACTTTCAGTCTATGAGTGTCATTTGATCTGAAGTAGGTCTCTTATAGACAGCATATGCATGGGTCTTGTTTTCTTATCTATTCAGTTTCCCTATGTCTTTTGATTGGAGCATTTAATACATTTACATTTAAAGTGATTACTGACAGGTACATTGTTACTGCCGTTTTATTATTCATATTTGTTATTTCGGTAGTTTTTTTTTAAATATATATTTTGGCTACAGTTATCTGTGGAGGGTTAGTCCAATAAAAACTTACTCTGCCATTATTAGAAACAGATCATTATTGTTTTTAAAATATTAACTTTTGTATTCTCAATGACATGGATGGACCTAGAGGTTATTATGCTGAGTGAAATAAGTCAGACATAGAAAGATAAATACCATTTGATTTCACTTATATGCGGAATCTAAAGAACAAAAAGAAAAAACTAATCAGACACTCATGAATATAGAGGACAATCTGGTGATTGCCAGAGTGGAGTGGAGTTGGGAGGCTAGGAGAAAGGGGTGAAGGGTTAAAGAAGTACAGATTAGCTGTTGATAGATGGTCACGAGGATGGGGAGCACCGCATAGGGAAGGCAGTTAGCGTTAATATAATGGCTAGGTATAGAGCTAGAGGAGAGAAAGAGTAATCAGGGGGATTGTTTTATAAACTACATAAATGTCTAACCAATGTATACTTGAAACTAATGATAAATTTTTTAAAAACTTTATTTTCAAGTTAAAAAAAAAATGTTGATTTTTTTTTTCCAGTAGTGTAGAACTATCTCTTGCAACTTGGGGCTATTTTTAGCCTTAGTTTTTATGTTTTAAATAATACCTTTCATCTGTTTTCCAATGAAGTATTGTAAATTGTGACTTGGGACAGTCACAATCTGTCTACTTTTATGTTTTTATCTTTGTTATTTGGAATGTTAGGACTATGCCATCTCAGAATACGTAAAAGCCACACTTGGAATAAGCATGTATTTGCTGAGATCTTTTTCTGTCAATAAAATCTAGATTTTTGGTTTTTTAGCTTTTTTAGATCTTTCAGAGACTACAAAGGTGTAGTTATACAATAAGATTGTTTTTTTCCATAGAAATGAATCTCATTTTATATATATTTGATTATTGACAGTAGGGCAATGGGACAGTCTCGATGAAAGCTCCTAGAGCGTTTTGTCAGCTAGAACACTATTCCATTCATGGTTAGATAATGAGAGTTTATGACACATTCAGAAACTGAGTATGATTTGTTTTATTGCCAGGAAGGATGTTTTAATATTATTATTATTATTATTATTATTATTATTTTGTATTTTGAGTATGATCTTTATTAGAAAACTTCTTAACTCATGTGGAGGAAATATATTTCTTTTCTGTTTAAAGGTGAAGTAGATCCTAAAGAGAGGATAGCACGCCAACGAAAACTATTACAGAAGAAACTTGGCCTTAACATGGGAGAAGCTATTGGAATGAGTACTGAAGAACTCTTCAATGATGAAGATTTGGATTATACCCCAACTTCAGCAACCCTTGTAAACAAACAACCTGTAGGTAAAACCTTTGTTTGATTGCATAATACAAAGGGCTTGCTTCATTTTGCAATGCAATTGCAATTTAAAAAAAAAATGCTATCCTTAATTCTGCTCATTGCTGCTTAGTGACATCATAATTTAGTGTCTTTATAAATTGGACTTCTGGTGACAGATTTTAAAGAGATGGAAGTTCACCCTACCTTGTAGAGACTGGACAGTTAGATAAAAGCTGTGGTGGACCTTTTAGGAGTCATGGGTATTGAGAGATTGCTCTTTCCTTTGTTCTTTAGCAAAAGGGAGAAAAAGTAAATGTTTGAGCGAGAGGAGTTAGGAAGGCCTATTGTAGATACAATAATACAAGAAATCTTTAAAGCTATGATTCATTCTTTTATTTGACAGAATAACAAACATGATAAAAAGTAGATTTTAAACAATGCAAAAAAGCATATATAATACGAAGTAAAGGAAGTTTCTTTTCAATAATTGATGGACATCCATGTCCCCATGCCCCATAGGCAGCCCTTTATGAGTTACTTGTGCATCCTTTGTGAAATTTTCTGTGTACACAAAATATATGTGTCCATTTAAGCCATGTTTACTTTTCCTACTTTGTGTAGCTTAATATATCAATATATACAGATTGATCACATTTTTTGACAGCTTCATGCTATTTCGTTTTATGGCTGTACCATAATTTTGCTCTGTATTCCTCCTTTTTCCTCTATTCTTCAAATTCCCAATGGATGCCTATGTGCTTCCTTCTTTGTGCCCCAGGCTCCTTTTAAGCTCCAGTAGAAGCTGTGGCTTTCTCCTCAGAAAAATTCACATACAAGTGAAATATTACCTTTCCAGGGGTTCAGTACTCTTTACTCTTGCCTCTGCAATATCCTTTTAGGGTTCCATGGGTCTTGTAAAGAACTGCTGCTTTGTAGTCATGAAACCCTTATCTTTTGATTTCCTTGGCCTTTTCCTTTAACTGGAAAATGATCTGTTTGCCTTTATACTAGTTGTTCTCTAAACAGTTAGAATTTATAAATTATATTTTTTGTGCTTGGAGTGTGTGCGACGATAAGTAACTTTTGTAGGCAAAAAAAAAATTGCACATATCGGAGGGAAAAGGAGAGTGTAAAGAGGCAGAAAATATAATGACAGGAAGGGATAGAAAGAAATGGAGTACAAAAGGAAGCATAAGATGTAAATAAAAAATAAAGAAGAAAATAGAATAAAAGAGAACAAGAATATAATAATATGATCACAGTGTGGTAATTTGGCATGGTGTAAGAAAATGAATGGTCAGTTATATTTGAGAAAATGGGCTATATACAGAATACTTGGATATGGGATGGAAATCGACCAGTTTAAGGTTTGTAAGATCCAAATTTGGTTGTCACAGACTTTTGGGAGGAGTTGCCATAGGCACAGCTAACCCATGGTTAGTTGCTGCTGTAGGGTTATCACTGCTGCATTGCTTTGTGTATGTACCAGTGGTCTCTGGACCAAGACTGTAGCATGGTGTTCACACCAGTGACCCTAATTGGTTGTAGAGTGTAAATTTCAATTGAATCTTAATCAGTTAAGGGCAGAAAGGATTTTTAGGCTTGGGCTCAAAGCATTTCTATCTCATAGTCTTTATAACATCTCTCATGAATGGAAAAGACATCAAAAATAGTAGGCAGTGAGTGCTTAAGAGGAAGGGAGCATATGGGCTAACTTGACTATAGGATGCTGGACCGATTACTTCTAGCTATAATTTTAATTTTTTTTTTCAGCAGATAGTGATTATCAGTTGCTTTCATTGACAGTCTTCAGTCTCATAACCTTTGGCTGGTATTATGATAATTTTGAAATCTCAACTCTTCAAAGCCCTTTCTCTGAGTTAGAATCATACATTTGTGCCACGTCTGTGACAAGAAAAATTAACAAACACATGAGCATCTCTTGGGAATTGGAAGACTAGGGAAGAAGGAAGAAGAAAGTGCTGTTATGGCACAGCCATACAACAGAATAGCTGAAGCCATCAAAAAAAATGTGATCCATTTGTAAATAGTGAAATTTATAGACGTAGTCCTCTTCTGATGATGAGACTTTGGATATTTATTTTAAATTCTAAAGTTCAAACTCAGCATTCTTTTATTCTTTTAGACTCTCCAGGCAGCTGAATTGATTGACTCAGAATTTCGAGCAGGAATGAGCAATAGACAAAAAAACAAAGCTAAAAGAATGGCGAAGTTATTTGCAAAACAGAGATCCAGGGATGCTGTGGAAACTAATGAGAAGAGGTAGTAATCTTTTTTTTGCTTATCCATTTAGAATAGTAATGTTATATAGCTTAAATCTGTCTGCTTGATTTCTGAAAACATTTTCCTGATGTTGTCTTTGGCTGTGGAGTACCATTTGGATTTTCTTTCTCAATTGTCAGAGAGTATTTACTATTACTAAGAACTAGGGCAACTTCTCCAGAAGAATCCACATATGCAGAAATTTTTTCCTTACCAATTATGAACTCCAAATGAGGGCTGAAGATTTTCCAAGGGAAATGCTTTCCAGACAGAGGGAACAAGTATAAATGCTTTAATCATGAAATACTCAAGGAACAGAAGGGCAGTATGGTTAGGATGAGTGGATAGAAGAGTAGTAAAGAGCGAAGTCAGATGATGGTCTAAAGACCATAAATTAAGAATACTGTATTAGTAAAGTGAGAACTGTTACAGTATTACATTACCTGTTCCCTAGGCTGGAGGCTAAGGCAAATATTAGCTAATAATCCAGGCTTGTTTACCTAATCCTGTTGTAGGAAAGAAATCTGTGGTTAAAATCACAGCCCTCACTTTCTTAATGAGTTTAATAAGAGTGATAACTGTATATGGCACCCTTTGAGCAGCATTCTCAAAGGGTGGTTCAAAACAACTCCCTTCAGAAGCATTTTGAGGGGCTTGTTAAGATAAAGATTCTTAGGCCACACTCCCCTCTATTGTATCAGAATCTGTGGTGGTATTGAAGAAATGTTTGAGTAAATGATAAGCACTTGAGAGCCCATGAAAATAAACTTGTTACAGATGTTGGAACCTTTTGCCGTTCTTTTCATTTATATAAAACTAAAAAGCAAATGTTTACAGTGTCATTAAAAGCTAGGCACAAGGGGGATAAATAATAAACATCTACTTGGTATAAGTTTTTATTTGTGGTTTCTTTTTTAAATCTAAAATCTTTATTGAGCTTATTAACTGCAGGGTTTTTAAGTTAATAGCTCATTAGGATCGGTTAGTAACCTAGTGAGTATTACTACTGGCTTTATTTATATAAGCATTTTTACCCAAATATTTGAATATTGGAAATGTTAGACCTTATTTTTCAGAGTTTATGATTCATTCATTCCATTAATATTTACTGAATACGTCTATGTGCCAGATACTGTTCTAGGCCTACAGGATGCAGTAGTGAATAAAATAGGTAAGATTTCTGCCTTCATGGAACTTACATTCCAGAGAGAAAAGTAGATGAAGAACAAGATAAATAAGTAAATTGCATGTTGATAATGAGAATTAAGAAAGAAAAGAGAGCAAGCAAGGAAGGAACATGTGAAATGTTTTTTGGGTAGAGAGTTTGAAATTTTAGATAGGCTGGTCAGGGAAGGAGTCACAGAAATGACTTTTCAGTAAAGATCTGAAAGAAGTGAGGATACTAACTTTGTGAATAGTGGCAAATGCCTGGAAGTAGAAACATACCTAACATTCAAAGAAAGAGGACCAATGTGGCTAGATTAGAGAGAAATAGGGTAAAATAATAGCAAGTGAGATTAGGGAGGCTCAGATTTCTTTCGTCACCTTATAGAAAAAAATAATTGGCCATATAATTACACTATTAAGATGGAATATTTATAGAAAATGCTATATATGTATACATATATACATATATATGTAGCTTAACTGTGCTAGCTGTTTCTGTTAATCTGAATAGTTTTACTTGTCTTCGCCTTTGTAATCTTGTTATTAGGTTAGCTTTAATATTTTTGGTTTTTTAGTCATAAAAGAGCATTTCCTCAGATTTTCTGGACACATTTTTCAATTGTCTTATCTCTGTGTTTTTCAAGAACTAGTTAAAATTATAGTGTATCACGCAATGTATTAGTTTTCTCCAGGGTACAACAGCCTAAAAGAGTTATGTTCGGCCAGATTTAGGTTGTTAGACTAAGAGAGTTTAAAAAGGTGAGGAGCTGGTTGTAGAGAGGAAGAAAAAAAGAAAGACTTGTTAAATTTGAGGTCTAATTTGAAAGCAATTATTTATTGATCTATTTTACTTTCATCAATAAGAGTAGTAAGATATTTTGCTCAAAAATTAAGTGATTAATTTTAGTTATTTGCTACATGAAATTTTAAGTAAACCATATAAGAGGAATATGGCAGAACATTTGTTTAAATAATAGATTCTCTTAACATTCATTGTGGTTCACATTATCCTTATTCATTTTTTAAATGGTGACTTTTATTTTTTAGCAATGATAGCACCGATGGGGAACCAGAAGAAAAGAGACGAAAAATAGCAAATGTTGTTATTAATCAGTCTGCAAATGATTCCAAAGTCTTGATTGATAACATTCCAGACAGTTCTTCTTTAATTGAAGAGGTACAATTGAAATGCCCTGAAGTGTCCTTTGAAATTGTTTGTAATTTTTTCATACTAATGTGTCAGTAGATAATATTTCATAATCTGTCAATTGAAAAATTTTATTAAAAATCTTACAAGTATCTACTTCATTAGGAAAAATTTTAATTATTTAAATTTTTAAAAACTTGACTATTACTAGACTTAAAAATAAAAACATTTTTTAAAATTAATTAAACTATTAGCAGAAAATAGACCTTTTGAATTAGTAGTAATTTTACTTTTCTTATTCAGACAAATGAATGGCCTTTGGAAAGCTTTTGTGAAGAACTTTGCAATGACCTTTTTAATCCCTCTTGGGAGGTATGATTTCTTCATTATAATTTCTCTCAGCTTTATTTTCTTTGCTAAGAAGGGAACTATGTCAAGCTCAATCTATTTTTTCACAGTCCTTATTCTTACCCTGTGTCCCTTGGGACTACTGGTCAAGACACTTCGTATTACTCACTTTCTAAGTAGAAAACTTAAGACTGATTTTTACCTTTCATAACCTTTTTGTGATATTTCTTTAGTGAATTGTTCATTTCTTTTCATTCTTTTAGCTGTAATAAAAAGACTTGCATATCTCTCTCTCAGACAGTAGAAATTTCCTTTGGAAGTAGACAGTTTTAATTAAAAGTAGTAGTTTTCACACCAGCTTTTTAGCCTGAAAAATATGTCTTCAAAGAGCCTTTAACAGGTCCCATTATGTAAAAGAGATGAAAGTGAAGTTCTTCTGGTTGAAATTGAGGGTTGGTAGTCTCAAACTATTTTGTCCCATTTCCCTTGACCTTTGGGTAATTGAAAAAACACTGGTTCGGAATACCTTTTAGCAGCCTTTCTGCTCCTTGATATACTTATATTTAAAGCTATTGAAGTTTAACTCATGTGGTCTTGAATAAATGGGTACACCCTGTCAGTGGCTTGTTTCCTCCCTTCCAGATGATACTGCAGAAGGTTACAGGGCTACAGTAAAGCATTAGTCATGAGATATTTTATTTGAATTGTCTTTCTTTGACACTTAACACTGGTAGCTTTAGAACTTAGTTTTTGAGGCATATATTTCTAAAATATTAATATTGGAGCTATAAAGAACAATACGTGATACTTTATGCTCCTTTGTTATGATAATGCTAAATGCACGTAAAGTGTTGAGGAGGGACAGCAAATAGATACTATCTCTGGAGAATTTTAGAATAACTATTTTCTTAGCTTATTAAAAAAAAAAATTCCGCATAAGCAAAATTGTAAAATTCACATATGTGATTTTTCCTGGGTAGTAGAGGAAAAAGACATTCTTGTAAAGTGCTACTTAGTTTGTTTGAATTTCTTAAAAGTCTAGTATTTTTTTTTTCAAATTGAAGAAAAGTTAAACTCAGTTTCTTAAGCATTTAACTTCTGATGTTTGCTTCTTGGTTCTTTGTAGGTTCGACATGGCGCAGGCACTGGACTTAGGGAAATCCTTAAAGCCCATGGTAAAAGCGGTGGTAAAATGGGAGATAGCACTTTAGAAGAGGTAAGTATAGTAAAGCAATAATTATCACCAGGTTTCTGTTACTGGCCTCTTTTCTAAGACAAGGAAGTAACAGAGCATGTGCCATGAAGTAGAAATGAGAGGTAAATAAGAAAAAATAAGGAAAAGTAATTATGAGGGGGAAAAGTAAAAAGATTAAGAGTTCAGAGGAAAGATACTCAGAAAAATTGAGTAGAAAAATATGTAGAAGCAAGAATATATGAACGAGGTATAAAGGATTGGAAAGTAGAGTAAGATGTGTAAGAGGATAGTTTAGAGTTCAGTGAACAATATGATTGGTGTAGCCTAGAGACACTGGTAATAGGCTGGATAATAGATAAATGACATAATTGTTAATAGAGCAACCTTAAGTAGTTTCTTAATTGTTTTTTGGAGTGCAAGTAACATAATAGAATTCATGAGTTTTAAAGATTTTGTATAGTATGTCTGAATCTAATAATCATAGGATGTGATTATATTAAAGATAGCAGTTGGGACTGTAATACATTTTGGTTCTTGTTCCTATGGCTAAAATAATCCATCGCAATATTTTAGTCTTCCATTTAGAACCTAATATGTTTACCTTAATACAAAACGTGATCTTTGTTACTAAAAAATGATTGTTTAACAGATGATTCAGCAACATCAAGAGTGGTTGGAAGACTTGGTTATTAGACTCCTTTGTGTTTTTGCATTAGACAGATTTGGAGACTTTGTTTCTGATGAGGTAAGTATCACTTCAGGGAGGCTTTGCCCAATCATATTTCAAATTAAGCAAAATAAGTTTTTTGAAAATATGAGTTTTCTTCCTTTCTCATTTGTAGGTTGTGGCACCAGTTCGTGAAACTTGCGCTCAAACATTAGGTGTGGTGTTAAAACACATGAATGAAACAGGAGTTCATAAGACTGTGGATGTGCTGCTTAAATTACTTACACAAGAACAATGGGAAGTTAGACATGGTGGTCTGCTAGGAATAAAATATGCTTTGGCAGTTCGTCAGGTAATCACTTCAGTTTTGAATCATATATGGGAGAGTTTTTTTCTCCCTCTTAGTTTATTTTCATTAATTATATGAAATGGCCCTAGATTTTTAGTGTTACAGCTTAAGCCAGTTTTTCAAGATTTGCTTTCTTGAGGTAGCTTCATAGAGATAGGTGATTCTAATAAGAATTTAAGTACAACTTAAAAGATTATTAGGTTTGGAAATCTGTTCCTATTTCATAGCAAGACCAATTCTAGCTGAGATTCCATTGTGTATGATCATAGGAACGGCCTCTGGAGGCTGGCTCTGTTGGGGAACTTGAAAAGAGAGTAGATTGGAATAAAGAGAAGCAGGAAGAGACTGGCTTTCCCTTCCCTTTTCTCTCATACCCTTTTTCATTGTCAGTGGGGTTGAATGAGAAATAGAAGTTAAGGTACCAGAGGCATGTATCTGTGTGTGTTCACATAGGGCATTTGTAGTTTTACCTTGAGAACATGTTCTGATGTTTTAAGTCACACTAATAAGTGTTTGATACTGTTGCAGTCTTTCAAATAGAATTAGCAACATAGGCTTCTGTTGATGTTATTTTCCTTTTTCTTTTCTATGTGATTATTTTTTAAATAAAGATTGGAATTTATGTTTTCATGTTAAATTTAATAAATTTTTAAGCATAATATTTGTACTACAGCAAATTAATCCATTTTAATGTTTTCCAGGATGTAATTAATACTTTATTACCTAAAGTTTTAACTAAAATAATTGAAGGACTCCAGGACCTTGATGATGATGTCAGAGCTGTTGCTGCAGCATCATTAGTACCCGTAGTAGAAAGCCTTGTGTATCTTCAGACGCAGAAGGTTAGTGTAGTGTTTTTGCATTTTCTTCCTTTAGAGCTTATTTATTTTTGGAGTAGAGTATTAAGGAAAACACTGAGTACTTTTTTTCTCCTTCACCCTCCATTTTTCTTAGGACAGATTAGCCCTCTGATGTATGTGACCTCGATTATACATTGTCCTTGAGGAAAATGAATTGTGTCTATTAATCTCCTTCCCCTTCATGTACACAATGTGTAGGGAGCTTCCCTGAGAAGAACACAGACATTTCTTTATTTTACTCCTGGTTTTCAGACATAGGAGATTTTGCTTTGTTTTGATTTGAGTTTTGGCTTTTGAGTTTTTAATCTGGTCTCATTTTTTAAAGTACCTCTTTTAAGGTCTGACTTTATATTATCAAAACCAGAACACACATATTGGAAGTACTGCAAGCAGTATTTTAAAAATGAAATTTGTCTTTTTGTGACAATTGGTACTGTTTTAAATAAAATTACCTAGAGAGTCATGTCTTGTGTGTCTACTGTATTATTATCAGAGGTTAGTTTCTTACATAAAATAAAGTACTGGCTATCTTATTTCCTGAATTCTCCTCCACCCCCACCCCCCATTATGAGTCTGTTTAGGAAGAGAAGTGTCAGAGTAGATGTGAGTGTCATTAAAAATAGGGGTAAGGGCACTGTTAAAGGCAAATACTGTCTCCTTCACTTTGCTTAAAACTGGCACTGTCCAAGGTCCAATTGGTATTGTATGTATTTTTGAATCAGTAGTGACTCGTGGGATACAATTTGACATGACTTATCAATATTTTGTGTAAAATTAATAACTTTTCTTAATAACTGATCTTATAGGTACCCTTCATTATAAATACATTATGGGATGCTCTTCTGGAACTGGATGATCTAACAGCTTCAACAAATAGTATTATGACTCTTCTTTCATCCCTGTTAACTTATCCTCAGGTCCAGCAATGCAGGTAATTATTTTTAGTTAGTGGAATAAAGTAAAAAGTGTTTACATAAATTTCCAGATTATTAAGCCTAAAAATACAATAGTCTAGTACCTTTCAGAACAGTACTGTTAAGTTGGGGATGCCAAAGACTGCTATTTTCAGAAGGCCTTTTCTTCTTTACTATCTAGCCACCAGCACATTTGAGGCAGGAGCTTAAATAGGTCATATTCTTTTACCCTTGGATTACTTCAGTTATAGAATTCTTCATCTTATTCATCCCATAATAATTGACTTTAGAAATAACAATCATTGCATATTATTTTCACCTCTACCCACAGAATATGGAATTTTAGCCTAATTTAGAGACATTTAATAGAATTATCGTTGAACATCAGCATTACATTTTCCAAAATTTGTTCCCCTGTGAACTTGTTCTTTGTAATATTCATTTCAACACTTGTTCTTAAGGAGAGGATTATCAAGGATTACTCATCAGGAAGGAAGAACATGATAATGTAATATAGTGTCCAAAGACAGAGATTGGGTAAAGCCAAAAACATAAATCAGGAAATTTCAAGTGTCACCTACGTTCCTATCCTGATATTTGAAATGCAGCTCAGCTAATTAATGTGTTCCTTGCCTTTTAGACTGGCTGCTGAATGTTACTGTTTCTATTAACAGTACCCTTGGAGTTACAGAAGAAAAAATTCATGTGCAACTTTAAAAAAAATTACAGACGGGAAAATTAATTATTGTTCTTAGCCTAGTGAGGGTGTTCAGTGAATGTTCATATGATTATAAATAATTTTTGGCTCTGTGAGTCTATTTCCAGCAAAAATCATAGATATATGAAAAACATATAGTGTTTCAAATACTACACTGACTTACTGGTAGTACTTTAGTTAGTGCTTGTAAAAACAAATGAAAAAATTGAGATGGTAGTGTATATATGATATTTCCTAATTTTCAGGTGCTTTCATTAGTAATAAAAGCTATATGGAATACATAAGCTAATCTATATGAAAGCCGTTCTCAAGCTGCAAAATGCGAGTTTTTAATTACCCTTAATTTAGAAGTTGGCATATACTTTCTATAAAGGCAGATAATGATATTTTTTGGCTTTGTGGATTATATGATCTTGTCAAAACTACTCAGCTCTGCCATTGCAGCACAAAAGCAGCCACAGACAATACATAAAGGAATGAAGGTGACTGTGTTCCAATAAAACTGTGTTTAAAAAACCAAGTAGAGTGGATTTGGACTGTGGGTCTTAGTTTGTTGTCACTTGCCCTAAATAAAGGACTTGGGATTAAAAATAAAAAATACCAAGTAGCATCAGGAAAGCTGCATAATGTAAAAATGAAAGACTAGTGAAAATTCTGTTAATTCAATGGGAAATAATGTAGTTTTTGATTTTTTTTAATTGCTTTATTAGAAAATTTGCTTCATATATTGTGATATTTGGCAGATTCTTTCCAGCTTATATAAGAAGAAATAGAGCATATCATTTGGAACATGAACAGTTATACTATTAATAAGACCTTGTTATAATGCTTTTAGATATTTTGAGTCTGTTTTTTGTCAGTGTGCATGTGTACCAAATGTATAAATTAATGTAAGAAGTGATGATTATATAAACCTTCAAGTAATGAAAATAGTGTTTCATTACTATTTGAAAAAGATAGGCCTCCTGAGAGGAACCACAAAAGAATAGGTAAATAATTACACTGACATATTCTTTTTTATTCATGCCTTTTCGACAGAGGTATGTACTTCAAATGCTACTTATGAATCATTTCCTCATGCCAAGTAACTTTCATAAATCATTCATGGGTTTTACAAGAATCCAGTGGTCCATGTTGTTAGCCTAGATGTGGCTTTGCTTACTTCCCTGTTTAAAATCTAATCTGTAAGAAGGAAGATATTTGAGTTTTCTTAACTTAGTTATGCTGAATCATGGTAACAAATTTCAAAGCTATTACCTTACCACCTTTTCCTCATTAGATTTGTGGCAGAGATGGCCCCAAAGGGGGATATAAGTTAGGTGCTTCTAATGGTTACCTATTGGGGTTAACCATGGGAAAGGAGTAATGATTAGCAATCTTGATTTTGTGTAGGCTAAAACACATGTCCCATTTTCTTGAGTAAGAACAGACTGAGAATCAGGGTAGTTATCGTGGAAAGTTCTAATTTGATAAAGATAATTTATGACATTAGTGCCACAGAAGACCCTAACGTTAATATTTATACTCTTCTTTATGACCGTGTTTGCTCTAGCTATTTTGGTGCTATAGTAACAGTTTTGAATGAGAGTGTTAAATGGAAGTTCATATAAAAATTGTATTTTATTTTTAGAATTTATTCATCAAAAAAGATACTAGGTCCACAAGGAAATGATATTTAGGTAATGTATCAACAGAATTTCAACCAAAAATAAGTAAGATTAACTTTTGTCTTCTTTATTAGTATTCAGCAGTCACTCACAGTTTTAGTTCCACGTGTCTGGCCTTTTTTGCATCACACTATATCATCAGTTCGAAGAGCAGCATTGGAAACTCTGTTTACGTTATTGTCAACACAGGACCAGGTAAGAAGTAATAACTATAGTAATCTTGAAATTTATATAAATTTTATAAAATAAATTGACCAGGTTACCCTTGCTACATATCCAGAGATCAGATCAGGAGAATGCTGGGCCTACTAGAAATGGTATGGTGACCATGTAAACACATAAGAATATAATTACCTCAGAAGCAGAAATATTTTAATATTTTGCTCTAAGTTGTATTCCTAGCACTTGGAATAGTGCTTAACACATATGAGGTGCTCAGTAAATAAATATTTGTTGAATGAAAGATTGAATAGTCTCTTCCTGTCAAAAACCTGTCTTTACTTGCTCTTTGTGGTTGGTAATTGAATGGTTGGCAGAACCCATCCTAGGTTAGAAGGCTAAATTTGAAGCTCTGCAGTACTTCTAAAGACTGATGATGAAATTGCTGGGCACTTGCCTTCTCTTAATGATTACTCAATCTTAAGAGCCTGGTATTTCCAAGGATAGTATACTTCAGGAGTCACACATTTAAATGCCTACAGAAATCATTCAGATAATACCAGTTTGTGAATGGAATCGATGATGAGCTGAGGAGTCCTTGCTCTGTCTATAAAAGGTTTCATATTCCTATTTTTTTAAATAACCTTATAAGTCAAACAAAAATACTAGAATTTAGGGAAATGTCATAGGGAATCCATTCTTCTATCATGTTCTTATTTATAGGTACTACAGCTGAGCCAGTGATCTTTAAAAAGCAGTGGTTAACTTTTTAGACAATAAATTATAGTATGGATAAATGTCTCTTGTGTTCACTAACCATGTATTTCTTTGTGAATTAGGAATATTCCACATAGACTTACTTTAATCTGCAGCATGATGTATTGCACTTCTTTGAATCAATATCTGTAAATTTTATTTCGCATTACCGTTTTGATTTTGTCTAATCTTCTGAGGAAAAGCTTTCAGGTCTATTTTATAATCTTCAGTTGATCAGGCTTGGGCTGTTACGACAAAACTGGCATGGATGGTTCCGAATTTTCCCTTCATTTTTGTTTTAGTTTTGTGGATTTTGCCTAAATGTTTATAAGTACTGTATTATTATTATTATTAATTTTATTTTTTTTACACCTACAGCACCTGGTATTCCTAGATTGTCTCCCATCCAAGTACTGACTAGGCCTGACCCTCCTTAGCTTCCAAGATCAGACAAGATCGGGCATGTTCAGGGTGGCATGGCTGTAGACAGTACTGTATCAAATTCACTTTGGCTAGGCTTCTTAAAGTTATCAAATTTCTTGAAATTTATATAAATTTTATAAAATAAATTGACCACCAGGTTACCCTTGCTACATATCCAAAGATCAGGAGAGCACTGGGCCTAGTAGAAATGGTATGGTGACCATGTAAACACATAAGAATATACTACAAGGGCAGAAATATTTTAATGTTTTGCTCTAGGTGTATTCCTAGCACTTGGAATAGTGCTTAACACATAGGAGGCACTTTTTTTTTTTTAATAGACTTACTTAAAAGCAGTTTTAGGTTTACAGAAAAATTGAGCAAAAGGTACATAGTTCCTATATGTCCCCCCAGAGTTTCTCCTATAGTTAACATCTTGCATTACTTTAGTACATCTGTTACACTTGATGAACCAATATTGGTACCTTATTATTAACTAAAGTCCATAATTTACATTGGAGTTCACTCTTTGTATTGTAGATTCTGTGAGTTTTGACAAATGTACAATGATAAGTATCCACCATGACAATATCATTCAGAACAGTTTCACTGCCCTAAAAAATGCCTGTGCTCCACCTATGCGTGCCTCTTTCCTCCCTCCAAGCCTTTAGCAACCACTGGTCTTTTTATTGTTTCATAGTTTTGCCTTTTCAGAATGTCATGTAGTCGGAGTCATATATTATGTAACCTTTTCAGACTGGCTTCTTTCACTTAGCAACACAAAATTAAAGTTCCTCTATGTCTTTTTGTAGCTTGATAGCACATTTCTTTTTTTCACTGAATAATAATATTCCATTGTGGCTGTACCACAGTTCATTTATTCACCCATTGAAGGGTATCTTGGTTGCTTCCTGTTTTTGGCAATTATGAATAAAGTTGTAAACATTCATGTGCAGGTTTTTTTGTGGGCATAAGTCTTCAGTGCACTTGGGTAAATAACAAGGAGCACAGTTGCTAGATCATATGGTAAAAATAAGAAAGTGTCTTCTAAAGTGGCTGTACCATTTTGCATTTCCACTAACCATGAATAAAGAATTCCTATTGCTTCGTAGTCTCATCAGCATTTGATATCGTCAAGGTTGTGGATTTTAGCCTTTCTAACAAGTGTGTAGTACCTCATCGTTTTAATTTGCAGTTTCCTAACATACATTGAGCATCTTTCCTATGCCTATTTGCCATCTGTATCTCTTTGGTGAAGTGGCTGTTCGGATCTTTGGCCCATTTTTAAATTGGATTTTCTTCTTTAATTTTAAGATTTGTGTATTTTGGCTATGAGTCCCACATTGTTATTAAAAGCCTTTCTCTTCATTATAAGGTGATTAAACCATGTGCAAGCTCTTTTTAACTTTTGTGGGTTTTTATTATTTAATAATGTCAATATTATTTACTTATTGAGGAATAAGGTATTTTATATAAATGGATTTTCTAAGTAATGAGAACATAACTTTTTCTGACACCAAAATAGTTGACTATTAAAATGATTTACTTTTCTTGATCATCTTTTTAAAAGTATGTTAAACATAAGTTAATAATTTTTGATAAATCAGTCAACAGTATTATTTACTGGTCATTAATTTTTATACTGTGCTTAATGTGGGAAATTGAGATAACAAGAATCACTTCTCTCAGTGATTGAACTGTCCTTTTTCAGTTGCTTTTTGCTAGTTTTTTTTTCTCAACTGTCAATTGCAATTTCTCACTTTTGTTAGTCTTATAATGTGATGTCTCCACTTGTGTTTTAAATTTTTTACAGTTTAGATAAGATCACAAATCCCCTTCCATATTTTTCAGTCCCTCAATGATTGTTGACAAATTATATGGTTGTGAAAACATCTATACATTCTGTGATGTTGGTTTTCTTACCCATGGCTTCCTATTTTGTCTTTTGCATCTGACTTTACTGGCTTTTAAATGAAGGTTTTGGCCATTGCATATATAAAGAATTGATGACCACTCTATTATTTTTTATACCAGAACTCTATTATTTTTGTATGTGATTTGGGGCCTGTTGGCCACCACTTACACTAGGCCTTCAATATTTGTTAAATAAATTTGTATGAAATTTTATGTAGGGTGTTTTGGGAAATAAAAAAAAATCCTACATGGTTCTTTGGAAGTTTTTACAGTGTGATTGTGATAAGACTCTTACATGGTAAGTTTAATAACCTCTGCAAAGAGTTAAATAACGGAAGACTACAGTATGAGAGGTGTCAGGAAGCAGCACTGAAGGTTAGACTACGTGCGGAAAGATTAGGAGGATTCAGGAGATAAGGTTAAAAAAAAAAACCCCTAATCTTCCCATACCTCTCTCTATAATAGTATCACTAATGACATTTCTTGTTTCTATCAAGCCTCTGTCTTCAGAGTATCTCTTTACTGAAAATCATGCTGTCAGTGAAACTTGATATTGATGCATATAGATTATTTTGCGCTTTGTCACTGCCCTGAGCCTTGCTTTCCAGTATTCTCACCACTGAAGACTATAACTATAGCACTTACACCTACTCTCAATACATTTCACTTTTGGCCCCCACATATATCCTTTATTATTTTTGTTTGATTTTTCTTTTCTGTTTTTTCAACTTATTGTATAAAGCCAAATCCTTTTAGAAGACTTTTTTTTACTACCACTGCCTAGGTCCTTTTTTTTGTTGTTAATTTGGGGAAATTTTTTAAATAGGAAAAAAAGCAGAGTATTATAAAACAGCATTTACTAATTCACAATTTGTAATTGGTATTTGCTATAATTATGTTTTATTGCTTCAAATTTTTATAATCAGAATATTAAGAATAAGTCATAATTCCCTGTTTTCTAATTTGCCCACATTCTTCTTTCTGTATATTTATTAAAAATATTACTTCCTTCCCCTGGTAGTTTGCTCCTTAGGGTTTAAAACCAGGCTTTGTATCTTTAGTTTTAACACAGTCATAGTATTTCTAAAAGGGAAGAGAATTTGAGTTAAGTCTCTGAATAATATGGGGGATCATAGCCTCAGTTACTTGCAAACTGGCTAGTAATTTGTCATTGCTTACTATATTAGATTTAAATTCCTGTCTTTCTTGGTCTTCTGTTATTTGGCTCTTATCAACCTTTTTTCCTACTATTTTCTAATATATAACCTGGAGTCTATTTATATATGTAACCTGGGCTACTTGATGGTAATTGTTAATCTTGTGATCCTAACAACATTATTTGCTATCAGAGTAAACCATGGCTGATGGTTTTATCTGTTATTGCATTCCTTTTCACATCATTGCCTGATGATGATTATTGATTGATTCATAACTATGTGCAAACTGTCTTGTAATGAAGTCCATGATCTCTTATCTGAATTTCAAAACACATTCGGTTCCAGGGAATTTGGACAAGAGATGATAAAACTGTGATGATGATAAAATCTACCCTCCCCTCACTTTAACTTGTCTTATTTTTTTCTCAGCTGCTTTCTATCACTATTTTTCCTCTTCAGTGGTTTAATGAAAAGATCCCTTAACTAAACCCAGAGAGTCTGAGTTTTAACCTTGGAAAAAATTTAAGCCCCCTTAAAACATGAATTCACTTATAACTTGAGGTTATAACTATTTGTTAACTTTGTGACCATGGTCAAGTTTATTTAACACTTCTGGTGATAATCTCTACTCAGCCTTTCTCAGAGTTATATGGGTCAAATAAGATAATGTATATGAAAGTGCTTTAAAACTGTTAATTCTATACAAATATAAATGATAGTACAAATTGTAAAAACAATAATTAACACTTCTGGGGATTCTTTTCTAACAATTTGGAAATCTTATTTATATTCTGGGGTGTAAGAGTTATATTTAATTGTAGTAATAATAATCTAAGCTATTATTGAAGGATTACTTTATGTTATGAACTGTTAGGCATTGTGAACTGGTACCTGGTAAGCATATTACATTACATGGGATGGCTACTCCCATTCCTGTTTTGCAGATAAGGGAACTGATGATCAAAAATTAAGAAACTTTCCCAAGCTTACGTAGCTACACAGCTCACAGTAAGCAGCTCAGCTCAGATTCAGATCTAATTCTGGATGACTTTCAGTTGTTAATTTTATAAGGCGACAAAATGAATTAAGTGTCTGTTGAATTGTTTTCCCATTGTAAATCTGAAGTCATGTTAAGTATAAAGTGAAAAAATAAATCTCACCTCTCAATTACTAGGATCTCTATTCTGGTTTTAGTTTCTAACTTCTCAACCTCTTCCTCTCAATAAGTAGAATCATAGTTAATGCAGTTATTTATGAATCTTATTTCCATTGGACTTTTCTGTGACACATCCCTGTGCCTTTATTTGTAGTGTTAACATGTGAAAGTATTTGCAAGCCTGGCTTCTTGGGGAGCATGAAATAAGAGCTCTTAAGCAAACCACACCAGTTTCATTTGCTAATGACTTAAAATCAAGGCTTAACTTTCCTGAACTAGCAGCTTGGCAATCAAAATGAATGAATTTACCACTTGTTTTTCCTTTCTATATTCTCTCTTTAACCTATGACTGTGGTTATACATGCAATTGTTTATTTATGAATGTATATGTCTATCAGTAAACTACGAGAATATCTAGATTAATTAGTGTTGATAACCACTAACTGTTGTAGCCAGAACATGACTCCATGATCTAGAAAGGTCTGCTTCTGGAAATTAATCTATTTTTTTAGACATGTTCTGCTAACAATGTTGATTTTCCCATTCCATTTGCTTTACAGTCACTTTGAATCATTCCAAAATTTCAGTTACTAATACAATATTGACTTTAATTTGAAAAGCAGGCTTTGGTATGACTCTTATATTTAGCAGGAAGATATACATGAGATTGAGTTGGAATCTGAGGCATACTTAATCCAGGATGTATATGAAAATTTAACATAGGCATATGTGAGAGAAGGAAAGAAAGACCAAAAGAATAGATTTGACTAAGAGTTTGGCTTTAGAGAACATTAGCATACTGAGGTTTGGCCAGATTTTATAAAGATATCAAAAGGGGAGACAAAATGTAAATATTTAGCTGACTTTCAATTAAGTATTGCTTGGACAAATGAATGGAACAGGTATTATAAATTGTCTAAATATAAAATTGAGTTTGTTTTGTAATTTTCACAAATGGGGGCAACATTTAACACTAACATAAAGTGCTACTATTATGTTAATTATTTAATACAAAGAAAAAATTTAAGCCCCCTTAAAACATGAATTCACTTATAACTTGAGTTATGGTGGTCTAGATTATAGTTAATTTAAACCTGGAGAATTAAACAGTCTGTAGTAGGAATTTTTCTGTATTTTAGTTTACACTATGTAGACTAATACTTAACATTTATCAAAGTTTTCCAAATTTTATCTAAGATTAGTGGAGAAATTTTTGATTAGTAGAGTCCAAGTTAGTAGCATACTAGAAGTTTGTTGACTATTTAAAAAATTTGTAGGGAGGGGAATCTCAAGTGGATAATCTATAAAGTACTGAAAATACTGCACTCCCCACTTGCCCTCTTCCCTCACCAATCCAGTTAAACAAACCTATGAATACAAAGCAGCAGCATTAGTTTACCTCTCTAAATCAATGCCTACTGGAAGACAGGTGCAAAATTAATGAAAATCGATGGGCCAACTTTTAGTTTTGCAAGAGACAAATTGACCCTGGATAGGCCAAACTATACCTTGTGATCTTTTAAGATATGTACTAATAGTGAGCTAAAACTGTATTACTTTTTCCAGCCATATCTAAAAACAGATACTTGCACAATTGTTCAGGTGGACCGAATTTGGCCTACAGATGTTTTCCCAACCTTATCTTGCATTTATTAATAAGCAGACTTTATGCTATGCTACTAGAGAATTTGCATTAATCACATGCTATTCTGGGGTGGGTTTTGTTGTTTGGACTTTTGTTTTTTCTCTTTATTTTGAAATTTTTATTCTTTATTGAGTTGACTTCTTAGAGCAGTTTTAGGTTCACAGCAAAATTAAAAAGAAAGTATGGAGTGCACAAATACCTCCTCCCCCACCACACAGTTTCTCCTACCATCAGCATCCCACACCAGAGTGGTATATTTATTACAATCAGTGAGCCAGTATTGACACGTTATTATCAACCAAAGTCTATAGTTTACATTAGGTTTCACTCTTGATGTTGTACATTCATTCTTTGGATCCAATTTGTACTTCTTAATCTCTTCACCTTTTTCACCCATCCTTCTAACCCCACTTCCATCTGGCAACCATCAAAATGTTCTCTGTATCTATGAGTCTGTTTATGTTTTGTTCCTTTATTTCATTCTTTAGATACCACATATAAGTGAAATCATATGACATTTGTCTTTGTCTTTGTCTTACTGCACTCAGCACAGTACCCTCTAGGTCTATTTATATTGTTACAGATTCCATTATATTATGACAAGATTTCATTCTTTTTTATGGCTCAGTAACATTCTAGTGTGTGTGTGTGTGTGTGTGTGTCATTTACTGTGGAGACACTCTAATGTATTTTCATTTCAGTTATTGTATTCTTCATTTCTGACTGGTTCTTTTTTATGATTTCTATCTCCATTTTTATGTTTCTTATGTTTTTGTTAAAATTCTCACCGAGTTCATGTACTCTTCCTCTAAATTCATTGAGCATCCTTATAACCAGTGTTTTGTACTCTGCACCTGGTAGATTACTTGTCTCCATTTTGTTTAGTTCTTTTTCTGTAGCATTGTTCTGTTCATTTGGGATATGTTTCTTTGTCTCCTCATTTTGGCTGCCTTCCTGTGTTTGTTTCCATGTATTAGGGCTCCTAAGTCACCTGGTCTTAGTAGAGTGGTTTTATGTAGTAGGTGTTCTCTGGGGCCCAGTGGCACAGTCTTCCAGGTTACCAAGGTTGGGTGGTCCAGGTGTGTCTCTTGAATGGGTTGTGTGTGCCTTCCTGTTGAGCCTTGATTGCTATTTGCACATCATTGGGAAGAATTGACCCTCGGGCTGATTGGTTGTGAGGACTGGCCAGTGAGGGGCTGACTGTACATAGCAGGATTCGTTTTAGCAGGACGCTGGTGCCTGCCCAGTCAGCTCTTTGGGTGTGTCATCCTCCAAGGCAGCCCAGAGGTGCTCTAGCTCTGGTTGAAGCTGGCCACTATGTGGTGCCAGCCCCTGGACGTCCTGGGAGGGTTCCCACTGCAGGCCGATTTCAGCCGTAGCCTGTGCACTGCCTGGAGCCACCTGGCAAGAGTCACCAAGCAATCCGAAGATGGCCACCATTGATGCTGGGCTTAGAGGTGCCTTGAGGAGCCAAGCCACAAACCTGGCTGGCTGCCACTAATGCCGGGCTTAAGGATGTTCATCAAGAGATACAGGGCACACCGAGGCACACCAGTCTCAAGGTGTCCTCTTTTGTATGTCCCCAGTTGTAGGACTTACGTTCAGCTAGACTTAAGGGGACTCTTGATGATGACTACTCTATAATTTGGTTTTAATTTTGTTGTGGTTGTGAGAGAAGACAAGCAGAGTGTTTACCTATTCCACCATCTTGATCGGAAAACTAGAGTAACTAAGCTTGTGTCCTGGCAAGCAATCTTCTATAGATGTGGCCTTTGGGATCTACAAGCAAATGTTTGGATTTCCAATAATGGGGTTGGAGGTGGGTTAAGAGAGTTGGTAAATATGAAGAGGAGAAATCATGAGTGAGAAGAGATTATGGAAGAGTAATATTAAATTATTTGCTTCTTGCTATTATAGCTTTTCTGATTCTGTTAAGATTGTCTCTGATTCTGTCTGATGAGAAAAAAAAGAACTTTTCTTCCCAGTTTCTTTTTTCCTTTCAATGAAAAGTAGTTAAGGCATAGCAAATCAGTGAATAGCCTCCCCCAGTTGATGGTTTTGTTGTCTGTTTTAAACTTCTGTCAAACCATTTTGAGAACATATAATCCTGGTCCTATCTTTGTCATTCATTAGTTTTCCATTGGCTAGAAAATTATAGGTAGCTTTCTAAGTTGTCATTATACCTAGAACTTCTGGCTTCATGGGATATCAGTTAAATCTTTCAAATTTCTCTTCAGTCTCTTCCAGATAACATTTTTTTGCTTAAAAAAAATTATGGTGGAGTGTGATGATACTAGTAACTGTGAATTAGTTACTGGATTTTTTCTATTGGTCAGTCTTATTCAGTGAGCCTATAATTATTTGAACAACAGACAACATGTGAGATCTTAGAATTTTAGGTACACAATAGATACTTGATTAAGCACTATTTGATTGCTTCATTTGGGTGGGCTTTTGAATTGTTGAGAAATTTTTTAGATTGAGGTGCTAAACCTGGGCTTAAGGGAATCTTTCAACCCTCTGAAATTGAAAGCAAAATGTTATATATGTATGTAAGTATATTTTTCTAATATACTCTAAGAGTGTCCATAGTTTTCATTAGATTTTCAAAGTTTCTCTGACCCAAAATCGATTAAGAACATTTACCTTAATTTTGTAGTGAACTCAAAGTAGAATTTTATAGGTTGGATATCATCTTATAATTCCTACTTGCATTATTGGTGAGCACAATAGAATTTAAACTGATCATCCAGCTCAGCAGCAGTAATCTGATCATCCTTCGAATTTCTCTGACAACGCAATGATATATAGTATAACCAAGGAGATGTTGTTGATTAGAGCCTGCTTCCACATGAGGGATGATATCAACTTATTTAAAGCAAAATTTAGAATTGTTAATCATAATCAGACTTTCTCCAGTGATTATATGCCATTTAGTTTCCCCAAACCATTAGAAAAATGTATATGGTTCTTTTGCTTTAAAATCTTGTCAGAATTTATCACTAGTTGAACCTTTTTGATAGAGCTATGTAGTCTTTTCATGGTAATACTTCTATTATTTGGCTTACAATTTTTCAGATAAGCTATCAGCCGAGAATTATGTGCTATAGTTTTGATTCTGTTTTTGTTTTCAGAACTCTTCATCTTGGCTTATACCCATCCTGCCTGATATGCTGCGACACATTTTTCAGTTTTGTGTTTTAGAAAGCAGCCAGGAAATTCTGGACCTCATTCACAAGGTACACAGTGAATATATCTGTACTCCTTTTCCCAGTAACTTGGCAGTTTTTTAAAATTTTTGTAATTGCCGTATACTGTTATCGGTCAGGGATTTTAAGAAATTGGAAATCACCCTAGAGATTTGAAAAGTCGGGAGATCTGCAAGGCGAGACAAGAAAATATAATAGCTAAGTCCCGATTGGCCATGCTGCTTTCTCTTATTATGTGACCTTCTGTGCACATGTTTCAAGCACTTTCTGATAGCCTCAATGCAGAAAATAAAATGAAGAAAAGGTTGTTTTTCTCCACTTATTTTATTTTACTACTTATCAGAATGCTTATTGATCCTACAAAGCATCTTTTTGGGATTTATTAGTAATATAGAGTCTGATTGTCAAAATTGAAACTTATTTCTCCTGCCCCCCTCCCCTTTACTTAGCAAGATTGATTATTGGAATCTTTAAAGAAGAACCATGTGATATAGTTAATAATATTTACGGGGAGAAATGGCATTGTTGTCCCTTTAAAACTTGTTAAGTTAGTTTTGAATTATTGGCCTCTGAAGTGGCTCGTTACTAGCAGAAGTGTTATTTCTGTATGCTGGTCCTATCCCATTTAATGTTAGGCATCAAGCAAGGTACCTTGTTGAGTAAGATCATGAATTAAGACTTACACTGTTCTTAATTTATACTAGGATATTATCACTTCTAAAGTTAGAGGATATTTATCAGGAGCTGTTATAACTTGAAGTGTGAGTTGAATATAGAATTGTATTAGTATTGAGTTTTATGATATATGTAGAGAATTTCAGTGACTTACTCTTGAGATTTTGACTTTTTATGGATATCTTTTAAATGACTTTCATAAAATACTGAAGAAAATTTTTTTGGGTTCCTTTTTTAAAAACTTAATTGCTTTTTTTAGTATACAAACCTATCAAAGTAACCCAGTATTTTAAAAATAGACCTCTATGTTGAATTTTAAAATTATTCTCTATGGTATTTCTGAATTATTTTTTAAATTAGTATCCATAAATGTATTAGGTTTTAGTAGCCCTCACTAGAAAAATTTCACTTTCATGTTCTTCTTTCACTCTGTAGGTTTGGATGGAGTTATTGAACAAGGCTTCAGTTCAGTACGTGGTAGCAGCTGCTTGTCCGTGGATGGGTGCTTGGCTTTGCTTAATGATGCAGCCTTCACATATACCTATTGATTTAAATATGTTGCTGGAAGTAAAAGCTAGAGCAAAGGTAAGTGTAGAGGGACATACTATATTTGTATGTTCAGCTCATAATGTTAATATAGTAACCATGTAAGAAATCTGTATTGCTTATTATAAATGTGATTTCATTGATTTAACATAAGGAAAAATTATCATTAGAATCTTTACAAAATGCATAGTAATTTTTATCTATTAAAATTTAGTGAAAAGAATTTTTTTTTACTGAGATTATAACATGAAAGTATTTTTGATGTTGCTATTCAATGATTAATCTTTAATTATTGGTTCATTTGTTTTTCTCATTTCCTCTAGGAAAAAACAGGTGGTAAGGTACGTCAAGGCCAAAGCCAGAGTAAAGAAGTACTTCAGGAGTACATTGCAGGTGCAGACACCATCATGGAAGACCCTGCCACCAGGGATTTTGTGGTTATGCGAGCCAGAATGATGGCAGCCAAGTGAGTATACATAAATTCAAAAGTCATTTAATCCAAAGATTCCTCAATCCTTCCTGCATCACACTAGTTACAAAATAAGAAGTTAAAGTGTAAGAAAACTTAATTTTTTGAAGTCTTAAATAGGATTTGTATATTTTTATGAAGATAAGATTGGAGTTATGTCATCCTTGAGAAAAGTAACAGCTTCAATAAGGAGAAACTACTTCAAATAATTTCTGTAGTAACGTCTTTTCTCTCCCTCTTAGGTTATTAGGAGCACTTTGTTGCTGTATTTGTGATCCAGGTGTAAATGTAGTTACCCAAGAAATTAAACCAGCTGAATCCCTTGGCCAGTTACTACTCTTTCATTTGAACTCCAAATCTGCCTTACAGAGAATTAGTGTTGCTTTGGTAATCTGTGAATGGGCAGCTTTACAAAAGGTAAGATTTGGCCCCAAAAGTAATGAAGTCACATTAAATAAACCAATTTTTATTAGTTGTTAGGATTATTTTTATTATATTTTATAATAAAAATTTTTTTTCTCTGTATAAAAATCCAGCAATTATAGAAAAGCATCCAAATTATTTTGTTGAAATACTGTTTCTCTCCCATTTGCCTTCTTAGAACCCCCAGTCTCATACCTGAGACTGCTAGTTATGCCTATACTTAATATTTGCTCTTGATCCTACTACCTGTTAAGAAATGTCTGTCCTAAAAAAAAAAAACCTGTGTAAGTATAGAAGCAGTCCAGAAAGTGTTGATCATTCATTCCTCCAGATCTGTTTGAGATATCACTGAAAACTACGAAAGATAAGAGGCTTTGAGTACTAGATTATATTAGTAGTCTAGCAAGGGCAGAATTTTTGGTCACAGGAAGAAGAATCTCCACATTTAAATCAAAATCTTTGTTTCCATGCCCTTGCAGCCACTTTAACCTTTAACTTCTAGTAAGATGTATGATTTTGTGTGAGACTTGCTTCTGTAAATTAAAGAAACTTCCTGCTGGCTTTCTTTATTCCATTGACTGGAATTCTGGAAATTTAACTGTCTGCACTTGCTGTGAGAGTTGCTTGTTACTGCCTCTTAGCAGTTTGTCAGAGGTGTGTCTAAAAGTAATTGAGCCATGCTCTTGCAACTGAGACCCCAGCTTTGCTTCTCGAAAGAAGCAAGGCTCATCTGTTTTTTCAGCAGGACTCGGTGTGCTGGAGAGGCAGTGATGCTGTGTTTTTGTGCCTCTCAGACTCAGCAGCAAGTGTTGACAGTTCGGTTTCTGGACCCTCACAGAGCTTCTCTGGACTTACTCTGTGAAGCCCAGGCTGATCACCCAGATCCCACAGAACCCCTCATGGCTCACCACTGAGGCCATTCCCCCTCTGGTTGGGGCAGGCAACAACCAGAGAGAGTGGGAAGGGTTAGTTAAATTTGGGGGCAGGTAAGTAGCTTTTTATAATTTATATATCCATTTCTACAGTATGGCATGTGAAGCTATAGGTTCTACTGTTAAGAAATCTAATAATGAGTTTTTAAATAACATGTTTAGTGCATGCTACGTGTTCTTATCCGACTCATTTCTTTTTACAGTTATATATTTTTAAATCTGTGCTATGTATATATATATGTAAACTTAGAATAAATTCAGAGTAAAGTAAGAGTAATTAGGTGGAAATTTTAATGGAATTGTAATAGTTCCATGTGCATGTTCTGTAGTCATTCATATTAAATTTTAGTTTGGGTGTGATAACTTCTCTGTGCAACTTTGTTGTTCTGGGAGATAACAACATAGATTCGAAATCAGTAGGAATTTAGAACTTGGTAGTTTGCAAGTGAAGATTTGTGCATCTCTAGAATTATGTTTATATATTTTCCCTGAGTATTTGTTGTCTGTTATATTTTAGGAATGTAAAGCTGTTACCCTAGCTGTGCAGCCACGTTTACTTGATATCCTTTCAGAACATTTATATTATGATGAAATTGCCGTTCCGTTCACACGAATGCAAAATGAGTGTAAACAGCTTATTTCATCATTAGCTGATGCACAGATTGAAGTTGGTAATAGAGTAAACAACAGTGTCTTTACAATAGATCAAGCTAATGACTTGGTGAGTAAAGAAGTAACTTTCTTAAATTTTAGATTGAGCATGAAATAAAGATTAGAAATTTGTGATGTTATGTTTACCACAAAAACACTAATTTGTTGAACCTTTCTGTGGTTTGATAGCCCATCATCTCTACCCTTTAGAAAAGTTATTTCATTGTATTGACTTTTTTTGAAATAAGAGGATGGCAAAGGATTTTTTCTTTAATCTCAGTTTCTGACAAACCAGTGCACCTTTATTAGAAAGGCTGTTACACATTTTTTGTCATTTCTCAATCTTGCTTAAAACTGACAGAGTATAGAACTGCTTCTTTAGGTTCCTGAGTATTTCTCCTTCCCCCTCCCCAACTTATAATGAAAATATTCAAACATAAAAGGTAAGAAACTTACACAATGAACATTCATATACCCACCAACTAGATTCCACAGTTACTATTTTACTAGATTTGCTTTAGTACATATAGATGCAACTGTCTACACTTATATCCAGCCATGAGTTCATCTTATTTTTTTGATGCATTTCTAAGTTGCAGATATCAGTACACTTTAGCATGTATATCATTAACTAAAATTCAATATATATATATATATTTTGCTTTTTCAAGTTAAATAGATACTATTATGTACTATGAAGTACACAAATCTTCAATGGAATATTTGATGAATTTTAACTGTGCATATACCTATGTCTCTGTCAGGATATAGACAGTACCATCACTACTTCCCAGTCAGTCCCTGCCTCTCTCTGCCCTCAAGTAACCATTGTTCAGATTTTTTTCCACGTGGATAACTTTTGCCTGTTCTAGAATTCCTTATAAATGGAATCATACACTCTGTGTTGTTTGGTGTAAGGATTTTTTTCAGCATGATGTTTTTAAAATTCATGTTATACGTATCAATAACTCATTCTTTTTTATTGCTGAGTTTTATTTCATTGTATAAATATACCACAATTAGTTTAAAATTAAGCCCGTCTGTGGATGAACACATGGGCTGTTCCAGGTTTTTGGCTGCTATGAACAGAGCTACTATAAACATTTGTGTACAAGTCTTTGTAGATAATATATTTTCATATCTCTTGGTAAATACCTAGGAGTGAAATTGCTCGGTCATAGGGTGGGTGTTTATTTAGTTTTATAAAAAATTACAGACATTTTCCCCAAGTAGCTGCATCATTTTACGTTCTAACCAACAATATGTGCGATTTCTGGTTGCTCCACATCATCACCAACATTTGGTGTGGTCACACCTTTTAATTTTTGCCATTCTAGTGGCTTTGTAATAGCGTCATTGTGGTTTAAATTTGCGTTTCCTTGATGACTGATATGTTCAACATTTATTTTTATGTCATATTGGCCATTTGTAAATCTTCCTTTCTGAAGTATCTGTTCAGATCTTTTGTCTATTTTTAATTAGGTTGTCTTTTTACTATTGAGTCACAGTTTTATGTGTCCTGGATACTAATCCTTTGTCAGGTAGATGCTTTCTGAATATTTTCTCCCAGTTGTGTGGCTTGCCTTTTCTTTTATTCTTTATTGCCTTTTCATTTTCTTAATGGTGTCTTTAGATGGGCAGATATTTTAAATTTTGATGAAGTCTAACTTATCAATTGTTTTCTCTTATGGTTATTGTATTCTATGACCTGTTTAAGGTACCTTTCCATGTCTCCAGGTGGTGAAGTAGTAACATACATTTTCTTCTAAAGCTTTGTAGTTTTAGCTTTTATATTTAGATTTGTCATCTGTATTGAATTAATGTTTGTTTATAGTATAAAGTAGAGATTAAATTTTGTTTTTCTTAAAAATATCAAAATTTTCCAGCATCGTTTACTGAGAAGAGTCCCTTTTTCCATTGGATTGCTTTGACACCTTTGTCAAAATTCATTGAAGTATAAGTGTGGGTCTCTATTTGGGTTCTATTTGTTCAGTCTATTTGCTTTTTTATGCCGACACCAGTATCTTTGTTATAGTAGCTTTGTGCTTAGTTAGTCCTTGAGGTTAGATAGTGTAAATGAGGTTTTTGGTTTTTTTTTTTGAGGTTGAGGATCAGAAACTGAGCCACTTGTGTTGGACTCTGTGAAATAGCAATCTTCATTTCATAGCCCCCTTTCTAATTACAAAATTACGTAGTTGAAATTTTTTTGTTTTTACCAATGATGGAAATCTAAAATTGCTATTTTTTTCTGTGTTCTTTTATAAAGTTGTTTTTCCGATCATTGTTGTTCTATAATTTTTACTCCTCCCACCCACATCCCTTTTTGACTCTCTGGAGTAAATATTAAATTTTCTTTATGGTCTAGGTTCCTTTCCTACTATTTCTAACAACTTTTTTTTTTGAAGTTATCAAACAGCTCCTTAAAGTTTTGTTATTCAGACCTCTTACTCTCCAATGGAATTATTGTTCTGTTTCATCAACTTCATTAGTCCAGTGGTTTTGACCTGGGATATTAGAATCTCTGTAAGAGAGTATTGATGGGAAGGGTAGTTTTTAAAAGGTTGGTCTTGGCCTTGGCTAAGAGCTACTGCCCTTTGAGTCTTTCATTGAATCCCTATTTTTCTTTACCTACCAAATATAGACATTTCCCTAAGGTCTCTCGTCTCTCACCATTCTCACAATTTAGTTCTTATCCTCTTATCCATGTGCTATGCTATATTCTCTTGATCTTTTATTTCTTCTATTAGGTATTTTTACTTGGATATCTCACTGTCATTTTAAATTAAACTGGAATTTTCTTAACATTTCTTTTCAGAAAGTCCCACATGTTCACTTTTTTGTTTGTTTCCATAGCCAAAACTCAGCCAAAGCCCTTATTAGTCTTTTATGACTAGATTCTGACTCATCTGTAAGCCACCAGGCAATCTCTGTGCCAGACTAATAAAGTCCTTTACTGCCACTCTAAATGCATCCCTCCCTTGCTTAGAAACATTATTTTCTTTTTCCTTGATTTTAGTTTTTTTCCCCTTACTTTCAGCAACTTCTTTAAATCCTCATCCCTTTTCTCCTCATTTCTTAGACTTTCTCCACTTAAATCTAGTTAGCGTTCCTCTTGCAGAAATACACCACACTCACTTTCTGTTTATCAGTCTTTGTCACTTCGCCTGAGTTCCTGTTTGCTTTGCCAGGAATTCCCTACCCTCAACCCCCTGTACTCATGCCAACTTATCTCTTGACATTCCTCCATTTGCACCATGTGCTCAGGTCATGCCTGAATAAGCTGTTTTCAGTTCCTTGGACAATGTTCCACTTTTCACTCCCTCCCTCAATCTATTTGCCCAGATGCCCCTACAACTCCTGACTTACCCATTCTTTAAAAACCCAGCACAGATGTTAACCTCCTGTGAGGCTTCCACTAATCTTGTCACGTTAGAAGAGTTAAGCAACTCAAGTGTTCCCACAGCAACTTGCACTTACCTCAGTTTTACGTTGCATTGCCATAATTGTTTACTTATATATCTGTCTCCCACATTAGTCTCTGCATTTTTTGAGTTTATGAATTTTTTGAGTTTTTGAAGACATCTTTTAATATTATTCAATAAATATTTGTTGAATGAATGACTGAATTGGAGATAATCAGAAAACTTTTCCTTAGCTGCCTAGAATCATTGAAAATTGACAGAAGCATAGTATATTTAAGACAATGTTTTCAAACTTCTAGTAGTGAAACCCTGTTTCAAATAAGTTTTATGCAGAACTTGTATACATAAAACAGTGGAAAGTATGAGCTAGAAGTGGTATGTGATCATGTTCCTTTGCAGTGAAGAAATTGACAAAATCAAGCAGATATAGCTCACTTTAAAGTCTTTGGTATTTTATAGTCTTATTTGTGTGCCTATTTTGATTTTCATAATAAGAGGCCAGCATTATCACTCTTGTCCATAATGGAATTGATCATTTCTAAGTCTGAAAAATTAGGTTCTTCATTTAAAAAAAAGTTAGGTTCTTCAGTGTTACATGCTTTTCTGACCAATATTGATCAGACTTGATCTATTTATGGAACCTCTTTAAGATTTTAGTTACTTATCAAACAAGAAGACTGTTACGTGAGCCATCACCCAGTCTTTAGATGGTAATTGAAAAATATGCCCACACAAAAATATGTTCAAATGTTCATGCAACATTATTCATAATAGCTAAAAGATGAGAACAGCCTAAACATCCATCAACTAATGAATGAATAAATACAATGTGAAATATCCATATAGTGGGATATTATTCAGCAAAAAAGGGAATGAAGTACTCTTACATGCTACAACATTGATGAATCTTGAAGGCATTTTGCTAAAAGAAACCAATCACTGTAGATTACATATTGTATTAGTTCATTTATATGAAATCTATAAAGATAGAAAGTGGATAAGTGATTGCGTAGGGCTGGGAGGAAATCAGGAATGATTACTAAGAGGTATGGCTTTTATTTGGGTATGATGAAAATGTTCTAAAATTGTGGCAGTGGTTGTACAACTCTGAATATAATCAAAACCATTGAATTGTATACTTTAAATGGGTATATTGTAAGTGAATTATATATGAATAACATTGTTTAAAAAGATGAATAGTCTTTTAATGGGCCTTGTAAAGTAGTCTGATGCCACAGTCTTATAACTTTAGGCAGCTCTTGGTAATTAAAGAATTAATGACTATTGTAACATTCCTAGCCTATCCCCCTTCCCCCCACCATTATTTGGGCATTTTCACCAGTAGAGGTCAAAGAAAGAATGAAAATCCAGTTAGTAACACTTAGCCACTTAGCAACAGCTACCCTAAAATTTGAGTTGAGACGAAAAGGATGTTTGTTAGTTTTGCTATTCCTTAACAGTTAATTTATATTGCTTATAGCTTTCTTATTTCACCAAAGTATTATGTGAGTGATGAGTGTGCTTTTCTCTCAAACTTATTAGACATAACGAGTTTGTCTAAATAAATTAGACATTTATTTAGTTTATTGAGTACTAAAATAATACTAGATATTATGAAACTTAAAATTGAAACAAATCTTGCTGTCTCCCTTTAGGAGTTTATGGGCTATATTGGGGTTGATGTCATTAATGATTTTAATTTCTCTTTTTTAATAGGTCACCACTGTTTTTAATGAAGTCACGTCATCCTTTGATTTAAATCCTCAAGTGTCACAACTGTTAGATAGTAAACGACAGCAGGTCCAAATGACTGTTACAGAGACCAACCAGGAGTGGCAAGTGTTGCAGTTGAGAGTGCATACTTTTGCTGCATGTGCAGTTGTGAGCTTGCAGCAGCTTCCAGAGAAATTAAATCCTATCATAAAACCATTAATGGAGACAATTAAAAAGGAAGAGAATACACTAGTGCAAAACTATGCAGCTCAGTGCATAGCCAAACTGCTTCAGCAGTGTACAACAAGGACGCCCTGTCCCAATTCAAAAATTATTAAAAACCTTTGTAGCTCACTTTGTGTGGACCCATATCTAACTCCTTGTGTCACATGTCCAGTACCAACACAAAGTGGCCAGGAAAATTCTAAAGGTACATATCTAAAACTTCATTTGGGGTAGAGAAAGAATTAACCATTTAACTTTATTTTCATTTATAGGTATAATTTAAGCACAAATCCTATTTACATTAGAGCTTTTTCCTCATTTTGAGAGAATTTGCACATATTAGCTAATCAAATTACAAACCTCTAAACTCAAATAAGCTATTCACAAAAGACCTCATATCTCATGTAAGATGACTGAAATCTGAGACAGGTGTTAACCTTTACCTTCTCTTTCAAGACCATCATTATAAGGTTTATTGTTAACTGGGCTAGAAAACTAAATTGTGTCAAATGTTGATGAAAGTTCTTCCTATAAAACTGGCTTCTCTGATTTAGTGCATGTCTTATGAAATAAGTGAACTCTATTACCTTTAGCAAATTAGGTTTAACCAACTTATCTGTTTTCAACTGGAGAATTAATATGGAAAATAAGAACTGCTCTCTGATGGCTAGTCTTAAGGACCAATGTTTCCTCGCATTCCTTGGTCCTATATGCTTTTTTTTTGTTGTTAATAAGATTTTGGAAAAGCAAATTATTCAAAAGGTAATAGACTCAAAACTTTGATGCAATATTAGTCTTGAAAAAAATGTGAACTGGAAAAGGAACATGGATATTTTGAATATCAACAACTTAAAAATATAATAGGATGATTCTATTCCTCACCCCAACCTCAATGCTATGTGAGGCAGCAATACTTTGCAGTAGTCAGTGTTTTTGAATTCATGGTAACTGTGGACATTACTTACAGAGAGAACTTGCTTACAATATTTTTTAATGTTTCTTTTTATGCCTAGAAGCTCATTCACTTTTTAAAAATGAATATGCTTTAACTTGAAAGCACAATCATTCTTGTTTATGATATTTCTTGTTAACATGATTCTACAACTTTGTATTAAGTATGGAACTATGCAGATACAGAACATTTAACTTAATGTTCTAAATTACTGACAATTTTGTTATTTTATTATCTAAAGAAAATGTCATTGGCCTATAAAAATTGAGGCTTAAAAGACAAATTAAAAATGTTATCTTTTTTGCAGCAAGAAGCATTATGCTTAAAAATTTTAAAACGTTTTTTCCTTATTAGGATCCAACTCGGAAAAGGATGGAATGCATCACACTGTCACCAAGCACCGAGGCATAATTACACTCTATAGCATCAGAAAGCTGCATTTGCTATCACAAGTAGGCGAGGTCCTACCCCGAAAGCAGTAAAAGCTCAAATAGCAGATCTTCCTGCAGGAAGTAGTGGAAATATTCTTGTTGAACTTGATGAGGTAAGTCGCTTTTTTTTCTTTGACTACTCGATTTATAAACATATTTTTCAGATTGAGAGCTAAATTGTCAACTGTCATATCAGCTTCCAGAATGTAATTTTATAATTTTAAGTGGAAGAACTAGGATTAATACTCCAGCAACACAATCTAGAAAAACTGCAAACTTCTTCAAATTTCTCATGCCGCAGATTTTTACCAGCTTGACTCTGATTATCTCCATAGGCAAGAAACCCTCTTAATAGTGGCAACATAAGTCATTCATCAATATAAACTAATTCACTCTTATAGGAGTGACTTCAGAGATGTTAAATAATAGTGAAAGCTAACTTTTCTCAGCCTTATCAGTGTCAGGAATTATAGTTGATACTCTATAATAAGGATAAGTTTGTAAGTGTCAAATAAGTGTCACCTACTTGATTTTTAGTCAACCTGGAATTTATTAAATGTGTGATGTGAGGTATCTAAATTTATTTTCTCATGTGAACAGCCAGTTATCACACTGCTGAATCCTTTTCTCACCAATTTATAATGGCACCTCTGTTATATATTGTGCTTTATATATGTGAGAATCTACTTGGGTTTTCTATTCTGTTTCATTGGTCTACTTTTTCTACAGTACAGTATTCTTTAAAGATGACAAAAAAATGGTTTTTGAAAATTTAACGATCACATTATTAAGGGAATGAATGCTCTGGAGCTCTTTTGGTTCTAAGACATAGGAACTTAACTGAGGTCAGCAGTAAACTATCAATGTTAAGACATTTGTTCAATATATTTCTATAAAATTTAGGCCTATTTTAAGTTTTTTAAATCAAAATTTTAGTTTATTATCTATATTTCTTTTAAAATATTCTATGAATAAAGGTTTTTTCACTAATTATATTTTCCCCATAATAATTTTAAACAAAAATTTACTGTGATTTTGATATTTATACTTCTATGGTTTATATACTTTTTCCTCCACTTAAAAATAATTTGCCCTGAACAAGCCCGATTCCATCTGATCTTGGAAACTAAGCAGGGTCAGGCCTGGTTAGTACTTGGATGGGAGACCACCTAGGATGATCAGGTGCTGTCGGCGTAAAAAATAAGGGATCGTAAGCTTACAAGGTCCTTGCAGTCTGTGAGGTCAACCAAAGGTTGCCTCACCTAAAAAAAATAAAAATAAATAATTCGTAAAATACATATGTATTTTTCAGTGGGGGGAGTTTTTGGTATTATAATAAAATTACTGCTAAGAGGTTATTAATCTTGTGGTTAGATTAAACAGAATGCTCTTATTCTATCCCCTAATGACATATAAATAAGGACAGATCATTTTATCTCCTAATTGTGTCTCTAGTAAGGTTCTTTGGGGTAGGGAGAAAAAGAATAAAACTGGTCACTTAGGACTGTCTCTAGACACAGCACATATTCTTCTATTCCTTATCTCCAACTCCAAAAAAGTATTTTACTTTGGAAGTAAAAATCTAGTTTGGGATTTTATGCCCTTGTAAATTTAATTATTGAAAAATGTTTATAGTTGTGACAGATATGTCCAATAATTAATTGCTTAATTGGTTAATGGTAACACTATGAATTCTTAGATGGTGACTTTATGTTCTCTTAATAAAATTTCAAATGCATTACACTTTTTTCCCTGAAATTCTGTTTTTAACTAACATTTAATTTTAGGCCCAGAAACCTTACCTGGTACAACGGAGAGGAGCTGAATTTGCCTTGACAACTATAGTGAAGCATTTTGGTAGGGAAATGGCAGTGAAGTTGCCACATCTCTGGGATGCTATGGTTGGTCCATTGAGAAATACAATCGACATAAATAATTTTGGTGTGTACACATTTTTCTGAGTTGGATTTTTAACAAATTTCAGTGTATATCCATTACATGTGGCCTTATAAAATAAAAGATACCTATACCTGTTTATCCCAGACCAGCTGGTAAGTTTTAAAATAAGATGTTGGTAAAAACATTTAATTTATTTCCATGTCATTTTTTATATTTTTTGCTTTTTATTTTTTGTATTACATATTTAGAAATATTTGAAATGGATCATTATATTAAACTTCTGTAGTTGTTTTGAGCGTAGTACCCCAGTATGCAAATTAAGGGCATGGTGTTTAACTTTACATTAAAAAAAGCAAAACAGAGTCTCCCATGGTAACTGGGGAGGTGCTAAAATTTTTTGTGGGCCCTAGATTTTGAAAAATTATTTGTAAGGTGATATGCAATTGAATCAATATATTTTAATAGATGGAAAATCTCTCCTGGAAAAAGGAGATGGCCCAGCCCAAGAACTGGTGAATTGTCTGCAAGTTTTTGAAACAGCCGCAGCATCCATGGATTCTGAGCTTCATCCCTTGGTAACTAATGCAAGTGTAGTTTTCTTCTAGTAAAATAAATGTTCTTATTTTTAAAAGTCTGAGGTCTTGAAAAGTGCAACTTTGTTGTCATCCCTAGTAATTGTATTTCCTTTTATATGATATAACTAGATTCCTTCTTTACTGACAGCACAACTCTTCTGGGCTGTGAGGCAGAGTTGGGTGCACAAATGATAGCCCACTTGGGACCTTAGAATATAGGACAGTGGGGACAGGGCTTTGCTGACACAGAGGCTAGTTATAAACTGGAAATCAAGCTGTAGCCCTATTCATTCATATCATCTTAGTAATACAGCTTTAAGAAAGGAAGAACACAGGTATAATAAAACTACTTCCCAAGATAAGTCTAAAGGTGGAAGGAAGTTACTTGCCCGAGATGAAACTAGTCAGTGGCAAAGATAGAACACAGTTTGTGTTTTTGATTATTAAAAACATTTCTTACAAAAACCGTGGGACAGGGAGAAGATAAAAATAGACTAGAGAAGTAGTTATCTGGCTTTTCCATAGAATAAAGTATTATTCTTTCTATGTAACTGCAATAGAAAGCTCTCTGCAATTTACAGTGTTGTGAAGGATGCTAGTTCTACTTCTCTCTTCAAATCTAATGTAAAAGGAATCTGAGAGAGTAGAGAAGAATGCATTTTTTCTGTTTATATAGTAATAAAGTATGTTCTTTTATTTGTTAAATTTTGCTGATTTATCATTAATAAAGAAGGACGGAATCCATCCCTATCCTTTTACCCTCCATGATCAATAACATGCATTTAACTGAGCTGTAAGTTTAGTCTGTTGAGCAGGTACCTGGCTCTCATCAACATTAATCCTGGCACTCCATGCAGCAGACATTAAATAATGGGATATGTCATGCTGTTGTAGTCATAATGCCTGTAGTAAGCCAGGAAGTTAAAGTGTAAAATACACCTACCAAAGTATGATACCTAGAACAAAATCACAATCAGGATTACACAACCTAGTGAATAAAAATATATACCTAAATCTAAGCCAGTGCTACCAGATTTGGAGGGTGCTGGTGATATGTTGTCATTTTCCTAGCCTCAGTAGGAAAATCTTACAAGTGCCTTTTGGTGTGTTTCCTGTTAATTTTGGAATGTACTGAGTGTTCCCTGATGCCTACGAGAAGATATTTAACAGGAAAGAAGTTCTGCACCTTTTCTTTCTTTTCTTTTGAAGAGAGTTCTAATACCTTTGTTTAGATTTAGGTTAATTTTTTATTGAGGATGTTTTGACAGTAACGTTTTGAGGTAAGTGGCGATAGTCTCAGATTTTTAGAGTCACTTAAAATATTGAGAACCTGTGAGTATGGGCCATTATAGTTATATTTTAAATGATAGATTCCCTGATGAGTATTCTGATTGTCTTAAACTTTTTTTTTTTAGTTGGTACAGCACTTGCTTCATCTTTATATGTGCCTTCAGTACCCCAGCACTGCAGTGAGACATATGGCTGCTCGTTGTGTAGGCGTCATGAGTAAAATAGCTACCATGGAAACAATGAATATTTTTTTGGAGAAGGTTCTTCCATGGCTGGGAGCAATTGATGACAATATTAAACAAGAGGGTGCAATTGAAGCACTTGCCTGTATCCTTTTTTATTTTGAGAAACTATTCAGAAATTATATTTTATTTAAGGATTAACAATAAAATTGATTTATTCAAATATGCACATAAATAACCTGATTGTTCCAAAAGGAAAACTACTTTTTTACATTTTATTTCAAAGCACTTCTATATTACATTATAAATACATTACAAATGTATTTATATTTTATTATAAAAGTTTTTACACAGAAAGTTTGAAGAATTCCTATTAATTTTGAGAGCTTTTGAATAGGCAAGAATAATTTTATGTACTTTATGAACTATATAGTAACTGATCTATGTTTATAATCCGTGTTTTATTAATATCAGATACTATGTAGGTTGTCGTTATAAACATACTATATTTTCCAAGTTTGTTCATTATTTGGGTAGAAAATGACTAAAGGTACTAAATTACTGGAGATATACATGCAAGCTCTTTGCTAAGGATGTGGCATCCATTGACATTCTGTAATTTGAAGTATCTGAAAGACAGAAGATGGAGATCAAATTAGTAGAAACTCAGGTTCAGAAATGCTAAAAATTGCAAGGGGACTTAATACTGGCCCTGCTATGTCCAGTTTATGATTGTCAAGATCCTGGTGGGAAATTTGGAATTGATCTTTGACACTGAATTGTGCTCCCTTGCATCAACATAACTCACTTTATTTTGGAATTGGAAGTCTAGAAACTTCTAGGAATGAAAAAAAACTTATTAGTAAAACTTTCTCCGGCCTTCCTCAGATGACAAACATGATTTTATATTCTTAGTCATGAGAAAGTCACATGTTTACAAAGGAGCAACAGTTTGCTGATTCTATTATAATTGAATCATAGACCTTGAAAGACAGTCTGTTCCCTAATAATACACATGAGAAAATGCAGACTGTTTTAGAAGTCACAATCTTGGTGTATCAGTTCATTTGCAAAAATATCTACCTAAGAACCATTTGGAAATTTCCTTAATAACTTAATCAGGTGTAATGGAACAACTGGATGTTGGTATTGTTCCATATATTGTCCTTTTAGTTGTGCCTGTGTTGGGAAGAATGAGTGATCAGACAGACAGTGTAAGATTCATGGCTACACAGTGCTTTGCAACACTAATTAGACTCATGCCACTTGAGGTAAGTGGAAAATAATTGGTATATGTTTTCTATAACATAATAATTGTAACTTATTTTAATTGTTTATTGGGGTAACATTGGTTAGTACAATTACATAATTTTCAGGTGTATATTATAATTTCACATCTGTATACTCTATTGTGTTTACCACCCAAAGTCCAGTTTCCTTTAGCTGCCATATATTTGATCCCCTTTACTCACTTCACCCTACCCCTACTCCTCTGTATTTGACCCCCTTTACTTCATCTACCTCCCCACTGCTCCCTTATCCCCTACCCTCTGGTAACCACTAGTCTATAGTCCATGTCTATGAGTCTCTGTTCGTTCTGTTCATTTGTTGCTTTTAGGTTTATATCTCACATATAAGTGATATCATGTGATTTTTCAACTTTTTCTGTCTGGCTTATTTCGCTTAGAATGATTATTTCAAGGTTTATCTGTGTTGTTGCAAATGGCAGTATTTCACCTCTTTTATGGCTGAGTAATATTCCATTGTATGTATGTACCACAGCTTCTTTAGCCAATCATCTGTCGTAGGACACTTTGGCTGCTTCCATGTCCTGGTCACTGTGAATAATGCTGCTGTGAACATCGGTGTGCAAATATCTTTACGGATATGAGTTTTCAAGTCCTTGGGGTATATACCCCGTAGTGGGATTGCAGGATCATATGGTAGATCAATTCTTAGTTTTTGGAGGAATCCCATATTTTTTTCCATAGTGGCTGTACCAATTTTCAGTCCCAACCAGCAGTGTATGAGGGTTCCTTTTTCTCCACATCCTCTCCAGCATTTGTTATTACTTGTCCTGTTGATTACAGCTATTCTAACAGGTGTGAGATGGTATCTCATTGCGGGTTTGATTTGCATTTCCCTAATAGTTAGTGATGTTGAGCATCTTTTCATATATTTGTTGGCCATTGGTATGTCCTCTAGGGAGAAGTGTCTGTTCAGGTCATCTCTCCATTTTTTGATTGGATTGTTTGTTTTTTTGTTGTTATTGAGTCGTATGATTTCTTTGTATATTTTAGATATTAGGCCCTCATTGGAGACATTGCTTGCAAATATATTTTCCCATTCGGTTGGTAGTCTCTTTACTTTGTTGACGGTTTCTTTTGCTGAGCAGAAGCTTTTTAGTTTGATGTAGTCCCATTCAGTTATTTTAGCTTTTACTTCCCTTTCCTTTGAGGTCAAATTCATAAAATCCTCTTTAAGTCCAAGATCCTTGAGTTTAGTTCTTGTTTTCTTCTATGCATTTTATTATTTCAGGTCTTATATTCAGGTCCTTAATCTATTTTAAGTTAATTTTGGTGTGTGGTGATAAACAGCAGTCTAGTTTCATTCTTTTACCAGGTAGCTTTTCATTTTTCCCAGCACCATTTATTGAAGAGGCTTTCCGTTTCTCCACTGTATGTTTTTGGCTTTTTTGTTGAAAATTATTTGCCCATATAAATATGGGTATACTGTGGGACTCTCGATTCTGTTCCACTGGTCCGTGTGTCTGTTTTGCTGCCAGTTCCATGCCGTTTTGATTACTGCCTCTTTGTAGTATAATTTGAAGTCGGGCGGATGATGCCTCCAGCCTCATTCTTTTTTCTCAGGATGGTTTTGGCTATTCGAGGTCTTTTGTGCTTCCATACAAATCTGATGACTTTTCGTTCTACTTCTTTAAAAAATGATGATGGGATTCTGATGGGGATTGCATTAAATCTGTATAATGCTTTAGGTAATATGGTCATTTTAACTATGTTGATTCTTCCAATCCAAGAACACGGAATATCTTTCCATTTCTTTGTATCTTCTTCGATTTCTTTTAATAGGGTCTTGTAGTTTTCATTATATAGGTCTTTCACATGTTTTGATAAATTTATTCTTAGGTATTTTATTCTTTTTGTTGCAATTGAGAAAGGAATTATTTTTTCCACTTTTTCTGACACTTCTTTATTAGAATATAGGAACACTATGGATTTTTGAACATTGATTTTGTATCCAGAAATTTTACTGTATTTTCTTATTGTTTCTAGTAGTGTTCTTGTGGAGTCTTTAGGGTTTTCTAAATAATCATGTCATCCACAAATAGTGACAGTTTGACTTCTTCGTTTCCTAATTGGATGCCCTTGTCTGAGGCACTCGCTAGGACCTCCAATGTTATATTGAATAACAGTGGCAATAGTGGACGGCTTTGCCTTGATCCTGACTTTAGAGGGAAGGTTTTTAGTTTTTCATCACTAAGTATAATGCTGGCTGAGGGTTTGTTATAGATGACCTTTATTATGTTAAGGTACTTTCCTTCTGTACTGATTTTGTTCAGTATTTTGATCATAAATGGATGCTGTATCTTGTTGAAGGTTTTTTGTGCATCTATTGATATGATCATATGATTCTTATTTTTTAATTTGTTTATGTGATGAATCACATTAATCGATTTGTATATGTTGAGCCATCCCTGTGCCTCTGGGATGAAGCTCACTTGATTGTGGTGTATAATCTTTTTAACATGTTACTGTATTCGGTTTGCTAGCTTATTTAGGACTTTTGCATCTGTGTTCATGAGATATTGGTCTGTAGTTTTCTTTTTTTGTGTTATCTTTACCAGGTTTTGGTATCAGGTTGATACTGGCCTCATAAAATGAATTGGGAAGTATTGCCTTCTCTTCAATTTTTTGGAAGAGTTTGAGAACAGGTATTAAATCTTCTTTGAATGTTTATAGAATTCACTGGTGAAGCCATCTGGTCCTAGACTTTTACTTTTGGGTAGGTTTTTGATGATTATTTCAATTTCCATACTGCTGATCAGTCTATTTAGATTTTCCAGATCTTCTTGATTCTGTCTAGGAAGATTATATTTTTCTAGGTACTGGTCCATTTCTTCTAGGTTATTAAATTTGGTGTTATATACTTTTTCATAGTATTCTTGTATGATCCTTTGTATTTTTGCAATGTCAGTTGTTAATTTCCTCTCTTTCATCCCTGATTTTGTTTATTTGTGTCCTTTCTCTTTTTTCTTTAGTGAGTCTACCCAGGAGTTTGTCAATTTTATTAACCTTCTCAACCAGCTCTTTATTGCGATTATTTTTTCTATTGTTTTTTGTTTGTTTGTTTTCTATTTCATTTATTTCTGCTCCAATTTTGATCATTTCTTTCCTTCTGCTGACTTTGGGCTTCATTTGTTCTTCCTTTTCTAGTTTTTTAAGATGAAGCATTAGGTTGTTTATTTGGGCTTGTCCTTGTTTTTAGAGATAGGCTTATAATGATATGAACTTTCCTCTTATTACCACTTTTGCCATTTCCTCAAAATTTTGATATGTTGTACTATCATTATCATTTGTTTCTATGTATCTCTTGATCTCTCTTTTTTATTTCTTCTCTGACCGTTATTCTTCAGTAGTATGTTGTTTAACTTCCATGTATTTGTGGTTCTTCCTGCTTTCTTTTTGCAGTTGATCTCTAGTTTCAAAGCATTATGATCAGAGAATATGACTGGTATGATTTCAACCCTCTTATATTTGTTGAGGCCATCTCTGTGTCCCAGTATGTGGTTGATTCTTGAGAATGTGCCATGTGCACTAGAGAAGAAAGTATAAGCAGCTGTTTTGGAATGGAAGGCTCTGTAAATGTCAATTATGTCCAGTTGGTCTAATGTGTCATTTAAGGATGTTATTTCCTTATTGATTTTCTGTTTGGATGATCTGTCCATATCCAACAGTGGGGTATTTAGGTCCCCTACTACGATAGTGTTTTTGTCTGTTTCTCCCTTTAGTTCTGTTAGTAATTGCTTTACATATTTCGGGGCTCCCTGATTGGGAGCATAGATACTAATGAGTGTTATGTCTTCTTGGTGCATGATTCCCTTTATCATTTTGAAGTGTCTTTCTTTACCGTTTTTATTTTGAAGTCTATTTCGTCTGATATTAGTACCACTACTCCCGCTTTTCTCTGAATGCCATTTGCTTGAAATATCATTTTCCACCCTTTCACTTTGAGTCTATATTTGTCTTTGGAGCTGAGATGTGTCTTCTGGAGGCGGCATATGGTTGGGTTTTGTTTTTTGATCCATTCTGCAACTCTGTGCCTTTTTCTTGTTGAGTTCAGTCTATTTACATTTAGGGCGACTATTGAAATATGAGGTCTTCTTATAGCCATTTTATCTTTTGCTTTCTGGTAGCTCAGTGTTTCCATGCTTCCTTGTCCTTGTGTTTCTGTTTTCTTTATTTTAGTTGGCTTTAGTGGTTTTTCTCTCTGGTTCTTCTTGTTTTATGTTATGTACTTCAATTCTGAATCTTTGGCATGTAGTTACCATTATGAATATGTAGAGGATAGTTATAAATATAGTCATCCATTTTCTTCTGCATGTGCCTTATCTCCATTACCCTTTGCGAATTTGGATCTTTGAATTTTCCCCTTTTCAGTCATTGTTGTCTCAGTTTGTCTTTATGTATGCTAAACATTCACTTCCATCTTGCTATAGCAACTCTCTTCTTATTGTTTAAGCTTATAATGACCTGTTCTTAGTAAGGGTTGCACTCTTCTACTTCTATTTGCCTGATAGTCACCTTACTCCCAATTGTGTGTGTGTGTGTACATATATATATATAGTCATTTTGTTTTGGGTGAGCTGACCTCTTTCAGTATTTCCTGTAATGCAGGCCTCGTAGCGGAGAATTCCTTTAACTTTTGTATGTCTGGAAAGGCCTTTATTTCTCCTTCATATCTAAAGGAGAACTTAGCTGGATACATTATTCTTGCCTGGTAGTTTCTTTCATTTTATAGTTTGAATATTTGATTCCACTCCTTTCTGGCTTGTAAAGTTTGTGCTGAGAAGTCCAACAATAATCTAATGGATTTTTCCTTTACAGGTTACCGTCTTCTTTTCCCTGGCTGCCCTGAGAATTCTGCCTTTGTCGTTGACTTTTAATAATTGTAATACAATGTGTCTTGGAGAAGGTCCTTTTGGGTTGAGATAATTGGGTGTTCTGTTGACTTCTTGAATTCCAAGCTCCAGCTCATTCCTTAGATTTGGCAAATTGTCATCAACTATTTGTCTGAAAATGCTTTCTAATCCCTGCTCCTTTTCCTCCCCTTCGAGAATGCCCATTATTCTTATGTTTCTTCTCCTGATGGTATCAGCTAGTTCTTGTATTTCTCTTTCATTATTTTTCATTCTTCAGTTTCTCTCTTCTTCCTTCTGATTTATTTCTAGATTTCTGTCTTCGATATCACTGATCCTTTCCTCCATTTGGTCGACTCTATTTCCCAAGCTTGCTATTTCAATTTTTCATCTCTTGCAGTGTGTTCTTTATCTTCAGATCTATTCTGTTCTTTTTGAGGGTTTCAGTCTCCTTGCTCTGCTCATCTAGTTTTTTTCCATTCCCGAAATTGTTGATATGATTCATTTCGGATCTCACTGAGTTTTTTCAGAAGTACCATCCTGAATTCTTTGTCATTTAAGTCACATATTTCTATGTCTGTAAGCTTATTTTCTGGAGATTTTTCTCTTTCTTTTTGAGATGCCTTGTCACCTTGGTTGTTCATAGTGTTTAATGGACTGTTTCTCTGCCTGGGTATTAATAGAAGTGTATTCTGCTGTTTTTCTTGAAAGATTTATTATATTAAGATCTCTCTTTAGCCTGTTGCAAAGAAGGAACTTTTCTTTTGGTTTCCAGTAGGTGGCATCTAAGCCTCTTGGATCCCTGCTTTATATAAAGCCTTAATGATGCCTTTTTATTTTCATGTAGATATTTAATCATGCTTGCTGCACTCAGTCTCAGTTTCCCTGTCAGTATTAGCGACAGTTTCGGTAGCGTTTGTTCAGATTCTCCTTGGGCTCTGCGGCGTTCAGTCTCAGAGGATATGGGGGGAGGGGTCCTCTGTGTTAGGGGTTGGGGACTGCATCTCAGCCTCGGTTTTGCAACCCCAGCTGGTGAAAATCAACTGTTGTTTCTCTGCTATCCTGCTTCTCTGCTTTCTGCCCTAATGACTGGGCCCTGCCACCAGCAGCATGGAGTTCACAGTACTCCTAGGAAGGGCTGTTCAGGGAAGTCGCCACACCTTCTCCCTTCTCTCTCCTTCTACAGGGAGCTCCACTGGCTGTGAGCGGCAGCTTCTTTATTTCTCCCAGTCCACCACCCCACACCTGGGGTTCTGTCCTATGGTAGCTCTTATGTGCAGATCCCATGCTCAGACGCACTGGTGTGCAGTTTGGGTGTTTTTTGTTGAATTTTAGATGTTCAGCTTATTGTCGTTTCAAGGGGAGAGATCTGGGGATGTCTCTCATTCTACTATGTTTCTCTAAAACTTCAAATTATACTATTTTTAATTACTTTTTTTCCTGCATTTATATTTTGATAAGACTTAAAAGTTATTTCATAATCTGAGGATGAAAAAAATTATGAATAAATAGTTTTGACATCCTTTTAAAAATCATTTTAGGCAGGCATTCCAGACCCTCCAAATATGTCAGAAGAATTAATCCAATTGAAAGCCAAGGAACGACACTTTTTGGAGCAATTGTTAGATGGGAAGAAATTAGAAAATTACAAAATTCCAGTACCAATCAATGCTGAACTCAGGAAATATCAGCAGGTGAAGTTTTATATTTATCTTGTAAATATGAACGGTGACTGTTCCTTTCAAATATGCCTTGAAGAGTTTTAAAAATTCACCTAGTAAAATTTCATGTTTAGTTTCTTATATACATTTATTTCTTTTGCCCGTAAAAATAGATTCTTTGTATATGCAAACGTGTTTGATAAGAAAAGATGTTTTACGATCTGCTTACATTTATAATTTTCCTCATTCATCTTTTCAGGATGGTGTGAACTGGTTAGCCTTTCTTAATAAGTATAAACTTCATGGAATTCTATGTGATGACATGGGTTTAGGAAAAACTTTACAGTCTATCTGCATTCTAGCAGGAGATCATTGTCACAGGTAATTTAAAATGTTATTTTAAACAAAGGCTTCCAGATGCTAAGAAATGTAAATAAGCTGGTTAATTTATTGTGTTTTGCTGTTGTAAAGGGCGCAGGAATATGCAAGATCGAAATTGGCAGAATGTATGCCACTTCCTTCCTTAGTGGTTTGTCCGCCAACATTAACAGGTCATTGGGTGGATGAAGTAGGTAAATTTTGCTCCAGAGAATATCTCAATCCATTGCACTATACTGGACCTCCTACTGAAAGAATAAGGTAAAAGCTGTACAACCAAAAAATGTTACATCTTTTGCTTTTAAGTAGTTTGGAAGAATAAAATATATTAAAAATGAATTTTGTTTTGTCGTTTTCAGATGTAGAAACTTAAGAAAAGTGAGAGTGCATACATTGTAATGATATAGTCATCAAGATTCATCAAAATTCAAAGATTTTAGCCATTATTAACAATCAACTGAGCTTTCTACGTTTTGGAGCTAGGGAATTATCAAGAACCAAAGCCATTGTTTAGGTCCTTCTTGGGAGCCTTGTGAACATAGCATCTCCTAGGAGCTTCTGTTAAATTCTCATTCCTTACCCACTTTCCCTAAGAGTTTCTTCCTTCTTCCCTGTCCCAAAAGTGCTTTTGTCCACAATTACTGCTCTAGCTGCCCTGATACCATAGCAGTGCTAGAGCCCTGTTAGCTTTATTCTGTGTTGACTTGCACATCTCTTATGTTCCTACATACAAATTTTGAAGAGAGGAATCTTGTTGATTTCAGTTCATCTTTTAAAGCTTGGATAGTCATAGATTGCTGATTAGTCCCATAGATTTGCTGCCCTTCTGTCTTAATAATAGCTAACATATATTGAGCACCTACTGGCCAGGCATTGTTCTAAGCAGTTTTGCAATTATGCAATACTACAGTAAACAGATCTTTCCTCTCCTAACATTAATATACAGATACTGGAGATGACTGACTGCTCTTGTTTGTGTCATGACCACAAACCAGCCCTTTGTGGTCAGGGAACCAAGTATTGTGAATGGCTCAACCTGATTCAAATGCTTCATCTCTTTGGTGATTATGGGGTTATGTGATTGACAGCTTCCCCTCTACTTCCTCAGAACAATATGGAGTTATGGAGGAATAGTGCCTCCAAGGAAGAGGAGTTAGCAAATAAAGATAAACATGTCCACAGCATTTTGAGTTAGGTGTCCATCTCTTTTCTAATTAGACTTAAGTTAGGGTGATAAGGCCAATTTATAAGAAGAATGGCCTTCAGACAGCAAGGTCATAAATGTAAACAAGAAAATATTGCGTTTAGTAGGCAGATTGAAAGCACCTTATATGATGGTAGCTGTAGTTTCCCCTTTGAAAATATATTATAGATTTTGCAGATTCCATTCCTCATTTCCTAAATCTTATTTATTTTTAAATAGATTACAGCATCAAGTAAAAAGGCACAATCTGATAGTGGCTTCATATGATGTTGTGAGGAACGACATAGATTTCTTTAGGTAAGAATTTAAATTTTTTTTTTTTTTTTTTTTTTTAAGAAAAACCTAGTATCAGACTTGAAGAAACTTAATACTTTCCTGTCTCAAAAACTCTTAATATAGTTCCTGATATACAGTAAAAGATGCTAAAAACTTTTTGTTTATTTTCTCTTAGAAATATTAAATTTAACTACTGTATTCTTGATGAAGGCCATGTCATCAAAAATGGAAAAACAAAATTGTCAAAAGCAGTGAAACAACTGACTGCTAATTACAGGATTATTCTTTCTGGAACACCAATACAGGTAATCATTTACTGTTTTTTCTTCTTTTTTATAGTATTTGCCATGTGAGAGAAGGCGTGGCATTTCGCTGTGAATTAAATAAGAGGAGTTTTTTACTTTACAGGAATGATCATTTCCAGTAATTATCTTGTTTTTATAATGATGTATTTGCTATGTAGCAACATCTGAGGAAATTAGGTTTTTAAAGTCATACTTAAAATATATTTTAAATAGAAGTCTAGTCCAAAGTGTGGGAGACATTAGTCAGACTCTGTTAAACACTGGCCATTCTTCTGTAGTATTACACCACAATCTGATTTAACACTGAAAAGCTAGCGCTGATTCAGGGATGAATCATTATATAGCAAGAAGTTTAAATACCTGAGGTTAGGAGGCAGTTTAAAAGAGAAGATTGTAGAAGTTTATCTTGGATAAGGAAGGGGATAGATGAGTATGTAGATGTCTTCAGATACTTATGAGAGATTCTATTATTTTCTAGAGGAATTGGTTGCAAATGTTTACGCATAGCTTAGATAGCCAACTGTGATAGAAAGATACCCTTCATCACTCTCTAGTTAGTGGGGGATAAACACCAAGTGACGTCTAAGAGTCCCTCTGGCTCTGAAATAATTGATGGTTTTTTATTTATATATTTGTTCCTTTTCTTTAAAATTATTTTTGGTGAGAGACTTACTGTTATAAATGTTATGGTTTTGTCTAACACTATAGATCCCAATAACCAGAAAAGATAACTTCAAGCATATAAAAATTTAGTATAAACAAAAGTACCTTTAAAAGGGAAAAAAAGACACTTTAGGCTTGAATTATTAAGATTTTGCTTCAATTTAAACTATATAGAAACTTCACAGTATTTTTAAATAGGTTATTGTTTTTACAACAAGAAGTTTTTGGTTTTTATTTGTTTGCTTAGAGGCCATCTTTCTTTCCCCCTTACCCACCTGAAGAGTTTAGCTCTGAAGCTCTAAGGTAGGTTCTGCACTGAAGAGCCAAGGTAGCCCAGCATTGGGAGTCAGAGCCTAAGTGGAATTAGAAGGGTCCATCATGTGGGAGGGCAGCCCAGCATGGTGAGACAGAACTTGAGCAGGGTGAGGAGGGCATCTGGAAGGGTTAAGATGTGGGATGATACCTTAGGATACACACACATTGGGAAAGCATCCAAAAGGAAAACATACTGATTTTTTTTTCTCATGAAACTTCAACAATAGAATTGGAAAGAACATGTGCCTTTTTCCTCATTATCCATAAATACTGGGCAGACTTGACCTATAACCAAACTCTTTTGGGTTTTCCTTTGTTGAAGTAGTAGTGATGTTGGCCAAATTCCTTAAATACTGCTGTTAATTTGAATGTCAAAGTTAAGAGAATCAAAAATGTATTCATCCTTCTGTTCTTCTATTTACTATTTTATGTCACCAGTAAGATTTAAATACTATGGACCAAGGTTTATTCTGGTGGAGGAGACTTGAAAATTTCCCCCCAAATAGGATAGACTATTTTCTCCAAGAATGCTAACCTGAATTTTACATGTTAAAATATGGACTTCTACCATGTACCTAAAAATGTGCTTATCATCTATATTACCATAATGGGCTTTAATTAATGTTTCATTTTTTTAAGAGTAAGGAAATAATCCCAGTTCAAAAGATAACTGGTGTTCCTTTCTTATGTTCAGAACAATGTTTTGGAGCTGTGGTCGTTATTTGATTTCCTCATGCCAGGATTTTTGGGGACTGAACGCCAGTTTGCTGCTCGATATGGTAAACCTATATTAGCAAGTAGGGATGCTCGAAGCTCCAGTCGAGAACAAGAAGCAGGTATGAAAAAGAGAGATAATTGTATACTCTGTGCAAGTGAATGATTTATTCCTAACTTTTTTGAAGCCATTTTCTTATTATTAACAGGTGTTCTTGCGATGGATGCACTGCACCGCCAAGTCCTGCCATTTCTTTTGAGAAGAATGAAAGAAGATGTTTTGCAGGATCTTCCACCTAAAATTATTCAAGACTATTACTGTACTCTTAGTCCTCTCCAGGTTAGGAATCTGGTGATTGTGGTTGTTGGTAGTATGTGTATTAGTAGAATGCTTTGAATAAGCCACAAAAGTATTGAATAAAGGGGAATAGCCTTTGGTTTATCACTGTAATCTTGCTGCTACTTCCCATAACTTTAGGAATATCCTATTTCAAACAGATATAGGTAAGACATAAATGAATCTGTTTGGATATGTGCATTTTGAATGTAGCATTAAAACAAAATCCTCTATCGTAGTTGCTGTCTACTGTGTCTAATTGAAAAAGTTGGAAGGTTAAACTGATGAAGAAATGTTTATAAGGGCCAAAAATCTTGTAGTGTCATATACTCACAAGAGCATTATAGGTATCGTCAATCCCCATTTCTACAAATAAGAAACTGAAGCTCAGAAAGTTAACTTACTCAAGGTTAGTTATATAGCTAATATATATCAAGGCTGAGTTTCAAACCTTGGGAAGTGCAAACCTCATCCCTTTTAAAGTATTATTGCATTGCCAATAAATTTTCAAAATAAATTTTGTTTTCTGCACAGTTCTGATTTTATACATAGAGACCATTAGCAAAGGAATTTATTGTATTCCAGTCCTCATGTAGTATTTTGTAAGGGAACATTGTCCTCTGTATTAGTAAGACGTGGCCTATAATCAGAATTTCATTTGAATATTTATGTTTTAGGTTACCATTCATCAGTCTATTTAAGTATTATGAGTTGGTTTAGTGTGATCAAATGAATCAAAGATAAACAGACATATGCTACAAACTTACCTTTCCCCTCCAGTGTATAGACATTTAGTCTGTTTGTGAGTATTTATCTATACAACTTGAGTTTAATGGGCAAGACACTAATCTAAGTGCTAAGAGATTGTATTATTTACCTCATTTCTCTGGGCTTCCATTCCTTATTTATAAAAATAGAGTTAATATTCTTAAAAGGAATATTTTATGGGCAATGAGGTGAAGACTTTTTAAAGTACAATAAAGAAAAGGTACCATATGGGAAAAAAATCTGTGGTAATGTACTGATGGTGGTATATTAATTACAACAGCATAAAAGATCATTTAGTCTGGAGAAGGGAGCTGGGGAGGAAGTGACATTCGGCTTTATTTAGCTTTCATAGGTTTTCACACTCTAAATTCTATTCCTTAGCATTCTAGATTTTCTTCCCTTTTGCATTGTTTTAGCATGTACAAGCAGAACCCAAACCCCAAAGTAGTGCTTTAAACTTGATATGACTTCTCCTTTTATGCAGAAGTAAGATTTAAGATTTGGTCTCTTGGAATGTACCTATGGAGTCTTGACCACATAACTTAAGGGAGATTTTTCTTATTTACTTATAAGGGTTCAGGTTCTCTATTATTAGTAATATATTTATCTTGCTGTGAACAGAGTGGAAAAATTTAGTTTAGGACTATCTGACTTGTTTTTTAATATATTATCAGTCAGACTTAATGTGTGATACTTGTTTTCTAAATGTAATTTTAAAGGAACTTACCAAGATGCAGTGGATAATCTGTAATCAGTAGTAAAATATAGTTATAATTTATCTTCTTTAATGAAGGTTGATTTAAATTACTGCTCTTATTGGCCTTTGCTAGTTATGTTTTCATCAGTTGAAAATTAAGTATACTTCTTTTTGTGGGGAATTTTACAGGTTCAGCTCTATGAGGATTTTGCTAAGTCTCGTGCCAAGTGTGATGTTGATGAAACAGTTTCTTCAGCTGCACTTTCTGAAGAAACCGAAAAACCAAAGCTTAAAGCTACAGGCCATGTATTCCAGGTATAGATTGCAGTGTTCTTTTGAAATGTTGTTGAAGAATGTTCTTCAGTGCAGCAAATTTGACATGGAACGCTAAAATATGGGTTTATTTAAATTTTTTAAATATTGCATATACATTCTTAAATAGGTAAAAGTTCCAATTTATTTTTATATTCATAATTAGTAATAATTTAATATTAAAATTAAATGTCCAAAATGCATTATACATTTATTACATGAAAAGAAAGGTTTTAGAAAGAATCTTTTAGAAAGAATGCTTTCCATTCAAAAAAATATTGGAACACCTACCACAAGGCAGTAATTTTTCTAAGCTCAGGGATTAATTAAAGCAGTGGATAAAACAGATTCCTTTCCTTGTAGAAATGAAAAATGAATAAATAAAATACATAATGTGTAAGAGAAAATAAAGCAGAGTTTGGGGTGTAGGAATCAGGATAGGTTGTGATTTTTAATAGAGGGATCAGAGATGGCCTCACTGAGAAAGTGACATTTTAGAAGAGATCTGAAGGAAGATTGAGGCATGCAGATAAGTGGCGGGGAAGTGATTCCAGGCAGAAGATACAAAAAGCACAGAAGTCCTGAGACATGATGCCTCATGTGTTCAAGAGAATAACAAATGAAAAATGTCAGCTTGCTTTTTCTTTCTCTTTTGAGATATTCCACTGTAGAAAACCTCCTAAAGTCTCAATAAATTAAGTACTGTAGCATTTTTAAAGATAGAAGAGGGAAAAGAGGTTGTAAAGCCTTGTACCTCTTTCATCATTTCTATCATAGTTTTCAGCAGTCTCTTGAGCCTTGTTCAGTGAGGCTAGCTAATACAGATCTCTGTGCCAAGGGCGAGACCCAGATTATAAGCCAAGTAAAAAGCAAAAGAGAAAGTGCAGCTGAATCAAAAAAAGAAAAGACCTTATAGGGTTCTGATTTTCAAATATAACCACCTAGCTCCACCCCTGAACCCCTACCACCAGACATACTGAATCAGAATACTGCGTAGAAGGGAGAGATTTGCAGATTTATAAGGTCCCCAAGAAATTTTTATAGCCAATGAAGTTTAAGAAACCCTTCTCTGGGAAATGCAGCCTGGTTCCAGAAGTACCTGTGAGCATTATCAAGCACTTTGAGTGGGAAAGGGTTAGCTATAGGAGTTAACAAATAAGGTACTCTTTCTGCCATGAGGAGCTCATGTCTAGTGGGGTAGATAGACAAAAGAAGTACAGTTTATACAAGTTATAAATGCTCTCATAAAATATAAACTGCACAAGAATAACAGATCAGATATTTGAACTGGCTCTTGAAGAATGAGTAGGAGTAGTGAGAAGAATGGCATTGTAGACATAGAATAGCATAGGAAAAGCTACTGAGATACAGACATTTGTGGCATGTGAAGTGGATTTATATATACTTTTCCCCCCTTAAAGGCATTGCAGTACTTACGTAAACTGTGCAACCACCCAGCATTAGTCTTAACACCTCAACATCCAGAGTTCAAGAGTACCACTGAAAAACTGGCAGTTCAGAATTCTTCTCTTCATGATATTCAACATGCCCCAAAACTCTCAGCTTTGAAACAAGTAAGTAGGTACTTTAAGTATTAGATATGTGTTGAACATTTTTTATCTGTAACACTAGGTAAATTTGCTTTCCCTGATGTATTTACATTTCTTTTATTTTTAAATTGTGGTAGAATATATATAGCATTTTTAAAAAATTGGGTAAAATATATGTAACATAAAATATGCCATTTTAACCACTTTTAAATGTACAATTCTGTGGCATTAATTACATTCAGTGTTGTGGAGCCATCACTGTGTATTTCCAGAATGTTTCTATCACCTAGACAGAAGCTCTGTATCCATTAAGCAATAACTTCTCATTTTTCTTTTTCCCCAAAGCACGGTAACCTCTGATCTAATTTTCATCTGTATGAATTTACATGTTCTAAATATTCCATATAAGTAGAATCATGCAATATTTGTCTTTTTGTGACTGGCTTATTTCACTTATTTTCAAGGTTCATTCATGTTGTAGCATGTATTGATACTTTTACGACTGAATAATATTCCATTATTAGTATTATGTATATGCCACATTTTGTTCATCTAGTCATGTGTTGATAGAATACTTGAATTGTTTCCACCTTTTGGCTATTGCGAATATGCCACAGTGAACATTAGCTTATAAGTGTTTGAGTCCCTCTTTTCACTTCTTTTGGTTGTAGACCTAGGAGTGGAATTGCTGGATCATACAATTTTATGTTTAGCCTCTTCAGGAACTGCCAAACTGTTTCTTATAGTGGCTGTACCATTTACACTGCCACCAGCAAGGTGCCAGGATTCCAATTTCTCCATATCCTCCCCAATACTTATTTTCAATTTTTTTATATTATAGTCATCCCAGTAGGGGTATGAAGTGGTATCTTATTGTTGATTTGCTCTCTCTAATGATGTTGAGCATCATTTCTTGTGCTTACTGGATATTTATATACTTTGGAGAAATGCCTGTTTAAGTTCTTTGACTGTTTTATAATTTGATTGTCTTTTGGTTGAGTTTAGTTCTTTTATATTCTGGATATTAAGCCCTTATCAGATATGATTTATAAATACTTTGTCCCATTCTGTATATTATCTTTCACTTTCTCGATAATGTTCTCCATGGTTTCTGATGAAAAATCAAGTGTTCATCTTATCGAGGATCCTTTTTACAGGGGATCACTTTTTTCCTTGCTGCTTTCAAGATTCTCTCTTTGTCTTTCAGTAGTTTTGTTTATAATGTGTATCAGTGTGGATCTATTTTCAAATAATTGAATTTCATCCACATGTTAATGATACTACAGGCTTTAAATTATTTTTGGTTTATATTTTTATACATTGCTTTTTTTTTACCTATAGTTGTTACTTAAACTAATCTCATTTTAGAATGCTTCTTGTCACCCTGAAGTGTCTGGAATTTAAACTTAGGAAATCTGCAGCTTAGGCCCAGATTGTTTCTGGCTGTACTCATGGATGTCTTTTCTAGAACTCTTCTTTTTCATTTACTCAGTTCTTTTCATCCTCAGGAGAAAGCTAGATTGCTTGCTTGCTTGCTTGCTTGCTTTCATCTAAAATACTTCTATTCTCTGAAGTAGAGGAGAAGTCTTATATACTTTTTAAAAATCTGGCAATAAAAATACAAAAACATGTTTATCAGCAAATAATAGTGCCAAAAGTATCTGGTAGTACCAGAGCCAGAATTTAAAAAGTTCAATAGACTGGAATGAACTGAAACTCTAGGTGAAATTTAATGGCGATAAGCAGAGTCAAATTTAAAACACTTATATAAATACAAGTGTTTTCTGTCAGACTTGGCAAACATTTCAAATAAAATTATCTGCCTCTTCAATGCAGTAGGTAGCACGTCAGTCTTATATAGGGTAAAACTGAATTTGATTTAATGTCAAGTTCACTGTAAATCTATTTAATGAATTAATTTCTGGTAAATAAAGCTACTATGATCTTGGGTGAGATAAACAATAGTGTAATGGCCAAAATGAGGGCATCATAGTTTCACTGTATTTTACAGCAGGCAGGCCAAATTTTGGGAGTATCATTTATAGTCTTGGGTACTATAAGTATATAACTATAATAAATAATCTAGAAACCATTTTATATGAGGAATAGCTTGAAAAACTATTAGTCACCTACTTTTATTGAACACCTGTGTAACAATTGATTCTTTTTTTCAAGTTACTGTTGGACTGTGGTTTGGGAAATGGCAGCACTTCAGAGAGTGGCACAGAGTCTGTTGTGGCCCAGCACAGGATCCTGATCTTCTGTCAGCTTAAAAGCATGCTTGATATAGTAGAACATGATCTTCTCAAACCTCATTTACCCTCTGTCACTTATTTGAGATTAGATGGTAGCATACCTCCTGGTCAGAGGCATTCCATTGTTTCACGGTAAGTGGCTTCTAAAACTCTTATGAATCAAGCTGCAGTCAATGTATGGTTATTTACATAGAAGTTTGCCTCAGAAAGTGTTTACTTTGGCTAAATATCTGCAAATGTGTTTTATTATTATATAATTGTATAATTATAATTCAACCCAACTAAACCCTATTTAAACTAGAGAACTACAGAAATATAATTGAATAGTTTGTTTAGTTAAAAAAAAAGGTGTGACTATATTAGGAAAGGCACTTTGAAGGATATGAAAGAAATTTAAGGCATCAACAAAAAAGAGATAACTACTTTTACTTCACCTTTTTTGGGAAGTTGGGGTGGGAGGAAGCACACAAGTGGATTAGCTGAGATATGTATCCTAATCTCTGTGTTTCTGCTGAGAACAAGTTGAAAGCTGACCCAGCTAGGAAGCAAAATTGGTGAGTACAGTGTTTCTCAAGTGTGACCTGTACCCTCTTTTAGAAATCTCATTTCTAAATGCAGATTCTTAGGTTCTGTCTCAGACCTGCTGACTTCAAGAGTGAGCATTTTTAGTGAGCATCCTTAAGAGATCGTTAGGCACAATACAGTTAGAGACCACAAATGAGCTTTGAAAGCAGACAGATCCAGATTTGACGCCTGACTCTGCTATTTAGGCAGTGTTCTCTTGGGCCTGTTTATTATCCACAGAGCCCAAGTCTCTCTAAAATAGGGACAATGATAATATTCTTATAGAGCTATTATAACAATTAAATAACAGTGCATATAAAGTAAAAGCCCTTGCTTGACTCATAGTGAGACTAATATTGGTCATTTGGTTAAAATGTTAGTAATAATGTTAGTTTTTCTTTTTCCTAGAAGCTACTAGATGTCCTTTGTCATTATCTTCTAGGACTAGCTCAATAGCAGCCACCCTCAACATCCTTATCCTCTGTCTTCCCTGACTGATCTAGCCTTTCCTCCCATTATCCCCTTCTATCTCCATATGTTAAAGGTTCATAGTTGGGTTTTGTTTTAATTATAATTAGTGTTTAATTACACTTTTGCAACTTGGTCTTTATCTGATATCTTAAAATACAAACCAATTGGATTTATTTCTGTTTATGAAATTTCTGACATGTTCTAGAATACATTCTTTCTACTACTAAAGATGTTATGTATATATCAAGTAATCACAGAAATGTCTATATTATGGAGTTGTAAAAAAAATTCTTATTTGTGCTCTTTAATTTTTATTAAATAATCCAATTTCTGTTATATAGGCACCTAAGAAATGTATTAATTTTATTTTTTAATATCTATACCTTTAGGTTTAACAATGATCCATCCATAGATGTTCTCTTACTTACAACTCACGTTGGTGGCCTGGGGCTTAACTTAACAGGAGCTGACACAGTGGTATTTGTGGAGCACGATTGGAATCCTATGCGTGATCTACAAGCCATGGACCGGGCCCATCGCATTGGTCAGGTAAAAACTCACCACTCACAGGTGTTAACCTGTGAACTGGGAAAAATACTTTCTAAAAAATACAAGAATCCTTGGTTTAAGTTCCTACTATGATGTTAAGTGTTTGACCTTAGGCAAGTCATTAATTCTGTGGCACCACTTCCTCATGCATTAAATGAGTGGCTTGGGATAAGAAAACTGGGACACTGTCCATTCCTAATCTGTGATTCTCTGCAAACATTTTAAGCCAGATCAAGAAAACTCAATCCTAATTAGATAGTAAAGTACTTAGAACAAGTATGCAGGCCCCCCGATTTGGTGAACCTCAAAGCTTTTATTTGTGCTCTACAGTTGCTTAACTTCTTTTTCTTATTCAGAAACGTGTGGTTAATGTGTACCGATTGATAACCAGAGGAACATTGGAAGAGAAAATAATGGGTTTGCAGAAATTCAAGATGAATATAGCGAATACAGTTATTAGCCAAGAGAATTCTAGTTTGCAGAGTATGGGGACAGATCAACTTCTTGATCTATTTACTCTTGATAAGGTAAAGAACTTGAACAATTTGCTATGTCTTTAATGCATTTGCAAACTTCCTGGGACTACTTGGTGAAAGTATTGAAGGGAGTAGCAAAAGGCATTCACTTTGATATCAACTAGACAACTCTTTGAGGGAATTTTTAATGTCCAGATAAAACTCTCCAGGATACTAAGGGATGTTTGAAGTTTTGACTTTCTGATGTCCTCCAAAAGTGTCTTGCCCCAAAGTTTCTTTCTTTAGTCCTTTCCTGATAAAGGACAGCTGTCACTGGAGTTAGTTAGACTTGGATATGTGTTCCCTGCCATGTCTCCTATTAACTGGTGACCTTAGGCAAATTCACATCTTTGAGCATCTATCCCCTTGGGAGAATAATAATGTCTATATTCCTGTATGATTATGAAGTTAAAAGGAAATTGTAAGGATATCTAGTATAGATTCTCAGTAGTAGCCATTATTATCATGGATGGTGGAACTAATACATCAGATAACAATCCATTATCAAAGGATGTACTAGCCTGAAATGTTGGTTAGTCTAATAATGTAAGAGTTGGATTTAAAGTCCTTCATAAGTTCAGAAAATCAACTGCACACTCAGTATAAATTATGATGAGAATTGGCCTTAGATAAACTAGCTGTAATAACAGAATTGCAATGTCCAAATCTGAGAAAAAGTAGTTCCACTGTACTGTGTGTGCTAAGTCATATTTAGAATATTATGTCTGACAACAGTTTACTGGTTACCAAAGGGAAAGGGGGTCAAATATATGGTGATGGAAGGAGATTTGACTTTGGGTGGTGAACACACAATGCAGTATACAGATGATGTATTATTGAGTTGTACACTTAAAAGCTATATTTTATTAACCAGTGTCATCTCAATAAATTTAAAGTGTTAAATATGTATGATTTTAGGTGCTACATTTTAAACAGTAGCAAATTAGTAAGTCCCTAAAAGATGGCCAGAATGGATAAAGGTTCTTTAATCACGTCATATAATGTAAGGTTGAAAGAACAAGTAATATGTAACCTAGAAAAAAGGCTCAAAGAAACATGGATTTCTGTCTTCAGATAGCTTTTATTCTGTTTGAAAGAATAGTCTTACAGGTGACTTAGCAAGTAGAACTGGGCTCAGGGGGATGGTCCACGGAAGCAAGAGCTATTGCCATAAAGGATCCTGTTGTGACAATTGGCAAAATTTGAATATGGAATATATATTAAATCATTTTAATATGCCAGTATTAAATTTCCTTAATTTGACCTTTGTACTTAGGTACGTAAGTCTTTGTTCTTAGGAATACATGCTTATTTCTATCTAGGAATAAAGGAGCAAAATATAACTTCCCCTCTAATGGTTTTAGGGAAAAGCTGATTATCTGAGTCATACATATATACACATGTATACAGGGGAAAGAGAATGACAGAGCTAATAAGACACAATTAACAATGAATTTTGTAATGTTCTTATAATAATTTTATAATCTTGAAATTCTTCCCAAATAAAAAGCTTAAAATAATAAAATTATTAGGTCTGTGGGAAAACAGATTAAGCTATCTTATGAGAGCATGAGCTTCCCCATCACTTGAAGTATTTAATTCTGTTGAATAAATGCAATGTTAGAAACAAATGTAATATTTTAAAGGAAAATATTCCTGAAGTTATTATTTCATTTTATCTTTCTGCCAATTTTTCTTAAGGATGGCAAAGCAGAAAAAGCTGATACCTCTACTCCTGGGAAAGCAAGTATGAAATCAGTTCTTGAAAACCTGAGTGATCTTTGGGATCAAGAGCAATATGATTCCGAGTACAGCCTGGAAAATTTTATGCATTCTCTCAAGTAACTATCAAATATTGTAAATGCAATTGCTGCTAGTTCGGTTACATTTCTGCTGATATTCAGCAAATTTCAAAGTTTATGGTGAACTTTTAGCTCAATGTGTAAATACATCTGAAGAATATTCAGCATAACGCTGGTTCTTGTTTCACTGGGGGGAACAAGTTATTCTCAAATATTTGCACTGTATTAAATTTAAATGTTAATGTGAAATGGTTTAAATTTTACATGCTGAATAGCTGCAGAGCAGAGGAACCAAACCAGGTTTACATGTGCTACCATGAGGTGTTCTTAGTAGGAACGAGCCTCCTATATCTTTACATAGTCACTTTGTAACAGGATAAATATCCATGAGTACTTAAGTGTTCATGTACATTTTTTTTCTTTTAAATAGAACTTGTTTTTATAAATGATTAAAAAGAGGGCTTTTTTTGTATAAAAGCCTTAATGAGCCATAATTTTAAGAATAATGACTGATACTGGTCACTCTTGGAACATGAAAATCTTAGACAATGAATTGAACCAGGTTCTTGGTGGAAACCTTTATATATTTAATGCAGATGCATAGTGTTTTTCAAATCTTTAACAACATTTTGTCAACTTTTAAAATATATCAACTATTCTAAATACAGGTAATGGTCTATTTAAGGCTATCACAACATCCTATTAAGAGGGTGTTTTTTTTAATTTATCTAATGGCTAGGATATAGCCAGATCAGAGAACATATGTACGCAATAGGTTTTGATCATATATATAATATATTTTTTGTAACTATGAACATATACAGTTTTCCAAAAGTAGATTTTACACTGTTTAGAATTCCAAAACTTATGGTTAAAAAACCTGTTTATTAAAGTAATGCATGACTGAAGCATAAAAGGGAGAATTCATATATATACACCCACACACACACAAATATACATAAATACACATATCTATATGCACAGACATACCTGTCCTGCATCTGAAAAGGTGCTTGGTATTGGCACTTAAAATCATGTAGTTATACTGAGCAGCAATAAGAATTGGACCTGATGTTGATTAGTATTAGAAAAACGAGCTCAATGGTGAGGGTGGGTATATGTATATAGATGTGCATGTATGTATATGTATATAATTTTATAAATTTTACACATAAATTAATACATGCCTGTGTGCATATATATGTAAGGGATATATTTGTATATACATGTACAGGTAATAAACATCCCCAAGGTTTGTGGCTGGCCATTCACATAGGCATTGGGTTTAAAAACCATATGACCTCAGCTGTAAAGTAACTTTTTAAAAATCATTCAGTATACTGTTCTGCAGCATTTAGACATGGACATTTGTCACATTTCAGTAGCTTTGACAACCATACTGTAACATTAAATCTAGCATTCCACAAGAGAATAATAAATACGCTTGAAACTGTAAAACATATGTAACTGTGTGTTATTTGTAGGAAATAATCACTAGAAAAAAGCAAAAAAGTTATTCAGATATAAAGGTTCTAAAAAAGCTCAATGCCTTTTTTTCTTACTAATGGTTAATTTCATTTTTAGGTTTTATATTCAAATTATAAAAGACCAAAAGGAAACTCTTTATATCGAACATCCATTGTACTTACCCCTGGGTGGGTGGCTGAGCCAGCATACCTGAGTTGAAATTTTTAAGTTAACTATTATTTGCTATTTCCATAAGCCAACTATTTAACCTAGCTCAGAGTAATTGATATTTTCTGAAAATATGGAGGGAGCACTATATCATTAAAGAAATAGAAATAGGCAGAAGAACACTATAAAAATTAAAAATTTTTTCAAATTGAACAGAGCTGGATGTCAGATGTTTAGGCAGTTTAAAAGAATATTTCTAGAAGCATAGACAGGAAAATAATAGTGATTGCCTCTGAGTGGGAAAAGAGGGTCGGAGGCGAGAGGAAGAATTAGTGTCACTATAACATTTGAAAAATAACCTTTTGAATTACACAAAATTAAATCAAATAAAGAAGCACACTTAAACAGGTAAGAACTAAGAATTCTCAATTAAGTAACCCACTTAGAGTCGTCATAGTGCAGTTTAAAAATGGACATACGGGAAAAATTGAACTGAGAAGTGAATGATATTAAATTTATAGCTGTTAATTTTGTGGATGTCATAATGATGTGTTAATGTTTTTTAAAATGTGTACATGTGGGAAACAAGAGAATGTTAATATTTTAAGCTAGGTAATGGGTTCATGAATACCCATTGTACTCTTCCTCTTTTATTATAGAAAATTCAATAAGAAATTACATAAAAATTATATAAGCAGAGTATCAGTTATCACTGGTATTTCCTGTAGGAAAATCAAGTTTTTTAGCACTAAAGAAATATTAAAGTTTGGGGCTTTGGGTATAATTTTTGTTACATGTGTATATATGTATATTTCCACAAACATGTCTCAAAAGATAGTTTTTCAACAAGAGCTATTATAGTGGTAACAAGGATGAAAGTCTCTGTTGGACTGATTGAACCAGTATAGTAAATGGTTAAATAAGCATACTCAAAAATAAATACTCCCAAGTAAAACTATTTGATAATGTGACCACTTGTAGTTTCCCACTTTTGCTTCTAAGAGTATAATAGAAATTGTAGGAAAGTAATAAGCATTATATTACACATCCATTCCAAATAATTAATCCCAATTCAACCTTATACTCCTTGGTTACAGACAGACCTCCTTAATTTCCCATAATACCCATTGCATCAATGGGATCTAAAGTGAAACTGATTGCAGGAAAATGTTATCAAGCACCAGAATATTCCATATGAATCTATACATCAAAAACTTGAGTTATGCCAATTAATAGAAAATATTTGCTAGTTGCACAAATCAGTGTCAGCCATCATCTCTAAGGAGACAAAAATTGCCTGCTGCTTCAAGAAACAGTTCCTAGTCTCTGGTAAATTTCCTCCAACCAGTGAAGTTCTGTTGACGAATATAGGGGTTGATAACATAATATCTGTGTAGGGTCAAAAGACTTGCTTTCAGGCTTACAGGAGAAAAATGTAACCATAACTTAATCCCCTCCATAAAGCCACAAAGAGCTCGTTTGTTCAAAAAGGACTAGCATAGCTGTCCAGGAGCCTGGAAACACAAAGTTATCTATGAGAAACCAGAATCCCAGGCCTACACCACAGGTAGATTTAAGGTCTTGGTTTATGCTAAGTGTATATTCTAGGAACCACAAATCAAGAAAACAGTAAAATCAACTCTAGGGATCCTAGAGATCAACTCTAGGGATCAGATAAGTTTTCACGGTAAAATCGATTCTTTTGGTCATTTGAGAATCTTGTTATATGTCAAAGTAGAGATGTTGAGTAGACAGTAAATCAACGGTAAAATCAACTCTAGGGATAAGTTTTCACAGGATTCCATAGGGAAAAAGATTCTAAGATTAAGTGTATATACACACAATATGCAGGAGGCAATAAGGAAAAATCAGCAGATGCAAACAGAATTCTGTAAGAACTTCAAATAGAATAATCTGAAAGATCATAAAGATAATTATATATAAAAAGGAAAACAAAAAATTAGGCAAATTTTGAAAGATCCAATAAATGAAAAATAGTTATTAGAATTGAAAACTTGATAGTTATCAGTGCATATTAGACACAGCTGAAATTATGAACTGGGAGCTTGGTCTTACAAAATCACCTACAATGAGATAGAGATGAATTGATTGAAAATATGAAAGAGGCAAAATCATCGAAGAAGAAATAAGAGCATCTAATATACATTTAATAGGAGGTCCAGAAGGAAAAGGAGATCATGGGAGAAGAGTCAAGAAGTCCCCTTTGAGTTACGACTTTTTTGCACACCCTTGCATCCAAAACATCAAGTTCTACCATCTCCAGAATATTTTCCAAATCTCTTCACTTTTCTCCATCTCTACTACTACTACTATAGTTCCCACCATCTTAACTCTCTTGGACTACTATATTCTAACTGGTCTTCCTGCTTGCCAAATCCTCCGGTGACTTCCTATAACACTCAGACTGATCCTGAACTTGTTTACCATGGTCTACAAGTCCTACAGGTTCTGGCCCCTGCCTGTTTCTCTTTCTCTTGTCATATCCCACTATGTTTACCCTAGTCAAGTCAGTCTGTCCTCCTGCTTATACCTCAACATAAAACCAAATACATTGCCATCTTGTTTTTGGTTCTGGTATGACTAGATAAATGGTGTCATGGGGAGATACGGAAGACTGAAAAGGAAGCAAATTTGGGAGGGCGAGAGGGAGGATATGAAATCGATTCTTTTGGTCATTTGAGAATCTTGTTATATGTCAAAGTAGAGATGTTGAGTAGACAGATATAAGAGTAGAGCTCAAAGAGAAAGTTCACAACTAGAGATATAAATTTGGAAGATAATATTTTTAGGTATGGGGCTGAATAAGAAATCCTGGGGGTTTATTTACAAAATGAAATACTATACAGCAGTGAAAAATCACAGCAATAAAACATAAATCTCAAAAACAAGTGAAGAAAATGTATAGTTTGAGTCCATTTATATAAAGACTAAAAACAGGCAAAAACAAAAGTGTTTAAGGATATGCAAACATTCACATATACAATGATTTCACATTTGAAAAATAGGAAATTAAGTGACATTCACATGTACATTTATTGATCATTTGCGTACTCTGCGCCACAATGGGAAAAACACAATGGGAAAAGCACAAAAACCAGTAAGGAGGAAGGATATTGAAGCCAATAGCTGGTATAGTTATATTAGTTTCAGAAAAATTAGCCTTCAAGGAAAAAGTATTACTTGCAGTAAAGATTTAAAAATTCAGTTAACCAGGAGGTATAACACCTCCGAGTTGATATGTAACTCAAAGAAAAAATCGACAAAACTAGAAAAAAAAGAAATGGACAAATCCACGATCACAGTGAGATTTTAACACACCTCTTTCATTAGAACAACCAGAATAGAAACAAGTGAACGTAGATTATTTTTAATACAGTTAATAAGTATGGCTTAATTGACATGTATATATAGATATACCCCCAAACTGCAAAATACAGTCTTTGGAAGCTTACATGGAACATTAATACAAACTGACCATATGCTGAGCCATAATACAAGTCCTTGCAGATTTCCAGAAACTAAAATCATACATAGTGTTTACTTTCTCCACTTCTATTCAAGAGAGTATAGTATTGGCATAAAGATAGATCAAAGATATACTTGAGGTCCTTCCCAGTGCAATAAGGCAATAATTAAGGAAAGCATACAGTTTAGAAAATAAAAAGTAAAACTTTCCACTTAACAATGATTAACCTTGTATAAAATGCCAAAGAATCTACAAAAAAGCTACTAGATGAGCAAGATCACAGGATACAGGTCAATATACAAAAAAAGAAAAAATATCTGTACAAGCAATAAAAATTGGAAATTGAAAATTTTAAACAAAATTTTTATAACAGCACCAAAAGCCATAAAATAATTAGGTATAAGTCTGAAAAAATATGTCTGTGCTGAAAACTATAACATGCTGATGAAAGAAACCAAAAAGACCTTCGAAAATAGATGCACTGTATTCAGAGATTGAAAACTCAATACTGTTAAGATTTAAGGTCTATCCAAACTGATTTGTAGACATAAAGCAATTCCAATCGATATTCCAGAACAACATTTTGTAGAGATCAATAAGCTGATTCTAAAAATTATGTAGAAAGGCAAAGGAACCAGGTAATCAAAAACAACTATGAAAAAGGAACAGTCGGAAGACTTACATCACCAGATTTTAAAGCTCATGAACATATAGTAATCAAGAGTGTAGTATTGGCATAAAGATAGGTCAGTGGAACAGAATTGATTGCCTACAAATATGCTGACGCTTAGTCAACTGATTTTCTACAAAGGCACTAAGGCAATTCAATGGAGAAAGGATAATCTTTTAAAAAGTGGGTGTCCATATGCTCTCCATACCTTATACCTTGTGCAAAATTTAATTTAAAATTAATCATGGACATAATAAAACTAAATCTTTGTAACTTCTGGAAGAAAACAAAATTTTTGTGATGTTGGATTGGGCAAAGATTTCTTAGATATACCAAACGCATGATCCATAGAAGAAAAAAAGATAAATTGTACTTTTTTAAAAATTAAGAGGTTCCACTATTTGAAAGATACTTTAGAAAAAACGATGAGCCACAAGTGAGAGAAAATATTTCCAAATCACATATCTGATAAAAGGCTTATGTTTTGAATATATAAAGAACTCCCCAAACTCAATAAGTAAACAACCCAATTTAAAAACAAGCAAAAGATCTGAACAGACACATCACCAGAGAAGATGTACAGAAGACAAGCACACGAAAAGATGTTCAACATCTTCTCCAATAGCTATGTAGTGGTATATTACTACCATTACACACCTATGAGAAAACTGCAGAAAACCAAAGAAAAAAAATTGAGACAAGGAAAAAATAAACTTACCTGGTAAGGAACAAAGATAAAAATTACATCAGACTTTTCTTTAACCATGAAAGCAAGAAAAGAGTGGAGTGGATTATTTAAAGTGCCGTGGAAGTCCGTTTCAAGTGAAATTATCCTCTGAAAATGAAGGGGGAAATACTTTCTCAGACAAAAACTGAGGGAATTTGTCGCCAGTAGACCTGCCTTGCACGGAGTGATAAATTCTTCAGAGAGAAGGAAAATGAGCCACACCGTGCTCCCCAGCTTGAGGCACCAGTGCCAGGAAGGAGGGCTCCATAACATCTGGCTGTGAAAAGCAGCAGAGATTGTATCCAGTGCACAGAGCTGCTGGAGACCAAAGCACTCCTCTTGAGAGGCCTGCGCAGAATCACTCACTCACAAACTCACTTGCTCTGAGCTCCAGCACTGGGGCAGCAGCTTGAAAGGTGCCAGGGATATATACTGGGAGGAACTAAATTGATTACCTTCAGAGAGAGGGCGGGAGGGGCAGGGGTCGGGGCAGTTCTTCAGTGTTCCTTTAAGCTCTCCCACTCAGCTAGCAGGTATCAATAGGCTCCAAATCTGTGCTCTCCATCAACCTGGCTAATACTGTTCTCACCACTCTGGTGACTTGCTGACACCCCACCCTACCACACACACCACCCGGAGCCCCTTCCAGCAGCTGCTCCACACAAGCAGCCTGCCACAGTTCCCACTGTGGACTTACCTAAAATCCGTCAAAGATCCACCAACTCTAAATAAGCAGCAGCTGGCCTCGGTATGCCCTGTACCCCAAACCTGCCACAAGTGGCAACCTGTCTCAATTTGCACTGTAACTCACATCATGTGGCCCCAAGGCCTGGCATAAGTGGCAACCCGTCTTGGCTTGGAATGTAGCTGGAACTAAGCAGCCACAAGCCTGGCACAAGTGTGGCTGGCCTCAGCTCACATTGTGGTGCCCACCAAAGCGCAGCACATATGGCAGCTGGCCTTTGTTCGAAGCATAGCCTCTCCCGAGCACCTCAAAGCCCTGCACAAGCGACAACCAACCACAGATCACTTTGTAGCTCCTACCAGGTGGCCCCAAGCCTGGCACAAGCAGCAGCTGATCTTGGCCTGCACCAGAGCCCCTCCAAAGAGGATCCAGAACCAACATACCCAGTGGCCAGCTTCAGATCGCACCAGAGTACTACCCAATCAGCTCCACAACACACCCAAAGGGCACACTTGACTGGAACCAGAGCTCCACTAAAGTGACTCCCGTTCCGTGGCATCAGTTCATCTGCTGCAACCACAGCCAGCCCCACCCACAGGCATTCCAGCAGCAATCAGGCTTAAGTACAAGAGGGCATACAAAACCCACACAAGGGACACCCCTGGAGCACCTTGCTCAGGTGACCACAGAAAGACTGAAGTACTGGGCCTCACAGGGCACCTACTACATAAGGCCCTTCTACCAAGACTGGGAGATGTCTCAAATGAAAGAGCAGGACAAAACTCCAGAAAAAGAACTAAATGAAATGGAGACAAGCAACCCACCAGATGCAGAGTTCAAAACACTGGTTACAAGGATGCTCAATGAACTTAGGAGAAGAATAGATGGATTCAGCAAGAACTTCAACAAAGAGAAACCATAAAAATGGAGATAGAAACCATAAAAAGGAACCAGTCAGAAAGGATGAATACAATAACTGAAATGAAGGATACATTAGAGGGAATTCAGGTATAAAAGGCTGGTTCAACCTTTAAAAATTAATATAATCCATTACATCAACAGGCTAAAGAAAAATCATATGATCTTATCAATAGATGCTGAAAAAGCATTTAACAAAACCCAACACCCATTCATTATAAAAACTTGCAAATTAGGAACAGAGGGGAACTTTACAGCTAACATCATACTTAATACTGATAATCTAGATGCTTTCTCCCTAAGACTGGAAACGAAACAAGGCTGTCTCCTCTCACCACTCCTATTCAGTATTATACTGAAAGCCCTCGCTGATACAGGAAAAGAAAAAAGGAAATAAAAGAATACAGATTTGGAAGGAAGACATTGAACAAGACAAAACAAGACACCTCTTGTTTTGTAGACGACATAGGGGTCCATGCAGAAAATCCTAAAGAATTGACCAAAAACTCCTGGAATTTAAAGCTAGGTTACAGGAAGAGACTAAAAAGGTCTTCACTTTCCTATATCACAGCATTAGTATCTCAAAAATGAAATGCTTAGGTATAAATTTAAAAAATATGTGCAAGATCTATGAGAAAAACTATAAAATTTAATGAAAGAAAGCAAAGAAATGAAGAGATATTTCATATTCATGGATAAGAATACTCATTAAGATATTATTCTTCTCAACCTGAGTTATAGATTCAGTGGAATCCCGACCCAAATCCCAGTAAGTTTTTTTGTAGATATTGACAAACTGATTTTAAAGTTTGCATATAAAATTTTTTAAAACCTCCAATAGCCAACACACACACACAAAATCATTGGATTAACACTACCTGACTTCAAGACAATAAGAGTAATCAAGACGGTGAAAGAATACACAAATAGATCAGTGGAACAAAATGTAGAGCCCAGAAATAGACCCTCATAAAAAAAGTCAACTAATCTTTGGTAGAGGAACGTAGGCAGTATGATGGAGAAAAGATAGTCTTTTCAGCAAATCGTGCTGGAACAACTGGATATCCACATGCAAAATATCTAGACACAGACGTTACCCCTTTCATAACAATTAACTCAAAATAGATCATAGACCTAAATGTTAAACATAAAACTGTGAAATTTCTAGAAGATAACACAGGAGAAAATCCAGATGACCTTTGGTGATGTTTTTAAATACAACATAAAAAGCATAAAAAGAAAAAATTGATAAGTTGAATTTCATTAAAATTAAAAACTGCTCTGTAAAAGACTGTTAAGAAAATGAAAAGACAAGCCAGAGAAAATATCTGCAAAACACATAAAAGACTTGTACCCAAAATATACAAAGAGCTCTTAAAACCCAACAATAAAAAAAAAACAACATAAAAGTGGGCAAATTATCTGAATAGACTTCTCATCGAAGATAATACAGATGGTAAATAATCATGTGGAAGGATGCTCAACATTATACATCATTAGAGAATTGCAAATTAAAACAATGATACACCACTATACACCTATTAGAATGGCTAAATCCCAAAACACCGAGACACCAAGTTCTGAAAAGGATATAGAGCAACAGGAACTCATTGCTGGTGGGAATGCAAAATGTAAAGCCACTTTAGAAGACAGTTTGGCAGTTTTTTACAAAGCTAAACATAGTCTTACCCTATGATTCAGCAATCATGCTAAATATTTACCCAAATGAATTGAAAATGTATATTCACACAAAAACCTGCACATGGATGTTTACAGAAGCTTTATTCATAGTTGCCCAAAACAGGAAGTAACCAAGATGTCCTTCAGCAGGTGAATATACTGTGGTACATCCAGACAATGGAATAGTATTCAGCACTAAAAAGAAATGAGCTATGAAGCCATGAAAAGACATGGAGGAGTCTTAAATGCGTATTGCTTAATGAAAGAAGCCAGTCTGCAAAGGCTACATACTGTATGATTACAACTATATGACATCTTGCAAAAGGCTCAAACTTTAGATAGTAAAAAGATCAGTGGTTGCCGGGGGAGGAAGGAAGGGATGAATAGTTGGAGCGCAGGGGATTTTTAGGGCAGTTTATTTGTATGATACTATAATGGTAGATAATATGATATAATGCATTTGTCAAAACCTATAGAAATGTACAACACATAGTGACCCCTAATGTAAACTATAGACTTTAGTTAATAATTTATCAATATTGATTGATCAGTTGTAACAACTGTGCCATATCAATTCAAGATGTTAATAGAGAAACTTGGGGTATGGGGGAGATATGATTGGAGAGGACATGGGAACTATTTGATCAGTTTTCTGTGAACTTAAAATTGTTCTATAAAATAAAGTGATTTTAAAAATAGCCACATTAAAAAAAACCCAGTTAGAAAATGGGCAAAATAGAAAGTGACATTTCACCGAAGGGAAGGAATATAGAGATGATAAACGCACATATGAAAGATGTTCACCATTATTAGGCATTAGGAAAGTGTGAATTAAAACCATGATGGGATATTATTGCACACTTACAGAATGGCTAAACAAAAAAGTAGTGACAAACCCACATGGTAGAGAGGATACAGAGAAACTGGGTTACTCATACATTTTGGTCGATTTAAAAGGTACACTCACTCTAAAAAGTTTGGTAGTTTCTTTAAAAGCTAAACATGAAACTACTATACGACTCTACAATTGCACTCATGGGCATTTATCCCAGAGAAAGATGAAGATATATCCGCCCGAAAACCTGTACATGAATCTTTACAGCAGTTCTGTGTGTAACAGCCCCAAGCTAGACACAATCCAGATGTCCTTCGACAAGCAAACGCTTAAACAAACTATGGGGTATCCAAACCACGGAGGACTACTTGGCAATCAAAAGGAATTAACTACTGAGGCATACAACCACCAAGACGAATTTCTAGAGAATTATGCTGATTAAAAAACAGTGCCAAAAGGTTATATAGTGTATGTTTCCATTAATATACATACCATTCTTGAAATGAGAAAGTTATAGAACTGGAGATTAGTCATTGCCAGGGATTAAGGCAGAGAAAGTGGGAGGGAAGTGGGTGCGACATGAGCATCCTTAGCGGTGATGGAAATGTTCTTCATGTTGTCTTTTATCGATGTCAGCATTCTGGTTGTGATCTTTAATACAATTTTGCAAGACATTAGGGAGAATCGGGTAAAGAATACATGGGATCTCTGTCTTATTTCTTACAACAGAATTTGAATCCACAAGTATCTCAAAGACGTATTCATGCTTTAAAAAATCAATCACTATAATGTGGATGTGGGGTCAACAGATCTTGGATGATAAAGAAGACTTCATATAAGCCAGTCAGCACATACACTGTGAGAACTGGCTTTCAGTGTTTGATGCGGTTATCAACTGCTGAGATTAATGGTGGAGTTTTTTTAAAACTTTCTCTACTCCACCTTTCCCTCCAAATTGACTTTTAAAAAATCCTCCTGGATTTTTGGTAGACGTTAGGAAGAGGAGAAAGGAGATGGGTGGGGGGAAGACTGGGAGCAGGGGAATTGGGTGTGGGTGACTGGTAGCAATGACAGCCAGAAAAGAGGCCTGGCTATTCTGGAATGTGACAAGTGAATCATATGGAGGTTGCCTGGAAAGAATGAATTCCATTTGGCCAAAGCATCAGCTTTTACCTTTCACAGAGCCCATTTTTGTTTTAATGTTCCATTGAAATAGAAAAGCGCACAAATCACAGTGTATATAGCTCAATGAATTTTTACAAACTGAATACACCTGTGTATTCAACACGCAGCCTGAGAAAATCACTAGCACTCAAATTGCCTTCATGCCCCTTTCCAGTTACTCCTTTGTCCATTTACTTAATTGGAATCACATATCATGTGCTCTTTTGAGTCTGGCTTATTTTGATCAACATTAAGTTTTTGAGATCCTTCTGTAATGTTGTTTATACTTGTAGATCTTCATTCTCATCTTATTCTACAGTATTCTATTTGCAGATATACTACAATTTACCCATTCTAATGTAGGGCAGTTGGATAGCTCCCAATCTGAGAGCAGTGCTGCTATGATCGTTCTTGTACACATCTTTATGGAACACACTAAGCATTCCTGCTGGGCATTGACTTGTGAGTGAAAAAGCTAAGTCATAGCACATACGCATATTCAGCTCTCATAGAAGTTTCTAAAAGGGTGGTACCACTTTACACTTCTGTCAATGCTTATCTAGATCTTCCCTAACACTTGTTATTTGTGGGCTTTTTAATTTTAGTCATTCTTGTGGGAATGTATTGGAATTGTGTTTTGGTTTTAATGATGAGTAACAAAACTGAGCACAAGGGCCCCACCTTTGAGAGGTCAAGGACACAACACAACTCAGCTTAGGAACCAAAACCTGCCCAGGGAGTTTTTCTGCCCTTTACAAAGAGTCTCATTTGGTTCAAGCCTGCACTGCAGGTGATGAGTTGAAATATTTCCCTTATACTCAACAGTTCAGCTCAAAACATTTTAACCGAAGATGTAACCAGTAATAGCAAAGATGACAACATGACTTGGGCTGACCCATGAGGGGCCAGAATTAAATACTGAGGTGAGTGCATATGCAGTTACAGCCACGTCCTCCTTACCTAAATATAATGCCCAAACTCAAAATTTCATTCCCTCTGTAATACTACGTACTGGGGCAGAATAAAGATAACTCAGTTATCTGTCCCAGTGATATCTTCATTCCAACTATTTATCTGTGGAGACCCACTTGACCCCTCCCAGAGCTGATATGATTTTACACTGAAGACATTTCAGATTCAACAGATGCAAAAGTTTTTTGTTTTTGTTTTTGTTTTGTTTTCCCCAGAGCCTCCTTTATCTGACTAAAGGTAGGAACTTCTCAGAGTGAGGCTGGAACCAAAGCCCCCTTCTGGGGAGTTTCACTGGCCAGAAAGAAGATGGAGAAAACACTCTCCCCTGTGTAAACAAACATTCTCACAGATTTTAATTTCCATTGGTTCCCCTAAAGACCCATTGTCTTTCCTAAATAAATCATTTGATTTTCCATAGAAGACTTTTCCTCCCCATCCCTTTCCCCTATTTAATTAGGTTATAAACCCTATCTTTAATTATATTAAGGGGGCTACTTCTTTTATGCGCCTCGTAAGCACATGAATAAGCTTTGTCTCTTCTGTTAATCTGTCTTGTCAGTTAATTTGCAGACTCCTAATCACTGAATCTAAATTGGTAGAATATTCTTCCCAACCATCCTTTGAACAGCAGTAGGACCCATTCATTTGGCCTCCCCTCATCCCATTACGCAATCATTAACCTATTTAGGACAGCTGCTTCAGTTAAAATATATGATTTTTAAGTCTTCCAATTTAAGAGTGTCTCATTGACCCATGTGCCAAAGGTCTGGTGAAAAACCACTCAAATCCAGTTTTAAAGCTGAGTATTCATCAGTGTTTGCCGGTAGTGAGTTTTCTGTACAGCAGTTACCTTAGACATAACCCCAGCCATCTCTGGGCCTGTAGCGCACATCTATTCAGTAGGGGGTTAGTGTGTTGCAAATTGCAGGCACCAGAAACTCCAAGAATCCTGATTTTTGCCCCTAGATATAACAGGCTGCTCATCACAAAAGCGTCATTCACTTACGAACTCCCCTTCCACTCCAAGAACTGGGACATCAGGAACTTTTTGCCAGAGACAAATGTGGGTCCCAGGTCAGAGCAGCCTTCTGAAAATAGGATTCCATTTGTTGCTCAGTGTATATTTTTAGAAAGCCAAATGAAAAAAGGACCTGAAATATAACATTCCTCTCCCCATCTTGGAGGCGGCTGCAAGAGGAATACAGAGCTCCCGATGTTCAGAGCTGTCCCCGGCGGCCCTGGCCTCCTGCATCGGCTTCAGGCCCCCGGGGCATCCGGCTCTCGCGCGAGAAGCCTGTGCCGAGGGAGGCGGCGGCCACGCGGACAGAACCCGGGGCGCCCCGCGCTGCCGCTCCAGGTCCGGGGGGCGCAGCGCAGCGGCCGGGTGTGGGCTTACCTGCAGGGCTGCAGCGAGTAGATGAGCCGTCAAGACACTCCAGGGCCACCTGGGAGGAGGGGGCCTACGCAGGACGCGGATTTGGGGACCGGCCGCAGGAAGGGGTGCAATGCAGACTCTGGTGGGAGAAGCCAGTGAGGGAGCCTGCGACGAAGGAGCGGGTGTGAAACCCGGCAAGCTCAGCCGCGGCCCGAGCTGGGGACAGGGAGCCCGTGGGCGCCCCCAGCCGACCCTCATCCCTCCTTTGTCAGCGGGGAGCTCCTGGCTCGGTGGCCGCCGTCCACCTGGCCACTGCGCTCCCTACGCCCGTCCTCCCTGCGCGCCCAGCTGAACCGCAGAGGCTCGGTCTTGCAAGCCCCGGGAGTTTAAAAACAGCTGCGCCAGACCCCACCCCAAACCAGTGAGAGCAATCTCAGGGGCTGGGACGTGGCACCTGCTTGTTCTAAGAGCTCTCCTTGGGGATTCTCTCGTGCAGCCACTTTCTAAAAGGATTAAAAGTTAGTGCCTACGAGAGAGCTTCTAGCACGTCCGAAGTCGATATGGAATTTTAAAAAGATCCATTTTCTGAAATGATTGGAACCAGGTGTAAAAAAACGAAAGGGGCGTACTTACGTTTTCACTGACTTTTTTAGTTTTGATTTTGAAAATTGGTTTCACGTGTCAAGTACTGGGATAAAAGCCAATTGCACCTTTAACAACCTTGCATTGAATACGCGTTCGCATTGTGTCAAAAGAAAAAGAAATACCTTCCTGTTTCAAATATACTCGTTTTTTTTTTTTTTAAATGAGCGTTATTTGCGACAGAGAAAAGGTGAATGTTGACGTACTTAATCTGCTGTAAAGGAACTTGTCCCTCCTCCCTCAAAAGCTAATCAAGTAAATTGAATGTGCCGATGTTTCCAGAAGCAAGCCGTATATTCCACGCTATTCCTTAGCAAATGCAAAGGATGACAAGTATCAGTACTTCATACAACTAGATTTAATAAGTTGTTATTACAGAAAAAAAAAAATGAAGTCCAAACTACAAAGTTTAAGCAGTTGTAAGCAATAGCTGCATTGAGCTCCATGTTTAGTCACAGTACTGCAGTTCCATACAAGCAATATTAGTCCAAGCCCCAGAGGCAGAAGCTGAGTAAGGGTTACTAGCAAAAACAATCTAAGAGAACAGGTAATAAAAGATACAATACATTTAAAATTAGTTGTTAGTTGAAAAACAAATACAGAGATCTTAGCTGTGAACACACTAAAAGTTATGTCCATTATTTTGACAGCAAAAATACAAATACCTAATACTTTATACCCCAACAGAAATATATCCAGAAAAGAAAAAAGAGCAGAAGTTATCCTGTATTAGCACCCGAGTTTTCTACTTGTTGCAATTAACTTCATCGTCATACAAATTTAAACATCCCCGAATCACATATCCACTTCTTGACCCATTTTGGGGTATAAAGTCAACAGCATTAATTATAAAATACTCTGTGGTAAAATGGAACACTATTGCAGCTGAGATAGAGAAGTTTGGTTATTATTAAAAAAAACAGAAAATGTTAGCTAACATACCATACAAACTGGTGAAAAAGCAACAATCCATACAAATAAGTAAGTTTTAACAAAAAGATACTTTTTTTTCACTAATCTGTGACTAATCTTTCACTCAAACCTTGCAAGTAGAGATGTCACAATACTCAAATATTTAGATAGGAGCTTTACCCAGTTAAATACCATTTTGTTGCTAATATAATAGATAAAATTAAAACTAGCAGTTATTTGCTAATTGCATAAATGCAATACATTCTGCATTAGCCCATGCCTCACTAACAAGCTATAAAACACAAGATATAAGCAGAAATCTAAGCATAATCTTTATACCACTAAGTAAGAATTTTCCAATTTCTTTTCTTCTGTTCCTAATCACTTATTTGTAGCTAATGTAAAATTCCAACCAGTAATACCCAATTTGAGTTAAAATTTTACATCACAACTTGATCTAATCTATATATTATTTACAAAACTGAATACATAGAGCATACCCAAGAGCCAACTCTGGACACACGTTTCTCCAAGTTATTGATAACCTTGCCTCCGTGGCAGCGGAACTGGAAGAGGCCATCAAGGACTTGTAGAAACACACCATCTATCTAGAGCAAGTCATTGGATGTTCTGTTTACGCAACACCAGTTTTGCAGTTGTATGTTTCGTTAATTTTAGGTGCCATTACAATGACACGCTGCCTTAACAGCACAGCTTCAAGGTGAGGTGAGTGTTGGAAAAGAAGCAGGAGGGCAGACAGATCATGCTTGGAGTGTTGCCAGATGTGTTGCCACAATAAGGGACAGACGAGGGGCACCATATCCGGGAGGGGGTGGGGTTGTGGTGGAGGAAGACAAAGTCTGAGACTGTCCATATACAGTGGTGACGTCTGAGGGTGCTTCCTCATTATGACACCCAAGTGGTAAAGGGAGGTAACTCAGGGGAGACGATGGGATCCCAGTCTAACTACACAGAAGGTGGTGTCATCCCATCCGCAACTTCTTTTCACTCTCAGATGTCACCACTGTGAACGCACGGAAAAGATCTGGCCTGGGAAAAAGGCACCATCCCACATGTGCACAGCAGTTGGTAGCAGATTCACTCACACACACACACACACACACACACACACACACACACACTCACAAACACACAACAAAATGAAGAGTGAGAGGGGAAAAGCAATGAGTCATTCTGTTGACTTAGCCAGGTTTTTGACCTGTTGGTATTTCACTAGGGGTGACTTCATGATCAGGGCACAGATTTGGCTGCACCTGGTGTTGTATAAATCCACTGTGACATCCCTAGAGAACTGTACTGTGACATCCCTAATCTTACACTAAACCACTGTAATAAAGGAAAAGGCTTGTCAAAATCTCACATGTTCTGCTCATTCTGTCATTTTATTACCCAATTATTCATTACATTTTCCAATCACTTTACATAACCAACCATTTTCATTGTTGTCACACTATTGTAAACCACATCAGCAAGTTAATACATAAAGCTTTGCATTTCAAAAAACTAGACACTTTAGTAACAATATTACAAAGGTTTTAGCTTCAAAAATAACTGAAAATGAAAAAAATAAACTTTTAAAGAATTAGCATCATAAAATTAATTTATTCCAAGTAAAAATACAAAATAATATTATGACATTGACCAGATATGAAAGTCCCTCCCAGAAACAACTCTATTAATGATTGAGAAAGCACTCCTTAAAGAAAATACGAAATAAAATGAAAAATATGTAAATATGTTTAATTTTTTTCTTAGCAAAAAATCTCTCTAAAAATAACAATGAAAATTTGTCTCAGTACAAAGGCTACATTACTATTGAAAAAATACCAGCATGAAGAAAAGGTACATATTTGACAGTAGAAAAATGATTTCAGTGAATCACAATGTCTAAAGTTTGCAATGAAAATAAATCTGCAATAAAGATTTATGCCTTTTTTCTTTTCTTTTTTTTTTCTATTTTTTATACAAACAGTACAAACAGTATTGCACATAACAACAAATAGTCGAGGTTAGGTTATAGCCTTCAAAAAATCGACTAGTTCAAGTGTCACATCAAGGAAAGGCCACAACAGGACCTGTGATACCCAGGGGCTCCCCAGTCAAGTTGCAGGTCAGAACACCTCTGTGTTTTAAAAAATAATTTTTTTGAAGGACCCTCTCTTTTAATATAACATTAACAACTTGGGGGCACATTTATTTACAAAACAAAAGGGAACATGTTATAATTTAATAAACTAAAAAAGTTCTCTTTAAAAAAATACAAACAGAAGAACTCTTTCACAATCCTGGTCAGTCGTGCACAATCAACGCTTGATTATAAATATACAAATTAAGGGAAAGTAGTTTCCACCATCTATTCACAACTCTCAGCACCAAATGGAGTTTATTTTTTGTAACCTATTCTTCATGACAATGCTTTTTCGCCTTCACGTTAAGCTTTATGCTGTTCAATCTTCCAGCTTTTTTTTTAATCTGTTATTTTATTACATGAAAGAGGGGTGCTTCTTCAAAAAGTTTTGCTCCTTTCACATAATTAGGTAGATTTCTGTAGGTTAGATATGATCTTTAATATTATAGTTATAAAGCTCTAACTTCTTCATTTTCAAAAAACACAAATAAGCATGAAAAAAATAAAGTTACCCATCTGTTAAATCATTTTTCTTGAAGAATTAAATTAATATATATTTTTCTGAATAAACTTACTTAGAAAATATCATTTTCTCTCCTATATTTCAAAATTGAGGTATTGCAAAAGATCATGTCAGTCAGAAAGCATGCCTTTTTCCTTAAAAACAAACAAACAAAAAATCTTCAGCCGACTTTTGAAAACTGTCTAGAATACAAAAAGTAGTAGTGCATAACAAAATTTCTTGTACAGATGAAAAAAAACCACAAACATAGAAAAAAACAAACAGAAAACCACAGCTGGGCTGGAAAAAAGCAATTATTACCAAAAAGCCCAGAGGTAACCTCAAAAGGGGAGAATTCTAATAAACGTTTTTAATCCAGTAAAAAACTATTTTGTTTTTCCTTTTTGAAAACAAACTATAGTTTGAGAGCTGGTAATTGTAACTAAATACTGGAGAAACAAAACAGAACAAAAACAAGTAATATTAACTTAAGACAGTACAAGGACATCACAGCACACAAAACACAGCGATTTAAATCTATTCTGCAGTGTCATATCCAGTCAGATTGTCCCCAGAATTCCAAAACATAGGAAGAAGATTAAAAAAAAGATTTACATAGTCTCACAATCATTGTGTGTGTTTATATATTACTATCTGCAGCCCAAGAGTGAATGCTAAAAAAATGTCCATGGTAGTACTAGCAGGTCTTAATTCTATTCAAGCTTTACAGGATAAATCCAGGGAATTAAGTAGTTAATTTCTCACCCAGACAACCAACCCTGCCCAGGCCATCTTATTTTGTACAGACATTTCTTTAGCATCACCATCACGCAACTTTCTTAAAATGTGCCTAGTCTGTCAATCTGACAACTTATCTCTATATACTGTATATATTCCTAGTGTTTGTAAGCTAAGATGAGCTCTTTGGTTTTCTGGACAAGGTCTGAAGCTATGTAAAATGGTGCAAGCACTAGGAGATTGTAACTAAGAGCTCATGTGTTAGTTAATAGTATACCAGTTATGAACTGTCAAGTTCATTAATGTCTGACACAGAGGCTTTAAACAGTTAAGTTTGATCACAGTTAGACATAATCACTTTACTATATAAAATAAATTGCACAATATATAACAGAGCACCGCAAAGTACTTCATCTACCATCCACGAATTTGCTTTAAGAATATCCTACACCTAGGTTTTATATTAGTTGTAATATAGGTCATTCTGTTATGGGCTCTTTCTAATTTCAGAAGCATTCCATTTATTGAGGCATGCCTTCCTCCGGTCAATTACCAGTTCTTTGAATGAAAAAAAATCTTTTTTTTCTTTTTTTTAAAAATCAGTATTTTATAGCTTATATAGATTCTTAATTTGTGCATTGTGGGAAGGTTTTATACTAGACATTGGATATAAAATTTATTGCATGCAGCAACCTGATTAAGTAAACATGCAGTCAGAAATAGTGACCTTCCGTTGAAGCTTTCTGAAGTCTATTCTGATCTCCGTTCGGCAGCTGATTCTATCCCTAAATCACAAAAGTGTGTTGTTGGTTTTTTTTTTTTTCATTGATACCTTAGCCTGAATAGAGTATTATGGTATTAATAATACCATTTTAATAGCAGCAAAAGCTATTGCAGCATAAATTTACATAACACTAAAAGATCTAACCAAAATCCTCAGCAAAACAAAAATCAAACATGAAGGAAAAATAAAGATTCAGCTTATGAGGTATCCTTACATGTCAAAATAGAGAGCAACTAAAGGCTTATTTTCATTAAGGGTAATCCTTACTCTAAATGACCCCAACTAATGGTTGCGGAACTGTTGTGAAGTTTTGCTACATCTGCCACCTACGCACGAGTATTACCTTTGGTGAGTCCTCCTAGGGGCAACTCTCTACGTTTCTGAAAATAAGTGCATGCTCCAGTTCGAAAACAATCAGAATAACAACAACACAACAACAACAAACAAAAAAAAAATCACAGACATCAACCTGATGGCCGCTGATGAGAATGGCAGTCTACGTACTGTCACGAGTGACAAATCAGGTGTAAGAAATTAAGGTACCAAGCAGACAAAGGTGTGAATCAAAGTGCAAATCAGTACCGTTATACACTCTGCAATTTTGCATTATACTGGACATTGAGTTCAGTAATATGACTGTAAATAATAATAATAATAAAAAGACCCATTTCTTCTTTAAAAATCGAGAACGAATGCACAGATTTCCAGAACACCGTAAGCCCTGAGGCAGTGCCCTCTCTTTTCCCTCCTCGTTATCTACTCCAGTACTTGTGGCTGGGTCTGCCCTGGGCTCAGCTCCAGCGGAATGGGACATGACGAGGACGGTCGCCTCCCTCCTTCACCAGCGGTTTGTGGAACTCCCGTCCGGCGCGGGAATGTATGCTCGCCCAGCAGTATTCGCAGTAATACTGCAGACAGGTGACGTTGGCACAGAAGAACGGGGCGAACTTCCCACCGCAGCGTGTGCCCTGGCACTCATCACACATCTGATCATCCAACACATATGGCTTCACTTCCACCTGGACCCAAAGAGGAAAGACAGAAAAAAAGGTTTAGCAAACTTCCTTGCGTTTCTTTCTTTCCAGAGTTTACAGTACCGCTTAACGATATGTCTCAGTCAGATGCCACTTGGAACAAAGCTAGTACTGGATGGTAGCTGAGCATATGTGCTTCGGAATCCGCCCCTTCATTTACTACTTGTGATTGTAGGCAAATCCTTAACCTTTCTCTGTGCTCCTGTGTGTGCTATCTGGATACCTGTAAAGTGGGCATAACCTTTATACACACATGCACACACTTACTGTAAATCCACAGCCTCAAAGAGTGCTGGTGAGGGTTGAGACGGGAGCACATAAAAGCATGCGAGCTGAATCCCGAAGGCTGGGCGGCACCTGACAGTGCGGGACCAGGGGGAGCGTTCCAGGGACAGGGACCCGCTAGGACAAAGCCCGGAAGCGGCAAAGGCAGCACACGTACTTGGAGAATGGTTTGACAGAAGCTGGGCCGGAGGGGATGAGTCGCACTGAGGCTGGCGAGGCGGGCTGAAGGGCAACACGACTGTGAGGTGCTGGCATTCGTGTTTTAATGACAAGGCTTTCAAAAGACTAACATCCCAGTACTGTGTACAATGGACTGGAGGGAAAAGGGGGGACTAGTGACATGTTAAGAAGCTACTATAATAATTGAGGCTTTAAAAAAACAAAAACAAAAACTTTATTGCCTTAATCTGCCCCCTAAGACTAGAAGCTTCATTCAATAGAGGAGATCTTTTCATCACAGCCCTACAGGGGGGCATTACAGACTCTAAATGCAGTAACGCTGTATTATGTGAGAACCAAAAGCAAGAACGAACAAAAGCTACCACAGTTTCCCACCGTCTCTTTCCTAGAAACTCAGAAAAGGAACATCATTAATGTTTTCATCTCGAATGTTAGACGGCAGCACAAGGGTGGCCAGTCTGTGGTGAGGCTCCTTCCACACTGACTAGCCAGCCTGAGAAGAGCAACCACTGTGGCGACAAGGACCCACGGTTCTCGGATACAAGCTAATGGTTCAAGCCGCCTCTGGATGCAGCCAGGGGCTGGAGCAGGGAAGATGGCACCGCCTAGGGTTAGACGCTCCACTTCCTGGTCCTCCCTTCTGAAGGCCCCTTTCCCGCTCCCTCTAGAGTTTCGTCTCTGCCACAAGCTCTAGTCCACAGGTTCAGCCAGTCAGACATTTCTCCTTGGAAGATCCACCTGAGAAGATCTGTACCAGCTCCTGGTTACCAGGGAAAAAATATCTTTACTCTGGCTCGAATTCCCTTCTTCCTATTTCCTCATCCTCAACCTGACACGTTAGTAAGTGGACTTCAAATAAATGTCTCACATTCATCTCTGCATCATAATTAAAACTGTAGTGGGTTTCTGGGGACATCTGCTTGGGTTCAAATCCAGGCCACGTTAGTAGCTGTGCAACCTTAGGCAAGTTTCTCTGCCACTCTGAGCCTCTGTTTCCTCATCCGTACACCGGAGGCAGAGAAGAGTTAGAACTTTATAGGGTTCCTATGAGGATTAAATGACTTAAACCATATAAAGCGCGCAGAACCACTAAGCATAGTCATTATCCCTGCTGCTTCCTCTCCAGTTCAGGCCATCACAGCGTGCACCTCAATAGGTTCAATATCAATGGCCTCTGCACTGACCAGCATGCTCCAGGCCTCCCCTGGTTCAGTGTGCCCATGTACAGATTGACATCTCAACAGTCTATTTTCACAATGTTTTTCTCCTGGTCAAAGCCATTCAGATTCTCCACCGCCTCGACGATGAAGCACAGAAGCTTCAGCGTGATAGGGACTCTCTGTCTCCCATGGCTCAATTAGATGACGTAGACTTCACAATTTCTCTCTCCCAACTAATCCCCAACTCAAACTCTACCTGGTCTTTATTTTCACTTGCACTTTCTTCCCACCTCGAATGCTCTCCTTTAACACCTAGCCCACTCGACTCAGGTACCCAATGAGGTCTAGTCTTTTTTTCTTTCTTAACGTAAAATTAGCAGTTTTAAAGTGAACAATTCAGTGGTACTTAATATGCTCACAATGTTATAAAACTACTACCTCTATCTAGTTCCAAAACACTTCATCACTGCTGCACCCACTGAGCAGTTACTCACCCCACTTCTCCCTTCCTAGCCCCTGGCAACAACCAATTTGCTTTCTGTCTCTAAGGATTTACATACTCTGAATATTTTATATAAATGGAGTCACATAATATGAAAGCTTTCATGTCTGGTTTCTTCCACTTATAATGTTTTGCGGTTCATCTATGTTTTAGCCATCAGCAGTATTTCCTTCCTTTTTATGACGGAATAATATTCCACTATATGTGTATGTGTACATACGTATGTACCACACTTGTTTATCCATTCATTTGTGGATGGACATTTGGGTGGCTTCCGTCTTTGACTATTGTGAATGGTACTGCTATGAACACATGCAGACATGTTTGTTTGAATACCTGTTTTCAACTGTTTTGACTATATACCCGAGGGTAGAATTGCTGGGGTGGGGGCGGGGGGAAGTAGAGCAATTCTGTTTAACTTTTCGAAGAATGGCCACATTGTCTTCCACATAGCCTGCTCCACGAGGGGTCCAATTTTTCTACATACTCACCAACATTTGTTGTTCTCCATTTTTGTGATTACAGCCATCCTACTAGGTGTGAGGAGGCACCTCACTATGGTTTTTCATTTGCATTTCGCTAATGACTATTGACATTAAACATCTTTTCATGTGCATGTTAGCCATTTGTATATACCCTCTTTGGAGAATGGTCTATTTCAAGTCCTTTACCCATTTTTTGAATTGGATTGTCTTTTTGTTGTTGAATTGTAAAAGTTCTTTATATATGTCAGATACTAGATTTTTATCTATATATGATTTACAAATATTTTCTCCTATTTTATAGGTTATATTTACTTTGTTGATAATGCCCTTTGATGCATTAAAGTTCTTAATTTTGATGAAGTACAACTTATCTATTTTTTTCTTTTGTTGCTCCTTCTTTTGATGTCATATCTAAGAATCCACTGCCAAATGTAAATTCATAAAGATTTAGCCCTATATTTTCTTCTAAGAATTTTACGGTTTTAGCACCTATATTTAGGTTGATTGATTTTGAGCCACTTTGGTATGTTGTGTAAGGCAGGGTGTCTACTTCATTCTTTGCATGTTGATATCCAGTTGCCTGAGCACCATTCGTTGAAGAGACTATTCCTCACCTACTGAATGGTCTTGGCAACCTTGTCAAAAATCAGTTAGAGGCCCAGTCTTCCTAAACTATTTCAGTCCCACAGGGATCTATTCCTTCCCTTTTGTTCTTAATACTCCACCTTGCTCACCTGGCATTTCCTATCTACAGTCCTGCCTTGGTCGGCATCTCTCCTTATCTTCAAGGAACTTGAGGACAGAGTCCTGAAGCAGGACAGAACAGTGGCAGATCCAGAGAAGAATGGGGTCTGCAGAGGTTAGGGACAACTGGAGGAAGGTATAGGTTTATGAGTGTATCTAACCTGGCCTCATCACGTGAATCTGAAGGTTGAAAAGGAGCCAAAATGGTGGAATGAATCCTTTTGCCCTGAGGCTGGAGGACTACTGGTAAAGGCAGGGCATGCTGGGAACTGGTAGCAGCCTGCTTTTCCACCTTCGGTGCATGAGCTGAGGACTGCTCTGCTCTACCACCAGGTAGACACCTATACCCGGGGAGCTCCGGCAACTGGACCTGAGCCCCAATAAGCCTAGAAAAGAGGAGTCAGAGAGAGGACTGGTCTGAACAAAGAGAATTTACACTCAGCAAAAGAAAGCTGCTGGAGGAGAAAGATAACAGCCATTTATAATACATACAAATATGAAAAGAGTACTTAAGGAGATTCAAGTCTAGCACAAAAGATACTTTCTGGTAATTTTTTAAAAAAACAGTTACTTTTGTTTAGGTATAAAAACAGTATTGTGGTTATGTGGAGTTTTATTTTTAACTGCAGAAATTTTTTAAGAGCTTAAATTAAGGTTAGAGTCATGAAAAATTAACCGTTTTAAAGTGAATAATCCTGGGGCATTTAATACACTCACAATGTTGTGTAACCACCACCTCTATCTAATTCCCAAACATTTTCATCACCACAAAAGGAAATCCTGTACTCTCATTTTTGTTTTACAAAGTTTTTTTTTTTTTTTTTTAGATATTATTGAATTATTTAACTGAATTATTTCAGGATGAAATATATGATGCCTGAGATCTCCTTCAAAATAATCTGGGGGGAGGGTGGTAGAGTAAGTAGAGATGTAGATGAAACAAGATTGGTCATAAGTTGATAATTATTGAAACTGGATGATGGGAACATTGTACGTTGATAATTGTAACTGAATGATAGAGTTCATTATACTATTCTCTATACTTCTGTAAGTATTCAAACTTTTCATTATTAAGAAGCTAAAATACCCAAACTGTGACTTTTTGACTAATTAAGTTATCAGATGAATTGAAGAGAGGATAATCACTGTTGAGATCCAGTTCAGTGGCCTAGAAGGTCAAGTGGTAGAAATATTTCAAAGCTCTGGAAAAAAAAATAATTTTGAAAAGTAAAGAAAGATAAATTTTAGAAAAGATCCAGAAAAACTTAATATACGAATCAAAAAAGTTCCAGAAGAAGAAAAAAGAAACGAGGAAGGGCAATAAGCTGACAAAAGTCCTGAAACTGCATATAAAAAATACCACCAGGGCCAGTCTAGACTGATAAGACAGAAAACACACCACCAGGAACATCCTGCTAACTCGCTAGCTAAAATTTCTGGACTGTAAAGGTACACAGAAAATGTTTCATCCTCCCAAGTGAAGAGAGCTAGCTGGTATGTCTTGCAAAGGAAAGAAACAAACGGGCATCCTACTTCTTATCTGTAACACTAGAAGCTAGAACACCAAGAAATGCTATTTATTAGGCTGAGAGAAAAAGGCATCATCTAAAAATCCTTTATCTAGTCAAAATAGCATTTTTCTGTCAAGAAGACTTGCAAGAAATCTAGTAGCTTTATGCTATTCTAGCAAGAAAAATGCAGAAAATATCCTATTCGCAACTGAAACAAAAATTATAAATTACTCGGAATGAATCAAATTATAAAGATACAGGACCTACATGAAGAAATATTTAAATGTAAAAAAAAAAATCTTTAAAAAAACAACTAGGTTTAAATGCACAAATCAAGGGCAAGGTAGACCTTTTTTAGTAAGGGCTAGAATCCTAGAAGCCTCAGAAGGAAATAAATATATTAGACTATGTAAAAATAAAATACATTTAAATAACAAAAGATACCATGAGAAAAGTCAGTAGGCAAATGATGGATTTAGAAAAAAATAACAATTATTTATACTATAAAGAGAACTCTTAAAAACTGGCAAGAAGAAGACATACAACACAATGGGAAAATGGGTAGAGGATAATTCACATAAGAATTCATAGGCAATCCACATTAAAAGGTTTTCACATTTGTTCACAGTCAGGAAAAAGAAAATTAATATCACTTTAGTCTCTCATCAGACCTGGAAACGTTTGAAAGAGATGATAATTATCATTTGCTGACAGAAATATGAATTACTACAGCATTTAAAAAAAGCAAACTAGCAAATTCTTAAAATTAAAAATACAGATGCTCTTGATCCAATAATCCCACTGTTGGTTGTTGTTAATGCTGTAATCCCCAAGTTTGGAAATATAACCACAAGTAAGTTTACATATAAAGTATATTTATTGAAGAATTGCCCATAGTGGCAAAAAACTAGAAACAAAGTAAGTGTTCACCTATAGGTAAATAGCTGAATAAAATGTGGTATATCTACCTCCATAGAATATCATGCAGTCATGAAAAAGACTGAGTTAGTGCTCTACCGGTTGATTTGAAAAGATTTCTATAACATGGGAATGTTAAGATTAAGTGGAATGATATATACAAACACCTGCTGCGAACTGTAAAACACTGAACAAACGTAAGGTCAAATAATACATTTGTGCTGATATTTGAAAATGTGATATGAATAAAACTGCACCTTCTGTCTATTCAGGCTTCCAGCTGAGCTTGGCAACAATGTCCCTTACCAGCTGAGGGGTCTGGTCAACACAGATTCAGCAAATAGCCATGAAGCTCCATCATGGCCACTGCTGGGCCAGAGGCACACAGTGGTACCTTATTTAACCAGCTTCCTTAGAGAACAACAAAATCCTTACAAGTTACTTTTCCAGAGAGCAGACATTTTTCTTTTTTGGTGCCAAAACATCTTGAATTTTGATTTTTTTTTTTTTAAGGAAATCTTATTTACTATGCCCTCTCTTAAGCAAGGAATATTTTGATATTTTGAATTCCCTTCATAGTTGTGCCAGGTAATACAATGCAGTGGACAGTTTTTACTTTTTTTCTGTCACCCCCTTCAAAACCTGTGTGTCTGCTATCACTTCTAATAGCTTTCAATGATCCTTTATAAATGTGCAACTTCCTATCACTTTCAATTGGACTGAAAAGTTGGGTAATAAACTTTGCTAAGACTTGCACATTATATGCCAGTAATCATAGTCAATAAGCCTCCAAATAAAGCCTTTTATGTAAAGGACGTGGCTTTTGGATTGCTACTGTGCTCTCAGAGGCCTTTCCTGACAACTTCCAGAGGGCTGCCTTCTAGATGCGTGAGTGGTGCTATTACTGCAAAGCTGCTTCCAACACCTCCATGCAAGTGTTGACTCCAAGAGTAGAGACTTGCCCAAAAGATAAGACAGACACCATAACTCGAAATGATCCACAAACACAGATGTGCAAGTTGGCTACCATAACCTCTCAAAGGACAATAAACACTGTCTTTGACAATTTAAATCGACAAAGAGAAGTAGCTGCATGAAGGACACTGGTAGTTAGTTGGTGGTCAAATGGATTCACTGATTTGACTAATATTCTTTGAGTGCCTATTCCCTGTAAGCCACCATATTAAAAATGAAAATATCATGAAGAATATGACTTAGGTCTTTCCATAATTTATGGTCTGAGAGTTTCTTAAAGGCACTCCCAAACCACTGATGTTTTCGCCATGTCCTAACGCCATCTGTATTATTATGTTATGTTTTACTTGACTCTCCAGATATCCATTTTTCCCAATACACAGATATATAACTATTAAAATAACAATGGGTTCCTCTGCTAATCACCTAGATCACCTGCAGTGTCATTAAACTGTGACACTTTGGAAACACCAATCTACTGGGACATTACTGATCTAGACTACCACTAAAGACCGACTACTAGAGCCTTTCCCAGAGCCAATGATGTCACCAAGTTGACTCTGCTTCAAAGGGATTTGCAGGCACAGGTGATGAACACTTCCTGTAGAGAGACACCTGAATTCATACCACTCAACTGCTGGAGAGGACCATGCCCAGGATGCTGAGAAATGTGTGTAACTTACTGATTAGCTGGTAACAATTAAGGATAAGAAAGAATGATACAGAAGCCTGGATAAGTGGCCATAAGAAGATGGATAATGGGAATAATATATTTAGAGTGACAGAGACAAAGAGAAAGCCACATTTTAACAATATGATCTCAATGCTGACACTGTTTTGTTTCTAATAAGCTGGAGAAAATATTTGTCTGCAGTCATTTCAATATTACCAAAATGACCTCCCAAAATAAGTAAACAATGACTAAACACCTCTCAGTGGCAGAGGGAGACCATAAACTCTTCACAGGTCCAGAATTCCCTCTCCTTGGGCCTGAAAGGTTGTAATAATGAGAAGAGAAGCATTAGCCAATGTCGGGCTCAGTTGAATTATGTGCTAAAGTTTATATAAAGGACATCTAAAGACTGGTCCCCATTGCAGCCTGCCCTTTGGTGACAGGAAAAACCAACGTAAGTCCATCAGATACCTAACCAACACAAGATGGGTAAGATATGTTTACAGGTGGCTGGCAGTTGAGTAGAAGCAAAGATTTCAGATAATGGAAACCGAGTGAACAAACTGGAGAAAGAGGCCTAGTAAAGAGGTATAATTCAATAGAGATAAATGTAAAGGTGTCCAGAAGTCAGGTAGGCCATTTTTTATCATTTGAAGCAACATGCTTCCTGGAAAAATCAATTTATTTGATGTGCTCAAAGTTTTTAAACAATGTACTTCTAATCTTCGTGGCATGTGTCACAGAGTACATGTATTCTAAAAAGCACAGTAACCTCAATACCATTCCCACTAAACGTGGTGTCTACAGTTGCGAAAGCAGGCCTCCACTGGCACCTAATGCTACGAATGTCTAAACATAAAACTTTTAGTTTTTCAACTGACTATGAGTTCGAATCCTGTTGTTTGGAAAGCAGATGAAAGGTGCCTAGGAAATAAAAGAAGCGACACAAAAAATAACTTTTCCTTAGCAACAAAGTTATCTATAACTTCCCAGATTTGGCAAATTTGCAGTTATTAATTTTATGAGCAATCTAGGGTAGATTAAAAACATATAGGGGAAATGGTTTGGATTTCATTTTCTTTTTACCTTTCAATGGACTTACCATTTTTCATATTTTCATATTAAAAACCATCACAGTTCCAATAGGGAAGATATAAAAAGAGAGAATGGGACAGAAGAGATCAGAGGCCAAGACTCGGAAGGAGAGAGAGGGCAAAAAGTTTCCATGCCATTTAGAGAAGAGGAATATCTTTCTCTTTCTTTAGATGACCCAAACTCCATTTATAAAACTATTTCTGGTCAAAGGCTCTGAGACTCCCAGTGATTCAAAATAAGCTCAGGTAGGATTAGTTCCAACAAAATTTGAATTCATTTCTGGGTGTTGCTTCCTCTCAAAGGGTCAAATCAAACACAGTCATAGCTACAGCTGGGAAGATTTCAAGCCAGATCAAGGCAGGGACCAGTAACAGCAGCAAAATAAAGGCTGGGTTGTGGGAGTCCTAGGTCCCAGACTAAGGCTAGGGGCAGTCATAGTCTGGGAACAGGTCACCAGAACCTCTATTTCTTTTGCTATTGAGTCATCTTATATATTCCAGCTGTAGCCAGGGACAAAGTGTAGTATTATCAGCACTTCTGTTAGTATCGTTACTGGGTCACATTAATCTTCATGTAGGCTAGAAATATAAAGTCTTGAATAGTCTTCAGCTAAAATTTAGTCTTAATACGTTTCTAGTGCAGAGAAAAAAAAAGGTTAAATATGTAAGGTACTTGAAGTGCTTGCAAAAAAAGGTGCAATGGATAACATCTCATTAAATAAAAAATGGGTTATTCTCAAGAGTATGCTATTCAAAGCAAATATTATGTGCTATGGCTTAGCTGTCACAATGTTCCTTAAATAAAAGTATAAGATAGCCCCAAATTAGCTAACTGAAAGTCTCTCCAATTCTCTGCATTAAACTAAAACAGAGTCAAGGAAACATTATTTGTCAGTGGCGCATTGATTTCAAAACTATTTCCCCTTCTTCTATAGAAACCGATACGTTAGAAAGATACAATAGATTATCTTGAGTAATCAAAATACAAATAAGAATAAATACTAAAGAGAATACTAACTACACCTTCGATGCCCCCCCTCGCCTCCATGGATATGCAGCTGCTGTTTTCCTGCCTCACCGCATAACCCTCTATAGATAGAAAACACATTCCCAGCAATCTTACTTCTGGGTATTTATTCAAAAGAAATGAAAGCAGGATCTCGAAGGGATATTTTCACTATTGTGTTCACTGAAGCATTATTCACAATAGCCAAGGTGTGGAAGCAACCTGAATATCCATCGACAGATGAATGGCTACAGAAAATGTGGTAAATATACACAATATTATTCAGCTTTCAAAAAAAAGGAAATTCTGTCACATGCGACAACATGGGTGAACTTTAAGGACATTACGCTAAGTGAAATAAGCCAGTCACAGAAGGACAAATACTGCATGATTCCGTTTATATGAGGTATCTAAAACAGTCAAACTCATAGGAAGCAGAAAATAGATTGGTGGTTGCCAGGGGTTGGGAGCGGGGGAAGTGGGGAGCTACTGCTCAAAGGTTATAAAGTTCCGGTTACGCAAGATGAGAAAGTTCTAGAGATAGTGCTCTACGACATTGTGCTTATGGTTAATAATACTGTACTGTACACTTAAACATTTAAAAGGATAGGTTTCATGTGTTTTTTTCACCACAATTAGAAAAAAAAGAAAATATATGATGAGTGGGACACACTTGGAAAAAAGGGACTAAGGAAGGGAAAAACAATCAATGCCTTATTAAACTTCTGAATTTGAGCATGAAAGAAGTAAAGAAGCTGAAAACACAGTATATTTCTCAGCTGGGCTCCCTAGAACATTACTTCCAAGAGAGTGCATTTTAGCAGAGTTCATGATCAAAAAATTTGTGAAAAATTGCACAGTGTCTCCTTCTTGGATCTTCATAATGAAGATTAGTATTTAAAAGATTCTAAGAAGCCCTAGCATAAAGCAGCCTATTTAACTTTCTTCAAGAAAGCATTTCCAAACTCACTTGACTTAGAAAAAAGTTTTTTGTAAAACAGATATTAAAATCCCAAAGGACACATGCTTTATGAAGGATAATTTAAGAAATGGTGGTTTAAGGGAACTAATTTTAGGGCCAGAATCTTGTCAACTCAAAGTTCTTCCTCCTATTTCAAAAACTCAAATAACCAACCAACTTTATCCTTATCTTGCCTGAAATATTTAACTGCTTTTATCATATGAAATTCCAATTAGACTGTCTAATAAGCATCTTACAGAAGAGCTCAAATATTTGCCATTTATGGTCTCATGGAAATCAATATGTTATCAGTGCCACTGTATATTGACAGAGTGTTTTACAGTTTTCAAAAGCATTTTCATTAACACACGTACACAAACATCCTTCCTTCAAGACTAAACCCCAGATTGGCTCCTCTACTCTAGTATCCTCTCTACTAGTAAAAGTATCTCTATGGGCTGAGTTGGCAGACTATAACCACTGTTTACTGCATGATGCATATCAAGTTATAGACATCTCACTTACAGATTTCTAGGAGACAACATGACCAAGTTGTACTAAATAATAGCTGTGTAGTGGTGAGATCCTCATATTTTTATTAAGAAATTGTTCATATTAGTCAAATCATATGTTTCTGTTAGACTAAGGGAGACTAAACTGATTCTACCCTTATAGATTTTCTCAGAACCACACAGAGTAGACAAAAGAGTAGAAAAATGGCCATGTAAAAAGATTACTCATTTCCTAATGATCTCATTTTTCACACTACCCAAATCTTTCATATGTAAGTGACCTATACTCAAGTAATAAAGAAAGCTGGATTTAGCAGAGCTTTCACATCGTAAGTGTTCATCTGGCATCACTTCCAAAAATACCATTAAAACAGACAGAATGAGTACAGGTGCCCTCTTTTGCCATCGTTGTACTTAAATACTTTGAACTGTTCCAGTTTTTCACAGAAACACTGTTCAAAGGAATATAAGCAAAATTTAATCTTAACCGTCTACTGAATTTCAAGTTCAAAATCTTTTTGTTATCAGAGAAAAGATGCTGGTAAAAAACACCTCTTTCTAGACTAAAGAAAAAAAAACCAAACGCTTCAATGCTTTAAATGGAAAACACATCTAGGTGTTTGTAACTATAAAAGGAACTGAAGAGTCTCTCTATGTGTGTCTTGACTAATATCCAACCAGCAGACTGGTAGACTGGCACCTATGTTAACAGTTTCATTTTTTAAAGTTTTAACTTCAACTTTTTCATTATCTTTATATTAGGGATTCCTAGGGGAACTGAGTGGGCACTTTCAAAGTAGAAAAAGAAAAGAGAGTGAGTCAACAATTAGCCTTGGACAGATGGTTGAGCAACAGTACAATTTAAATAGGGCTCAGGCTCTGCCGTACAAAGCAGCACCTGTACAGCCTAATAACTTTCCAAAGCACTTCATCTCTCATTGTCTATCTGTGCGACAAACCATCAGAGAGTTAGGCTGGTGCTACTACTGAGGTAATGAAATCAAGCTTCTAAGAGATTAAGTAACTTGCCCAAGTTCACATCATGACAGAAAGAAGAACCAGGAGTGTAGCTCAGATCTCCCAATTCCCAAGCCAAGTCACTTTTTTTCTATAGCCATGGTTTTCTGGGTGGTGAGGATAGGAGCAGGTACAGGGTATATCCCCCCTTAGATACTTAATACTCCATAAATGCCCTACGCTATTAGTGTTCTAGGGTACCCATGAGAGCGTATCACATGCCCCATGGACACCAAGGCAGAAGAAATGCTGAGAATCACTGTACTGGGTATTACACAACTTTGATATTGTCAACACAGGGAAAAAATTATCGAGCGGCTGATAACTGGTGAATATTAGCCATAAGATATTCATAATGTAAGACTTAAAGAGTTTATTTCAAGATGTTAACAATGTTTCCTTGGAAGTAAAAACTGAGGCATGAGTTGCATTTGTGTCATTTATCTTTTTTTATTTTTCCCACTCCCTGGGTCATTTATAATAATAATGCACCATAAGAAGAGTTACTGTGACATTAAAGATGCCAAACATTTTCACTAGTGTTATATGTAAAAATGTATATATGGATTCATATATACATATGTGGAGTTGGCTCACAGTAACTTGAAAGAAGTTTTACATAACTATGACATAAAAGTGGAAATCAAAAGCAAAACATCAAAAAAAAAAGCACAAGAAAATTTCAAACTCATTTTATTAATGTTAAAAAAAACCTATAGACATACTAGAAAATTCTGATAACTCCAGGTGTGCCCTGTTCTGTGCAGAATATTCCAGCTCACCTGAAAAGTTATGTGAAATATTGAAACATATATAAAACTCACTAGAGACCTATAATCTAACTCAAAGGTTCCTAACCTAGGCCTGTGGAAAGAGGAATTCATAGAAGGGTGTTTGAAGAAACATTAGGCCCTGCATGGGCAGCAAAATTCAGGGAGTCCCATGAGCAGAGGTAGGTCTGTCTTTAATTGACAGGTATCTTAAGAGTCTCCAACCCACTCTTAAATTCTCTCTGTTGCAAAATAAAGGGGTTGAGCCAGGTCATGTCTAAGGTTAAGTCCAGCTTTTAATGTACTGTAAGTGTCAAAGAACACTTTCTGATATTCTAAACAGCAAAATCTGAATTTCTTTATTACACAAGTGAATGTTCTTTATTAAGTAGAAAGGGAAGGCTGTGCAAAGTGCCCTCTGGCAGACAGTTGGATATGTCAAAGGTTGATACATAAGGGTTTTCCATCTGGGCCACCTCTCTAATCAGCATCCATTGAAGAACTCACTCATTCATCCAAAAATCATCCAAAAATAAATAATTAATGTATATCCACTGTGTCAAGTATTAAATATACAGTAGCTAATATGAAAGACATATAATCACTGGTCTCATGGATTATATAGTCTAACAGGGTAGATGGACATTAAACAAACATTATTTCATTATAGAAGTGCTTTAATGCCACAGAGGAATGGTAGATGGTATTATGACAATGATCTAAGGGGGAGATATAAGCTCCAATGAAGAAAAGTTTCCTAAATATATCACAATTAAGCTGAGACTTGAAGGAAAAGTGGGTATTTGACAGGCAGAGGAAACAATATGTAGAATGACCCTGAAAAATAGAGAAAAAGGTCAGTTGTGACTGGTTCAAGATGAGGAAGGAAGAGCTAAGGCAGAAAAAGGGTGTAGTACACAAAGGGTCATATAGACAATGTTAATTAAGAATTTTGACCCTTTTCCTAAGAGCAGAATATAATCAAAGGTTTAAAAGCGGGGAAAGACATAATTCACATTATGACTTTAAAAAGATTACTCTGGCTAAAGTTGAATGGGAAGACTACTGGGAAGCTAGTCTAGATGTCCAGGCAGGATGAGAGTGACTCACTCCGGTAACCTCGATAAATTTTCATGGTTGCTTCCAGTCCTTGCTCTCCCATTAATCACCCTAATTTATTCTACACATTTATTGATTGCCACCCATGTGCCAAGCACGCCTATTCAGACCTCTGGGCACAGGAGGCAGAGTCAAAATCATGGCAGTTCTGTAAGGAACTACCATTAAAAGCCCCTCCCACCTCTGTTAGTCTTCCCATTGCTAGACATACCATGGCAAAAAGTTTGTTAAGTGTAGATTTATCAGCCCACTTCGACAAGTCACATAATCTCGGGGGACTCTAATTACAGATATAGCAGGAATCAGAATTTTGACCCAATAGCCTGGGCTACCTTATTCCTGTGACTCTGAAAACTATAGGTTAAATAAGTAGAGTCCCCTCCGTATAATGAGCTAAATAAAATTATACAGGATAAATGCAGTTCCCCCTACCACTGTGGTTATTGTTCAATTGATCTTCTTACTGCATACTTGAAGGCACATTAAAATACCTCTTCTTCTATTCTAAAATTGACTGTGGTGATGGTTGTACAACTATGTAAATATACTAAAACTATTGAATTATACATTTTAAATTAGTGATTTGTATGGTATATGAATTACATATCTCAATATAGCTGTTACCAAAACAACAACAACAAAAAACCCCACCTCTTCCTAAAAATATTGACATAATGGAAGACTAATATGACAGCTGAGATGTTATATATTGACATATTTTATATTCATGAAGCCAAAAAGTCTCTAAGGTGATGAGAAGAAATCAAATTATAAAGTTTGTATTTTCCCCATAAACCACTCCATCTGAAAGCTTAGCAAAAGAGCAGCAATAACAACAGCAATAATAATAAATACATAAACATATAAACTCTCTAAAGAGATGTCTTTTTTGAAAAAACTTTGTTGGATACAAAAGAGGTAAAGAAAATATACCAGCCAAAATCTTCTTCATGTACCTCCCACAGTCTACCTGGGAAAGGTACAACCTGAGAGCACACACCTCAAACAATCCTAGGACTTCCATGGTTCCAGGCATTGCTGCTCTGCAGGTGGCCCTCTCCCACTCTCCATATGGGACAAATAGTAAAAAGGGTAAGGGCTACAAACAGGAAGCAAGTGGCCTTAAAATTCCATCTACAGTTTTTTTAAAATCACTGATTGAATCTGCATTTATAATGATGCAGACAGCAAAGGAGGCTCCCCTGACCAGAAAGATAATAAAGGTTGATGCTATTTAAAATAGTCAAAGTCTCAGTTTAAAGGCAACTCTAAGCTAACATCCAAAGAACAGAGAGAAAGGCTGTAGCATCTTGGAATTTGCAATAGCAAGGAAAAGGAATTGAAGGCACAGGTGGACATCTGTCCCTGACTTTTAGGATAGCAAGTTTCAAAATCTTAGCCAAGAGACTGTTGCTAAAAATCTGCAGGGATTATTCTGGGAAGAAGGCTGCACCTAATGATAGAAATTCTCTGTAGACCATGAAGAACAGAGCCCCTGAGAAAGAAAAAAGCATTACCTAAAGAAATACTAACATGCTTATATATAATGGGAGCTCTCTGGAAAGCTCTAATTTAAGCTTTAGGAGAAAGAAAAATAAAAATAAAACTAGCAATGAACCTTAAAATGCTTCTATGAAGGGTGTAGTTAACAGAGGCTTAAAATGCCAGAAACAACAAAATAAGGTAGTGTTGGCTATTTTCAAAGCAAGAAGAAATTAAGAAGAGGACAGAAATACAGTTTGGAGGAAGTAAGTGTAATGTTAATAGAGTAGTGAAAAAGGAGACCAACTCAGGATGAAAGCTGGCTTCCATCTCTCATAATAAAGAAAATGGTCTCCATATTGGTCAGGGCAAACAAGGAACATGAGGATGGCATGGAGAGGGTACGGGACCTCTGCTACTTTCAGTGATTTCCAAATCTTGCACTTAGATGACTCTCGTCCCAGGGCACAGAAGGAACTGACAGGTCCCTTTTTGATACCACATGCATGGAGGTAGCATTCTTGTGACCACGACAGTCCCACTGCATATGTGTACAGTGTATTACACTGTATATACTGCTTTCCTGTTCAATATCTCCTCTGGGCTTCTCAACAATCTGTGGAACACACAAGGCTATACTACTGCTTTCATTATATACTGAAGCTCAGAATTTAAGTGACCTGCCCAAAGTCACAGAGCCCATAGAGAGCAAACCAGCTCTAGACCCAGCAATCTGACTCCGGCCCAGTGCTCTTTTCACTAACCAGGGCACCTTTGCACTATATCTTCAGCAGAGCAACCGACAATTCAAGCTAAGTAATATTAACAACGCCAACGTTAAGTGCATTTGTAGCAAGATGAATTCTGTTAACCAGTAAGTGCTAGTTAAAGATCTACCCAAATGCCATACAGCTCAGGCTGTTCAACTTCAAATCTCATTTAATCTTCAGACCATCCCCTGGAGGGAGTTACAGATGAGGACCCAGGGCTCCTGGCATTAGCTCATTTGCTTGGGTTTACCAGTGACTAGCAGCAGCAGAGGTTTAAATATATTGGAATCTGTTCCAGCTCCAAACTCCATACTCTTTTCATTACAACTGGCTGCTACTCTAATAGTTAATCAAAGACTACTCTAAGATGTGAAAGTATGGTTAACTCAAATACAGTGGGTAGAAAACAGTCAATGACTTTCCTGAATCCTGAGTTTAGTGTTCCAGATACTTTTTCATAGCATGGCCTATGATCATGCTAATAAAAGCAAAGCCACTTCTCTTTTTACCTAGTTCTAAATCTTATGGTAAGAAATACTGAGGGCCTGAGCACAGCAGGGGTGAGAGCAGGGGTAGGTAACAAAACAAACAGTATCTGAATTTACTGTGATTCTTAAAGAGGCTCAAAGATTACCATAATCCCTGGGGCAAGTGTACTTTCCTCTACTAAAGAATAGGCAGGGAGGTTGTTGTTAGCAAGGAAGCAAAAGGAAGATAGATACATTGGGAAATGTATCTACTTCTTTTATATCTCTAGGACCTACCTCCTGCACAGTCACTAGTTCTGGCTTCAGAGGGGAACAAAGAAAGCTGCTTCCATACAGATGAGAACCTAAGCCTCTCTAGGTTAAGTTTATTGCCATGTTGTTTATTGGGTGCAGTAGCAGTCTAAATGTAATGGAATCTGCTGTTTCAGACAGGCACAAGCAAGTCCACCGGTAGCAGTAGTTAAGAGAACCCTTCAAGTAGCACCATTTGTCAGTCCAACAAAGGTTTATCGAGCACCTACTATGGTTTCTATGGATCAAGAAATGGGTAAGCACTGGGGATGAAGAGAGAATGAGACACACACCAAGCCGATCTTGGTGGAGATGACAGGCTGTAGGGGGATCACTGTTACAAAAGGGGGAGCTCAGGGTGCTATGGGTGCTTGCAAACTAGGAATAGATTCAAAGCTCTACCATCCCTTTGAGTCGCCATTAATTTAAAAGTGTTTCAAAATTCTGAAAGGGAATTATTTTATTTACTTTAATTAAAAAACATACAAACCAACACTACTTTTAAGGACCCAGTGATGTAGCAAATAGATTGTTTATTTTAAGCACTGGCTTTTATAATTTGATCAAGATATATATCTTAATAAAAATATAATCTTGCTGAATATTAAAAACCCATCACCAATTGAAACTTTCATTTCCTAAGAAACTTAAGCCTGCTACACAAAATTAGTCAAAGCTAACCCTAGAGAGTATAGGTGGAATTTCATAATATAACATATTTACTACCATATTTATTCTGGTCCAGTGCATCCCCCAAGACCATCCTTTGCTGGGAGCATTAATACCACTGGACAATTGCACAGGGAAGTGTTCAAAATTTGATGCTATTCTCTTACTTGCTCTTTTATCTATTAATATAGGTCCCAGATTAACACAACCTTCTATTCCCCCCGAGCTTCCGAATTGAGTGGCAGAGCTGAGGTTTAAGGGATTTAAACCTATGTCTGTCCGTAAAACCAAATGAGCATGCCAACTCCCTACCACCCTAACTCATGCCTCTCTTTAGGTTAGAGGTAGGAAAACTGAATGCCTGCAGTGGCCAGGCAGGTGACACCAATGAGCAAAGAGGCAAGTAAAGCATATGCATATGTGGTATGAGCAGTAGAACTACAGGGAGTTGGAGAGGGGACTGAAGGAGACAGCAGCTATTTGGTTCCAACGACTGCTACTATGTGTGATTTTGCAGTTTTTTTAAAGAGAAATTAGAACTTCAAAATTTGATGTACACTCCTGAATGTTAACATGAAATGTTAGTCCAAGTTTGTTTGAAGAGCACCACATGGGTCAAATAGGACACCAGCTCTCAACCATCGTTAATGCATCGTCTTTTGAACCTCACTGGTTTGGTATGCTAAATTCTGCAGGGTTATTTTCATAAGTGTAACATCACCCTGGGGATGAGTGAGGCAAAAGGTTTATTAATGCCTTAAACACCAAGTGTGCACTCTTTTTCAGGTAGCCTAGATGGACTTATGAGCGAGCCAGTGTAAGGTAGAGCTGCACATTTATGATCGTGAGGTGCTTTTCCTCCCAGTGGCCCACAGAATAAACTTCATTTCTTTTCCATAGCATTTACGCCCTGAGCAACTGCTTACCCGTTTGTCAATGTCATTGTGTTGGAGCTGCACAAAGCGAGCACTGATGGCTGCAATATAACTCTGCTGATTGGAGAATGCCACACGGCCAGCACCTTTGGGGTACTTCAGCTCTGGGTCCGTATCAATGCCAGCATAGCAGACACCACCATACAAACGGTCCATGATCATTGCTAGTTCAACTGCAAGAAAATAAGAATAATTCTATATAAATGTTTAGAAGGCACTCTTGCCCAGGAGAAGGAAGAACTATTTAGGATCATGCAGTGTAATTAAGAAAAGGAAAACCCATGTTAAGTATCCTGAAGAGTGTCCACATCCGTCTTAACAACTCAAGAAGGATATTTAAAAATCAAATGAAAAAAAATTATGAATTTGCACACACACACACACACACACACACAAATTTACATAATCAGAACTTGAGCAACAGTATAAAAGGAATGATCTATCAGTAATATTCTTGTTCTAATTTCTAATTGCTTAGTCCACTGGAGTGGGCCTTGGGTAGGCAAAGTATTTCACGGTGCCGTAACAAGTTAATAAGAAACAGCCTGACTTATTGACCTCTAAAACTGAAAGCAATTACTAAAGTCACACTGCTACATTTAAGATTAAGCTATAGAAAGGGTTAACTCCTCGTTTTAGCTAGAGGCAATATACTTACAGCCTTAAAGTAAATCTCTACAACTAAAAATTATAAAAAGAATTTTCGAGTATATGCTATCCCAACTGAGGAATTTCCACGCTCACCTCTCACACTCAATTTTAGTAATAATACTAGTAATGATAATAGTAGCAAAGAACATTTACTGAGCACTTACAATGTGCCAGGAAACACTAGCTGCTACAAAGGCAGTAAAAACATATCTATCCTGCACCCTGCTATAAATCCAGAGGTCTGTTCACCTGAAACTAATACAGAATAATGTTAAGTGTCAAAAAAAGAAAAAGGGAAGAAAAAAAAGAAAATATAAAAAAATGGAGAGGTCTACAGTCTTTGCCACATTTCTTTTAAATGTACCTTTATGTTGGTATATTTACAAAACACCTTTTGTAAAGAAATCATTTAGAAATTGGACCATTCTAAACATCTGATATTCTAAAATCATCTTCACCATAAAGTTACCATGGAGAGAAATATAGCACTTACCTGAATCCAAACTGCCTGAAGGTAATTGTTTACTTGATACTGGACGGCACCTCCTCCAGGTATGACCATTCCTTTCAGGCCAGTCACATGGTTTAAATCCAAAAGACTTAGCCTTACCCCTGGGGAATGACCCAAGAACCCACTTTCCTCAAACACCGACATATGGTATTTGGAAAGAAGACGGGGAAGATGGATGATGACCTGGGCCATAGCCGGCGTGTAAAGACCATCACACAGTAGAGCCCCACGGGAATCAGTATCTGGGGAGAAGGAGAGCAACACAACCTGGTGGGGAAGAGGAAGAACTTTGTAGCAGATACAAGGGCTGAAGGGCTGAATGGTATAAGAACCACACCAGATACTTATGAGCAGAAGGAAAGCCAGGTACTCCTGGGTTCCTGCAATATGAAGCTGTTGAGGCAGTAAGAAAAGCTATGTAGCCAGGACAGAAAGGCTGTCTTTCTATTTAACCTTTTCACAGTTTCTCCCCATACCAGACTGCCTAACATTGGTGACTGTTTTCTAAGTGCCTATTTTTAATAGGAAGAATGACCTGCAACCAACAGGTAACTTTCAGGTGAGAAAAGCCAGCAATCACCAAGCCCAAGAATATGTGCTATGAAAGGCGAAACAGGAGAAAGATATCCCAAATATCTTATTATGACCATAATTACTGAGTCATATCAGCCAAGGGAACATTGCTGATGAGTGCTCAAGCAGACCCTGACTGCAGTCTTGAGGCAGGATTCAGGAATCACATTCATTCAAAAAATGCAAGAAGAGTGGTGCACATACCCTGACTATCAGAGTTCAGTGGGTCCTTACATTTCATTCCACAACTTCTGATGGCTCGAGGACCTCCTCACTGGCTAATATTATTCCAGTTACAGAAACCAAGAAACTGAAGGGAGAATTAATTAATTACAGTCATTAATGAATTTTCCTTATTGGTCAAAAAGGCCTAGTGAAATAAGTAGCCTCAGGACTTGGAAATTAAACGCTAATTTTCCAAAGACCCAGCTCTGGAATGGAACAAGAGAGTAAACATCCCCTCAGCCTGGTGAATTGCCAGGAGAAGAATGCTGGCAAGGAACTGAATGGCACTTGTCCTCTACCCTTAGGAAGAACTAAAGAAAGTGATTTAGAAAGAAGGTCTACTAGTTGTAAACTTGAAGCTCTAGCTGAGGAGGAGGGTTATGTAACCACAGGTTCTTCTATAGCATAGTGGTCTCCAACAGAATCTTAGGGATCCTCAGATGACAGCAAAGTCACCTTCCACAAGCACAAACATTCCATTACTTTGTAAATCTAACTGCTGGAAAATCATCTTCATGTGCCGAAGATTAAGTCATGACTGATGTTGCTGGCAGTTATGTACTTTTGATAGGAAGCAGGAACCCTCATTCACTTATGCTTTTATAAAAACTAATTATAAATAAATCATTTCCACTTCTAAGCTTATATACAGTCATTTTCTTGGCCACCAAAAAGTGTAGACATTTGAACCAATGAAGTCTCATGAAGTCAATGAAGTCTAGTGAAGGGCAATTTGTTGAGAAGCTAGAAACAATCAAGGCAACTAAAGAAAGTTTTTTTGGGGAAGAGTATGAAGATTTCCTATCTCTCTTTCTATACTAACCTGTATTTTAACTACCGAAGGTTTAATACTGTGATCACCCTTGAAGAAAGTAAATAATAGTCAAACAACTGCTGTTTGTATTTGGTCCTTTACTCAATCAGCAAGTCTTCACTAAAAGCACACTTCCTGTAGGCTAACTCGAACACCAGAGGGATATCACTTAAGTCCTAAACAGTTTCTAATTATTGAGAAAAGTAACCATTTGGTAAAAAGAGCTTTAGGGAAAAAAGTAATTTAATTCACCCACTACATAGGTGACTAACAGAAACACAGAGCAAGCCTTCTTCAAGTCCTATAATTTTTCAATCTGAAAAAAATTTTTTATATAGAAGATACAAATTCACCTACAGATGTCAGAATGTACAACCACTTTTGGAGACTAGGTTTTAAAGGATTCTTTAGAGTATCATCAGTTAATAAAGGAAAGTCCAGTATAAATTCCCTTTCCCTGATGTAAGGGGAAGCTGAACCAAGAAGGGGCTGCCATTTTTGACTACTTGGGACAAGAAGAGGAAAGTAGAAGGCAATAAGGACATGGCAGAAGTCAGCTAAAATCTTCATAGGTTTATCTATATCTTGTGATCTCATCTCTGCTCATGAAATGTGAGCTCTTGATCAAGGATGTATCTTATCTGGAAAATGTAGTCAAACTACCTACTAAGCCTGTTACCGTGAATGAATCTTCATTCTAAACCATCCTCTGTGGAGGGCAAGGACAGTGTAGCTCCCAGAAGCATGGTGTTAACATTTAACCTGAGGAAGATGAGGCTACCAGAGCAGGGCATACAAGTGGAGACTGGAATTCAGACAGACGGAGGTAACAGCAGGCAGAGACGGAGTCCATGAGAAAGTCAGGAGACTCCAAACCACTTTAAATTTTTTCCTTCCTTATCCAGACAGTGTTCACAGGATCTGTTTGGTCACCACAGGAGTGGGACATTAGCTGGTGTGATAGCTAAATCCATGGGCATTGTGCACTTTGGATAAGATGCTCTGTGTTCCTAAGACAACTCAAGCGATCTCATGAACCACTGTTCCATGATAATAGCAACATTACTATGAGTCAAACCCACAGAGTGGCTCTTGTGATGAGCGTCCCTGTGCCACACACTAGAGAGGGAAAGGAGAATACTGCAATCGTGTGTAGCATACAGCATTCCCGTGAATTCCTCTGGGTTGTGGTGACTATGCTTTTGAAGTTGATATGACCTCCAATTATGATTCTTTGGATTTGCTCCTGATTCTTCACAGAGATCTGAAAGGGACTTTAGCTCACCAGAGAGGGAATCATGATGACTCCCCCATCCTGCCCCACCCCAGGGTCATGTTCCTACCATTTAATTAGATTTCAAAGCCGGCCATAAGGTAATGTCTGGGATACTATGAGAACCAAAGGGGGTAGAGCAGGAATGAGGATTCTTGAGGGAAATACCAACACATTCATCTTTCATTCTAAACTGTGAATCTAGAAGCCACATTTCTTCTCTTTGGAAATAACAAAACAGACAGGAAAGAGGCGTAATGTACCTCAGGATGATGAAGAGGTCTGGACTTCTGAAAGAAAAGAAGATTCAACTTGAAGGTGGACTTTCTAGATTTACCACAATTGCCAAGTTGGTTCACAAGGGCAGTTCACGCATCTTAAGTGGAGGAAAATGTGCTCATAAGCTTCCATTCTGCACCAGATGTTGGGAAGTTATGAATATTTTCAAATAATGATATGAACCACCAACTAAGTCAGAGGGATGATGTGTTTAAATTGATTTAAATCAGATTAGTACCTACTTGGCTGTTATTACTGTTACAGAGACAAAATTTCAGAGCTCACTGATAAAGCAGCTTCCTTCTGTGGAAAGAGCTCCAAATGTGATGTCTGGAGATCTGAGTTTGAATCTTGGCTTTTTTACTTATTGTGGCCTTGGATGATCACCCCCTTTGAACTCTGCTTCCTTATCTCTGAAATGGATTCTATCACTTACAACTTCACAAGGTTACCATGAGGATTAAACATACATGAGAGCTCCAAGCACACTGGTGAGCACAGAGTGGTGCTCAAATGTTTAGTTTTGTTCAGGGGTTGTTTTTCTCTCTACTTATAAATCTTTGCTCAATATTAACTTGGCTCAGTTTCTGCTCCTTACACACCAATTCATCCCAGTCTTACTTTGGCTTTATATTAATGTTACTTAACCTGCCACTGATATGGCAAAGTTAGAAATCATCTGTAGGGGAGGGTTTGCTTTTTCGGGGAACACAAACGTACTAACATTAGAAATTCCTTAACCCTAAGGGCAATGCAGTTAATTAAGTCAGTATGCCAAACTGAACTTGGGACCTGGTAAAAGAAAAAGCTTCTACTGCTGAGAAACTTGATTTAAGATGATTTCTGCTTGCTACCAGTTCATAGAACAACAACAACAAAAAAGGTTATGTTTATAACACTTCTATTTCCTAAATCACAAATCAGAATGTGATTCCTAATGCATGTCAACTACCAGAATGCCTGTACCGAATGTCTGAAATAAATGCTCTTGAAAAATTTAGGATGTATGTTCTCTAGATGTATGCCATATATCACTTAATATTTATCTAAAAAGTTTTTTTGTCCTCCACAGAAAAGCCACCCTCACAATAGTCAGAAGGGAAAAAAGCCAGAGAAGGAAATTTCAGGATTCGTCACAGAATATTAGTAGGGGGAAAAAAGACAGGAAAGAATTAGCAGAGCAATAGTTAGGAAAAATGGGAGACCCAAAGGTGACAAGCAAACTGTACATAGGCTCCAGGGACTCGGATAAGCAACCTCTCAAGATTCATCTGTTCTGCAGGACCTAGTCAGATAAACTGTCAGAAGGCAGGCATGAAGTGGAATAGCTCACATGCCTCTAATCAGAGAGGATAACTGAGGGCTTTCCAAGCCTGAACAAAGTTGGAAGTGGATAAGTCCCAAAGCTTGATCACTGAGGCAGTACTCAAATTAGACATCCAAGCCAAGAAGGTAGACTCAGAGAATACTCCTGTTTATAAACTGCGGGGGAGAGTACGAGGACCAACGCGTCACTCTCTACTTTTCCTGGTGGCCTCCTCATAATCCCCAAGTCTGGCACATATTTCCTCTCAGAGCAAAGGCGTGCATTCTAGAGAGGTCCTAATGCCACAGAGATGTGCAACAGGGCTGTTTCTGTACGGAGATTCAGGAAGACATGCAGTTTGCATTACTTGAATGAAGAGTGAAAACATGTTGCTCTGTACTGACTCTGAAGAACAATGTAAATTGTAGCCACATGGTGGCATGGTGAGTCTACCTATAGCCTTTCCCAGCATGCCAGTGGGAGGAGGTGGAGAATGGAAGAGACGTGAGAAACACCAGGACTTCAGGCAAACTGTCCTTGGTTTGCCACTGTCACTGACAGGAGTGATGGAAGGGACAGGAGACAGTAGAAATGTGTTTTATTTGACCTAGAGAAACCAACAATCAGGCAACCTAGCTTTGAGTGAACTCATCTCGATTTCTTCATTGATATTTTTTCCCACTTTCGGGTTAATTTTTCTAAGCCTGTGATTTTTTTTTTTTCCAACCTGAATTTTAAAAAGGAAGGCTTGTCAAAGGACCAGAAGCAGCAGCCTAAACTCAGGGTAATACTGCTTAAAATAGGTTGCCTTGTTTCTTTAAAAGTGTTTATGTATTTCTGTTTGGTGGGCTAAGGACTATTTTTATAATGATTAATGATTATGGTCCTGTCTTACAAGGGGAAATGTCTTCACAAGATAAATAGCTTCACAAGATCCAAAGGAATAAATCTTGAATGATAACATTTTAGTCACTATACCATGTGACTCTTTGGCCCAAGATAAGGTGACAAGCAATTTGGACACCTAAAATTCCACCTGTTGAGTACTGTCACCCATATCTTGTCCAGGATCACCCTGTATATAGTGCCTGAAATAGTTTTAAGACTTTTCAGAATTCCATAACCACAATACCCGCTGGAAACAATAAAAAATGCCCTGAAGTAAAGACCAAATTTGAGGAAAATTTTGTTAAAGAATATAACAGCATACAATTAATTGAGCTAGCATTCTATTAATAAATTTCACGTTTTCTTCGGTTCTGAAATCTCTGACTCTGTAGATGATGACCTGTTTACAATGATGGTGAGATGTTCAATCAATTTGGTATGAGGCGTACTTGCTCAGTGCCGGTCTCACAGTGAATGCTCAATAAATGTTAATTGTTCAAGTAAACTGCACTGTATTCAATTTAAGATGGTCTAGCAAAGTCACAATGAATTCCTTTAAAAATAGCCTTCTATTCCAAGGCACACACCAGTCCACAAAGCTCAGTGTGTTCCAAAGAAACCCAATTCTATGCACATGGATAAAAGCTGCAGATGTTAACTCTTTTTGTTTAGATTACATGGCATCCAATCTGGAAGTCTTGGATAGACAGTAAAATTCTAAGATGCTAATAGAGATTATTTAGCTATCTAGAAACTAACTACAATTATGGGAGGTGTTGGCATGGGAGAACATTTCCATTAGACAAAGTAACTGTAGATTACTATCCACATAACTGTAAAAATAAAACTTTAAAACAAAAAAATTTTAGCTTAGCTTTTAAAAAAGAGACAACTTCTAGGTAGGGAACATAAAATCCCAGTTTTGATGAGAAGATTAAATATAATTTTTGTCTACTCCTAGATCTTGCAACATCTTGTAGACAAAGAATGTTAAAGAAAGAATATAATTCAGCATCTTGGGTCTCCTGTCCTGTCGTGTCAGTGTGATCTTAAAACAAGTGTGAACAATGGATCTTTATAGGATTTATAAAGAGAAAATTATATAGAGGCCCTTACCTACCTTTTCAAATCACTAAAACAGGAAGAATAAAGGGTGAATGATAAAAAAAAAGATAATTTAGTTTATAAACTATTATGTCTGTGACTTAAAAATAGATATAGGAGGCTAAAGTTAGTTATTTTTTAAAACTGTGGGACTTTTTCTTTCAGAACTTTTTTTTTCTCAGATTTCCACCTAGGAAAAAAGGAGAGAGGCTAGAATATTAAAACTAATTTGGGCTTGCAATTAGTTGCAAAAAAGAATAGCTAGAATACTAGTAATGAACGTCCATTTTTTTTTGTAGAATACACATGTAGTTAATAGACATTCGAAGGGGATTTTTCTCCTCCTCCACTCCTAAACATAATACTAGTTTGAAAAAGTCAGGAATATTCCACACTGCCCTCACCCACATTTTTTTTTTTTTTTTTAAAGCACAAGCAGTTTAGAAACAAAGGGCTGCATTCGCCCTCATCTAATAATGCTGTTCATGTTTGATTTAGCCCTTCCTAGACTTTATTCTCTGATGGTAAATCGTGGAAGGGGTGAGGAGAATCTCTGCTGCTTTGCTTTCTTTCAGCATAGTTTTCCATTAAAATGAGAATAAGGCCCAAAAGATATCTCCCTTTCTGATATACCACAAAATTACAAACTCCACCATCATAATTAATGTTTTAAAGTCCTTCGAAATGCAATAATGAACATATCTTTATATAGCCCTAAAGTTATCTTTTAGGAGTAGACTGCAGTTGAGATTTAAATAAATGTTAGAAATGTTGAGGAATATTCAGAATTAAGAACTCATCATAGTCATAGAGCCAAATAGCTATAGGTACATTTTACATTTTGTAATTCTGTTTTCACAACTTGATTTTAATGATTTCTGCTGCTTCTTTTTTAGGTAGAACTAAGTCTACTTTTTACAAATAATATAGAGATAATGTTGCACATTCATAGCTACAGTGCAATGGTAACCTTATTTTTTCATCTTTTTTTAAAAAAAAGCTCAATTACTTTAAGCACTTTAAAAACTTAGTCCCTACAAATAATTTTATTATATTATACTGGCAATAACACTGATCTATAACTGATTATATTTGTCTTTGGATTGAAATATTAAAGTCATGAGCTCAGTATCACTTCAAATGCCCCAGTCAATTATGATTCTGCCCAATCCCAGCAGACACAATTATTTCATCACTGGAAAGAAACTTAAAAAACAAAATCAAAAACAAAAGACAGGGAAGCTTTTAAAAAAGTCATAATAAAGATGCCTGGATACATAACTCATTTTTCAGACTGCGTAAGAAAAAACAGGAACCTGTTTTGCTTGGAAATAGTTCCGTTTGATTCCCAGTGACACAATTTCCAGCAGTGATTTGGCTCGTCACTGAGTGGGCACATAGCTGTTCTGGACAGATTTCTGATGGGGTGACTTCTTTTCCCATCATACATAACAATGCTAACTGGCATAAGTATGCACACTGCCAAATGTATTATTATTTTTTAAATATGTAGTTGAATAGAAAAGCACTAAATAGAATTCATCCTTTCAAAATTACATTTTAATAAAATTCACTCTTGTACCATAAGGAAATAGAGCATTTTGGGAGAAAACATTTAATTTTGAAAGAGTCAGCTCAGTGAAACTGACGTGACAGCCTTCTTTTTGGAGATTGTGTATAATTGACTGGAAGCCTAGAAAATATTGAAGACTAAATGCATTGGGAATTTTGTTGTTGGTTTTGTTGTTGTGGTGTTACTATTTCCACTCACCAGCTCGAAGGGGTCGTGGAACTCCCCCAACAAAGATAGTTTTTCTGGGGTCCAAAGGCTGAGAACCATCCATTACAAAGTCACTGTCACTTAGGTTCCATGGTCGAATTTGCACCTGAAAAAAAGTTGTTTACTTGGTCCTTACTTCATTTCCATCAACCCCAAATGAGAATAAGGTGACTAAAGACAAACCCACTGATTTGTGCATTTTACAACATACACAACCCAAACAAAAATCCAGTTATTAGTTAATGTAATCTGCATTAAGTGCCTTTCAATAGAACTTTTGGGGAATCTACTTATAGATACTACACTCAACTCTAGACATATATCATGAAACCTTCAGAAACCACTGGTGGCTTGAAAAAAAGCAGTCTTTTAGAGACATTCTGGGTTTTGAATCAGATCCATTTTAGCAACTGATAGACTGTCTATAACCTGTCATAATATAGCACTTAGCTTTTTAAGAGTTCACCTAAAGGAAGGGAACAGGAATAGAAATATTTTCTAAAAATTATCTGTATGTCTGGATTTTAAATTCTTATCGCCCCCTAAAATTAAAACATTTATCTTTCAGCAATATGATTTAACATAGATGAACACTCATCAAGTAAGCATGGAATTACCAGCAATATCAAATACTGAAACACATGGAGTTATCTACTTTTGATTTATTTGACTTTCCTAAACAGTGTGGTTAAATAAAGGCAAACCTAGAAATTGAAGTAAATTTTCCAAGAGTAGAGAAGGATATCTTTATGACATATTTCTTTCTATTTGTTAATATCTCTTGACTAGAAATCTGACTTCCTGCTCGTAGTTTGTACTGTTTACCATATAATAAAAAATAAGGTATTTCATCAGAATCTGAACCTTAAAACATATTTGTTTCGATTCGTACCTGAATTTATGAAAGGAAAGCTCAAAACACAAAATACCCTCCCATCCTGAAAGGTGAGTTTCAGCACTGCCTGAAAACCAACCAGTTATGCAATTGGCCATGTGCTCTAGGAAGTGGGCTATGTGTAGAAGGCAGAGAAACCTGTGTCTGTCCTTAAGTAATATGCCTCTCCTTTCTCATTAGGCTAGGAAACAAAACAGTTGAGTTTTCATTTCCTTAGTATCAACAAAATTCTTCATTTTCCCCATTGCCCAACTGTCAACACTTAATGCAAGGAAACACATAATTCCTTATGTGGCTTGGTTTATATCCAGGAGTACTCCCATTTGAAAGGTAATAAATCTGCCAGTTATGCGTTCGAAATACTTTGAATCAACTCTGAAACTGGCATTGCTCAGAAACAGTCTACACGTTCCTTATGGTTGATATAAAATTTACCCTCATCTAACTTTTTGCCTCTTATGACACTGTTGCCTTCGCTAGTTAGCCAGAAGCCATAAAAATCTCCATTTCTTTTCTAGATCCTGAAAACTTGGACCCATCTGCAATTCAGTAAACATTCAAGCATTGGCTCTACCTATATAGCATTAAAAAAAATTCTGTTCTTTCCTTGTAAAATTTGTTCTGTTTGATTAAAGTATCATTTCTTTGACATTTACCACAAAGGCAGATTCATTAATACCATACATAAAACACCACTTTTCAATGCCTTATACAGGGTGATCAGTTCATAAGATCTATAAATGTCTAACCATTATGTTGTACACCTGAAACTAATATACTGTATGTCAACTGTAATTGAAAAATAAATTAAAAAATAAGAACAAAGCCAACAAATGCCTTCATGAGGGCCGATTATTAATTTTTAATTAAAAACACAATTTCCTGATACTGGAAGAACAAGAATTCTAATGTCACACACAAAAAAGTAGGATATATCTTTTTCTACACAGAGCCCTCTCTTCTAGTCTTATCCCTACTAAAGTAGTTAAGGTAGCTTCAGGACCTGGTAAGGTAATTTCAATCACTTGACAATAATTGAGTTTGATCCTGGATTACTTTGCTTCACAAATAAAAACAATTCCTGTGCAGAAAATGCAGCCTTCTACAATAGTTGTAGGTAACTGTTGCTCAAAAGAACTCTGCAGAAGATCTCAAACCTTCTGACTGAGAGTTTTCATTACTGTCTCATCCTCTATCCCCCCACAACCCCCCTCCTCCTGCCCCTGCTCCCATGCTCACATCATTACGTCAAACACGACCCATTCCATTACCTTATTCTTAGCATTATAGATTAAGGAAAATGCTCAAGGGACAGTAATGATTAACTCTATTCATAAAAACCCCCATTTCCCAGCTGCCACCAGAAAGCAGCTCCTCAGAGCTCGTACCACTACAGAATCAGAGAAATGTCAATATAGGCCAACATCAGCACACTCTACACTCTAAGCAAAAGTAATGTTGTCCCGTTTGCCCTGAAAAGTACACATCTTGATATCGCTCTGAAATATAAGCCCACTCTGAAATATAAGCCCACTCTCACATAAGGCTTGTTCTCCATCTTCTAAGATTTATTCTCAGGGCCTGATAGCCACGTTCTATCTTTCTGACGTAATCTTTGAATAGATTTTCTATTCCTTTGAATATATTTTCCACACACACATATATTTCTCTACTTTTTAAATACCATACTTTATAAGCTGACACAAATGTTTTGTAGAAAGAGGTAGAATATAAATAAAAGAACTACTTTTTGATTCTGTTTCCTTATTAGTTCTGAGAACAGATGAAATTAGAACTCTGTCCTAATTCAATATAAATTTACACAGTAATACAACTTTTACATACACAGGGATCTGTGTGTGTGTGAGTGAGGGAGGGGGAGAGGGAGAGAGAACTCTTCCAGTATGTTGTCACATAGGCTATATATGCTATACTGGGGGCAGGAAAAGCCTCAACATCCACAGGACAAACATAGGGATGTCACCAGACGATGAAGACCTTAAATGAGCCTAAAATTGATTCCAACACTGATTCTCCTTCCTGAAGAAAACTGACCACATTTGCTTATAAAGGTGTCTCTAGGAAGAAGTACCACTCACCAGCCCTTCAGCCATGCTATGTCCTTACAGTATGCGTTACACAAAACCAAATGTCTGTAGGGCCAGACAGGTAGCATTATTGTGTCAAGCCCCAGCGACAATGGTCCTTTTAAAGGAAGCAGAAAATTCTCAGCTCCAGTAAGTAGTTATAATTCACAAATGTGCTGTCAGACTTTCCCATTTTTTAAAGGTAGCTAGATTTTTATGTGCAACTTCAAGATTTTAAAATGTTGGGAACTAATTCAAATGTTAAAATCCCTATACAGGCTAAACAAAAATATCTGCAGGCCAGATCTATCCTGTGGGCCCTAGTCTGTGATCTCTGGCTAAAAAGGTTTAGTCACCACCCAGTTCACAATGGAATGTTGTGTTCTATAAGCCCTTATGAGAGAAAATACAAAATGGCTTTTCTTTAGTTTCTTTTTAAAGCATGTATTCTTACTGAAGCTCTGGGGAGAACCGTGAAACCTACTTTTGGCTAAATTATTTGTCTTCTAAATTCTTATCTCCTGAATTAATAATCCACTTTGTATAACTGCTTATCTCCAAAGGCAAAAACCAAACATATAGCTTGGCTATATAAATATACCAATTTATACCATATAGTGACTTTAACAGCCTTTAAGAAATCTAAAAGAATGTAACATTAATGATATTAACAGTTAGTACTGAAAGCACTAATTTTTCTTTTTAAGGTTCCCAAAGTGTGTTGTGTGAAGTGGAGGTCCCTAGGGTGGTTCTGCCAGAAAAGTTATAGACTATCTCGTCCTTCTTGGAGTTTCATGACACACACTGGTGTTTATTAATTAAAGGTTCTAAGAAGTCCTATGGGAAAGAAATCTGTTCAAATGTTGTTTAACCCAGCATTGCCAAAATTACTTCTATGGAACCTATCTTTTGCATCACACCTATTAATATCCACGCTTTGATGTATCAAAATATGGAATAAGGTTGAAGTAATTGAACTTTTCCTCACTTATTTCCTGCTATTGCTCTAAAAGGGTTGCTTCTATAAACATTAACTTCAAATGGTTAAAAGTACAGTAAATTTAAATAATAAATAGCTGTTCAAAGAATTAAGTTTTCTGACTAAACTACACAAAAGAGATGTTACCAAATAATTTTGACTATTTTGTTATAAATAAAGTATAAAATATCTAATTATAGCTCTATATAGAAACTAAAATTACATCCTAGTAAGAACTAAAAGTCACTAATAATAGGGATAAGATGAGGCCAGGTGCTAGGAAAAAAAGTTAAGAAATGCAATATGGGCCACTTATTTTGACAGGAGGCTATAAGATAACATTATTTCCTTAAAAGAAAATTTCATTGAAATTTTGCAAAAGTCTCTAAATTAAAATTAAATGTAAAATGCATTTGACTGTATCTTTAATAATAGGATAAGAGAAAACACAGTTTTAATAACACTGTTAAACACAAATCTTAGGGTTTCAAGTTTCTGAACATTACCAAGCTTCCCTATAGCTCTAGAATCTTCTCAGTTCAGACAACTATTTAGAATTTAGATACTCATCTACCAATAAATAATGCTATCTTGAGCTCATTTTGAACATCTCACCCTGTATTTTATTCTTGTCTGGTCATCTCCTTAAGTTACATGACCGTTCTACTGCACAGTGCCTTCCTTTACACCTGTTCATCTCAAGGCAGCTCCAAAAAGCAACAAATCTGTTCAGAGTCAATAGTGCAATCTGGTGGCCAGCTCAGGAACCTACCTAACCAAAGCAACCTCCCTGCTGTTCGTTCTGTTTCCCATAAATTTCCCATAAAGCATGTGGGTAAGCCTCCCCACACCCCCTTTTCCTTTTTCCTCTTTTCAATACTCTTCAAACTCCTACTCAAGCTCTTCAGGAAAAAGCCTCCATTTTTCTCTCCCTAATCCTACAATCCTTTCAATCCACATGAATCAGAAACACAATACTGCAGAACCATCAGGATTGCTCTCCCCAATGAGCAGCAGCATCCCGGCTCTTCTGACAACCAGGATGAGTCAGCTAAACCTAGGTCCGCTGACATACAGCTGCAACAGCTCAGCTGCAGTGGTAATGAACTCAGACCCACTCCAGCTGTCAGCAATTCTATTTTAAGCCTCGCAGACCTCACAGAATGACTGGAGTGCTCCAAAGTATCACAAATAAACTAGTTTGTGGTTTGTGAGACATCTTTATCTCTTCCATAGTATAAGGGTTTTATTATTATTATTATTATTAACCACCAAAACTAACAGCCACAACAGCAGTAATTGTGGTTTGGACTCTTCAAAGTACATTCGTATTTGGTATCTCATTTCAACCTAATTTTTACCACATAGCTCTCTAACAAAAAGGTCAGACAATTTCCAGTTTAGATGCCATCTATTATTCTCAAGTGCTGTCCTCCACCCAGTGGAGAAGATGCCTTCCCTGTATATTCTGGGGATCATGGCCAGAAAGGAACCCAATAGCTGATCAGACATTATCTTGATAAGACTTAGGTACTCTGGGCAGCTCTAGAGTCTCCAGTCAGAGCCTCCAGTCAGGCCGCAAAGCAAAAAGCTATTAAGTCTCACACTCAGACTATTCCTCCCATTTCTTAGATACAAGTATAGCCATGTGTCCTTTAATGATGGGGATATGTTTTGCAAAATGTGTTAGGCAATTTTGTGATTGTGCAAACATCATAAGTGTACTTAGACAAACCTAGATGGTACAACCTATTACTGTAATTGTATGTGCTATATTTTTAAACGACTGGAAGTACAGTAGGTTTGTTTACACCGAAATGTCATTTTGTGGTGCATAACTGTAGATCCAAGAGAGCCTCATCAAAACCAGGATTCTTCCTAGACAGGGAGCCAAAAGTAACCCTGGGAAATTCAAGCTCTCCTAGGATGTTCCACTACCAGGATGGTCCACCATCAGGGCCAGGAAACAGTCCAGGAACAAAAAGGAAACCCTGCCATTTAAACCAAGCTGCATAAACCACAGGCTTACAGTCCTCTCTCTAGGACCCTCAGTTACTGCTGAACAATTCTAACAGCACTCTGTACACTGTTTCACAAGGATACCCAGTACAAAAATAAAGTATGCATAAACTGTGCCCCCCAAATAGCTATGCATAGCTTGGCTCTGTGCTTGACTTAATAAAGCTATTATTAAATAAATCTTATGATTAATACCTGTACTTATAACAGGAGGCCTTCCTGGCTCCTTCAGGAACATCTGACCACTTTGCCCTTTGGACCCCCACCTTTCCCAGCCCAACTACTCCCTGTAATACTTCTATCATAGCACTTGTCACTCCTTACTTTGCTTACTATTCACCTGTCTAGTTCCCTCCATTGAATTCAAGGGTCCACTAAGGCTGAGATCATATACCTGCAGGGGTCCCAATTGCCTGGCACAGTGCCCAACCCTTAGTGAGTGCTTTGTGCTCTCAGTGTTCTGGTGAATTAACAAAGGTGAATTAGCAGAGGCAGGCACTGGTACTGCATGAAAATGTCCGGCAGCTGCTCTTCTATCTCCCAGATCAGTCCCCTCGCACCACTGAAAGCTGCCAGACAGGGGCATGGAAATAAAGTGTGTCTGGTCACCAGTGGGTACCCCAGGACTTGGGCCTAATCAGTGCAAATTTTCGATGCCACCAGGTGACCCACTCAGTAATCAGAATTACCTAGTGCTCATCATTACTGCTGATGCTTCCGCATGACTTAGAAAGCACAACCATGAGAGATGAGTCCCTTCTGAAAGAAAGAAGAAACTAGAACTTTTGAGCGTGTATACTCAACACTGTGCTAGGCATTTTACACACACTGTTACACTTAAACTCACCATAACCCTTATGCTGTAAACATTGTCCCTACTTTAGAGAGAAGGAAATTAAGGCTCAGAAGAATGAAGTCACCTCAGAACTGAAACCCATGTTTATCTAACCCAAAGTCTATCCATACTCTTTCCTCTGCAAAGATTTTGTGCACCTGCAAGACTCCTGTGCTCCAGGCTCTGGCTACCAGTCACACCTCTGATTGCCTCCTGGGCAAGTCCACGTGCATTTTTATTTGTGAGCGATTAACCTCTCTCTTCTTTCCAACCACATTATGCCCATTTTCAATTCATTAAAGAAGTAATGATAGACTCTTCTTAAACCTAACAAACCTAGGGGATAGAAAAGCTCGAGAAAATGATTTAACAATGAAACTGGCACTATACTCAGCTATTTTAACTTCTAGGTTCATAGTTTCAGGCAATCATGCTCTGCAGCCATATAATTTTGTCCAATGTCTATATAAATGTGTATTTTCAGCTCTGGGGTACTAGGACAAGGATGTTGTTACTGGCATGCTGATCACTAAAACACTTGAGAGGAATGTACACATAAAAGTTCAAGTTACCTAAGTTTTTCCTGGGAAGAAGCCTATTCTTTGAGTGAGCTTCATGGAATACTAATTCCACTGAAATCTTCACATGTATAATTCTAAAACAGGTAAATGATATACTGGATTAAACACTATTACACACATTTATTTACTGTAGGACTTCTCAGAACCTTAAGATATCATGTTTCCCAAATGTTTGTGGCTATGGAACCTTTAATTGAAGGAAAAAATGAATATAAAATGCAAAGTAAGTGCTCAATATACAACACCTATTATTATTATGAGTAAATCTTTTGTCAATGATCCTCTCAAGAGACCAGTGTTTATTGGGACAAGTGTTATTCAGAACACACTTTGGAAAACACTGACTATGATCCCTTAAGGCGGAGATCCCCAAACCCTTCCTCTCTACTCCCCCCACCACCCACCCCGTATTTGCAGCTGCTCCCCAGCGCTAGCATCACTGCCTCCGCTCTACTTCAGATCATCTGGCATCAGGTTCTCATAGGAGCACCAGTCACTGATGCCAAAAAGTTTGGGAACCACTGCCTTAGGGGACAGATTGGCTATTCTGTCCACTAGATACCATTTAATTTATTGAAACTGCATCATCTTTTAGACCTCCCCGGAAAGGAATAAAAGCTTCGAAAAACTCAAGGACTAAGAAACTGTGGACCCATTTGCTAAATCAGACTCGGGGGAGAAAAGTAGGATTTATTATGAATAGGAGGTACTTCCCTCATTTTAGAGGAGGAATTCCTTCTTTAGAGAAATTCCTATGATGGAAGGTGCCCAAATCACAAGTTTAGACCAAGGATTCAGGGAACAAATAAATAAAAAAGATAAGAAGTGCTGTAGATTTCCAAGGTGGGATATAACGAAACCAGATTTAATTGAGAAGGTAAAATTATAGTTACTGTCTTAAGAATTAGTAGATGGAGAATGAAAGAGTTTGAGTAAATATACCACAAACCCAAGGACAGAGGCTGTCAATCAAGGTGCCCTATAACTTAGCCCCTACCTATTTTTCCCATTTTAATTTTCCTCTACTCCATTTCATACATTTGTGCCCCTTCTAACCAACACAACTTCTCCATTCATACCACAGTTTTTCATTTCTGTGTTCATACTGTTGTCTTTCTCCAAAATGTCTATTCCCCCACACCGTAGTACCTCCACCTCTCCTAGCCAGTCTCCAAAATCTTCATCCTTCAAGACTTAGTTCAAATGACACTTCATTCAAGAAGCTTTCTTTCATCACTCTAGGTATATATAAACTCTCCAAAGTACTTAATCTGTATCTTATCTTGTTTTTATTTTGCTTAATTTGACAAATATTTGAGATCCTGTTATGTACCAGGCTCTAAAGATTTGTGTATTTATATATTTGTGTTATCTACCCATTATGCTATCACATTTTTGACACAGGATTTTAAGTCTGATTCTTAGTAAGTTCTGATTCACAGTAACCAATACTAATGCCTTGCCCACAGTATGCATTCAATGGTGGTTTGAAGGAAGGAAGGCACACGGTTAAAAAAGATGGCTGTATGTGGGCTGGAGATAGCTATCATAGCAGGTACGATTTGCTATACATAATGTAGTGATCAGAGTTTTCAGAAAGGAGATGGCCTTAGATAGAGATTTTAAAATAAAAATAGAAATTAGAAATTAAGATGGGAATATTTCAGGTAATTGAATATGGGGTTCCGAAAGGGAAGGAGAAAAAGGTAAGGTTAGAAAAATTTGAAGTCAGACTGGGAAGGCATTAAATCCCAGGCAAAAGGATCTGGCTTTGGTAGCTGAAGAGTAGTGATTAAAAGTGCTAGAGATCTCATTCCTATATAAATGGAGGCCAGAGAGACCAGAATCATAAACAGATTGGACGGAATTAAAAATTAAAGAATCAAACCAGCCTCTATTTCCAGTTTCCTTGCTCCTAACATTTTTTTTCAATTTTTATTTTTCAAGTTTTAAGTGAATGACCATGTTATCTAAAGAACTAACCTTACATAAGCTCATTTCAGTTTGGTGAGACAATTTTTAAACATATAGGAAAATCAATCTGTTATATTTATGGATATTTGTAAATTGTTACTATGTTATAAATTATAAGGAGGAAGAAGCAGGAAACCTCTGATACTCCTTCCAAGATGTTTGCTATTCCAGATCTCTGACCAAACTGTTCTAGAAGGTAAGAACCAGAAATATTTCCTTCATCTCCTTTTTGAGGCTTCTAGGTCCTCCTAGGTTTCCTACTCTTATCAGTTTGTAGTCTTAAGGCTTCAGGTTTAGTCTATTTATACATTTAAAAAGTCATCTTGACAAGAGGGACCACCTGTCACAAAGTCTGTCCACTTCACTAAAAGCCTGCACACGGACATAGCTATTCTCTGGGAAGCCTGGGACACCTGAGCTATGGAATTCCTCTTGCTGGAAGAAGGAAAAAAATCATAGACCTAGAACTTTTGCAACAGCTCCTGCTCTTACCAATTTGTCTATCCATTCTTTGGGACTAAGGAATCAACTAATCAGATCATAAATACAGTTTCTTCTGTCATCTTTCAAGATCAGACCTATACGCAGAATAGTCTGAGTGGAGTCATTTAATGAAAGGTAATCACTAACCAAAAATGTCTCCCTAATACTACCTGAAATCCACGAATTAGGGATTCATTTGAGTTAAAAACAAACAAACATGATCTTAGAAAGGATAACTGAGAAGAGACGTTGCTCTTGGGCTCTGTGTTAGGAAAACAATCTGATTAACCTAATCTACACAAAAAGAACAGCTTTTGGTTTGATCGGGGCAGGGTGGGGAGTGGGTGGGAGGAAGAATAGAGGATAGAAAATCTGTGAGGTCATTTTGGAACACAGTATATTTCCAAGGAGAAATCTAGGGAGGATTGGAGAGAACTAAACAACAGAATGAGGGCACTAGGATCCTAAAAGGTAGCCAAGCTAAGAAGTAGAAAAAGTGAGAAAAAGTCATAGCTCAGAGATTTTGGTGAATGAGCTCCAAAGGTTGACTTTACCTTGAGCTATTGCCAAGGTCCTCATTTACTCCTAGACATTCTGCCCAGCCCTCACTTTCTGTGGGGGCATCCAAAATGAGGTGGAATGTACCGAAACCCGGTAGGTAAATGTGGCCAAATGAGGCTGGGAGTGACAAATGTAGAGCTGAAGCACAGGAAGAGAAGGTTTCAAAAGTGGAGCCAAAAGAATTGGAATCCAAAATGGGATCCAATTCATTAGAATTAGAGGTGTTTGGAGACTTTTATGTTTCCTAGCATAAATTTTATTCAAATTGTTTATGCTGGAAATTCTGAGTGTGCTTGGGTCAAAGAAATACGTGATCGGCAGCCACTATTTAGAATTCACCAAGCTCCAATAAAACTGCTTCACTTGAGCTCAGAAAATGAAAACTGCAATAAGGCAAAAATTTGTAGAAACACAAACAATGAAAATTAGTTTCTCCATAGATGTTTCCAAAACATATATTACACTAATTATTTTCAAAAGTCCTTCAAGCCAAGGGTAATACATGTGTTTAGAGTGAAAACACTCAACAGTAATGGTGCTGCCTCCCCACCACCTTCATCTGCAACCACCACTGCTCATTCCTCTCTCAGGAGATGTCCAGTCCTGGTGAGAGCTTGTCCTGACAAGGCATATTATCCTCCTCTTCCCCCCACAGAGCCAGTAATGACCCTTTCAAAGTATACTAGCCCCATTTGCATCTGCTCATCTCTAGTCTCCTCCTCTCAATTTAATGGCTTCTTAATCTACTATGGGTGTGTGTGTGTGTGTGTGTGTGTGTGTACATATACATGTATAAAATTTCTAATCCTTTTCTAGACTGCATGACCAATCCCACCTTAACCCTTCCTAACTCACTCCCACTCCCCGTCTATTGATGTGCCAGTGGCAGTGGCTCTCTGGAGGTTGATCATTTACCTCTCAGACAGCTGAGCCTCCAAACTTGGTTCGATCTTTCTAATCTCACGCTATTTCAAAGAGATTTAGAAAAGTTATTTCAAGTTTCTTATTATTTACTTAGATGAAATATTGAACACTTCCATTCCAGTCTGTCCCCATGTCTCCCTCATAACAGCCTCTCCACACTGTTTAAATTAAGGCCAAAGTTAACAAAAGTTCCCTACTCCTTTCCCCCACCTACCATTTCTTATTGTTTTCCTCACCTGTATAGCAACCCTAACCAACACCGTTAACTGTTGTTATAAAAATATGGTAATGGCCCCAGAATTTGAAAATTATAGTGGCACTTTCACACTCGCTAAAATCCATGCTTCTTTTTCTGCATCAATTATTCTAATATGACTCAATATCCCCATTCTTTAGTGACTGTCTCTTCAGCTTTACACATTGTAGTCTCCTCCTTACAGCTGGCCAAGTCCCAGCATCATTCTTTGGCAATCATTGTAAGCCTTGTTCTAGCTGTCACCATTTGTTTCAACAAATGTTACCATACAGATAAGCTCTAACCTTGTTCTCCTGAGATTTATGGCACTTCGTTAGGCTAATAGCACCATTCAGTTACATTTATACAAGTACCTGACCTCACAAAATGTTTTCATATTCATTTTCCTCTTATCAGAGCCTCTTAACAACCCAGAGAGGTACCATTATTCTTCTCATTTTATAGATGAGGAAACCAAGATTCAGCAAATTAGGCGACTTATTCAGAGCCAAGCAGATACTTAAATTCTACAGTCAATACCCTAACTTCTATGTTCGATCCTAACTCCTTCCCCATGCACATTTCTGAAAACAAATGTTGCTGCCCAGCAAGCCCCACACCTCTGGTGTTAAGTGTTACACGGGATGCTGCAGGCCCCGTGACAGATGCCTTGGTCCACATCAATATTTTTACTCTATTTTCCACTCGTAGCACCAGGTCTTGACACACAAACTCACCCCTCCCAATTTCCCACAGAGCTCTACTTCTCCCAAGTTAACCAAGTTCTTTTCTTCTGCTCGGATCATAGTCTTGCCCCTTCTCCAGTGATATCCACTCTGCCAGGAGAAAGGAAGAAGTCTTCCTCTCTTACTCGATGACTTACTCACTCACACTCTTTGGTTCAGCAGCCACAAACTCCTAACCACAAACTCTGTATAAGTGTAAACTTATTTATGGTCTTGGATCCATGCTCTCTGTCCTTCCCCTCTCCTGCCCTGTTTGAAACTATCCATTTTACAGTGTAACCTCCTGGCCCAGAAGGCTCTATTTAGCCATCTGTGGGTACCACCCAACATAATGCTTTGCATTCAAAGACACATAAACATTGATAATTATGACCTTTTAAAAAAATTATTCCTGTCCTTGATCTGAAATAATAATAGAAACCAGCTCCTGAAATCATTAAGAGCATTATTTACTTCACTTCGGAGTTTCTGAGCAGGAATTAGCTTAAAAGAGCTGTAAAGTGAAAGACAAGGGCACATTTGTTTACATGCAGTCTCTAAGGTATAAAATGAAATACTGAATAATTTGTTACTAGCTTTCCACCACCAACAGTCCAGCTCTACTGCATAGCAAGGTTACCCTGGGTAAGAGGATCCTAGTTACCAGCATTCTCATTACAAGGAGGAGGCAGGCCATCAGCTATTCCAATTGCACATGTGCTCTAGAAAAACAACAGATGGCTGCATATTACCTACCGGTTTATCCTTGATGGTGGGGCTTGACACACACAGGTATAGTTTCCCATCTTCTTCTAGGCAGGCATCTATCAAAGCTTGTACTGAGCTCTCCTCCTGGAACAGCAGAAAGGCATAGCCTTGGGGAGAAAAGAAAAAAAAAAAGGGTAGGGGAAGAAATCAGTAAATTAAACGCAAAGTACTAATTAAAATTTTATCTCTTGTTTTACTTTGGCTTTGGCAAATTCTGACTGAAATCTAAACACTTGAAGTGGGAGATGGGCAAGTTATAGTCACTGAGACTCTCATGTGCCAGGCATTGTATTAGGTGCTCTACAAATACTACCTTGCTTTAGGCTTGCAACATGCTACAACATGGATACACCTTGAAAACATTATGCTAAGTGAAAAAAGCCTGGCACAAAATACCACATATTGTATGATTCCATATATATGGAATGTCTAGAATAGGCAAATCTATAGAGATAAAAAAAAAAATAGATTAGTGGTTGCCTAGGTCTGGGGTACTGGAAGGAAGAGGTACAGATTTTCTTTTTAGGATGATGAAAGTTTTCTAAAATTGATTATGATGATGGTTGCATAACTCTGTGAACATACTGAAAACCACTGAACTATATATTTTAAATGGGTGAACTAATCAATAAGGAAATAACATCCTTAAATGATACATTAGAACAACTGGACATAATCGACATTTACAGAGTCTTTCATCCCAAAACAGCAGCTTATACATTCTTCTCTAGTGCACATGGAAAATTCTTAAGGATAGACCATATGCTGGGACACAAAACTGGCCTCAACAAATTTAAATAAGACTGAAATCATACCAAGCATATTCTCTGATCATAATGCTTTGAAACGAGATCAACTATAAAAAGAAAGTGAGAAGAACCACAAACACATGAAGAATAAACAACATGCTACTAAAGAATGACTGGGTCAGAGAAGAAAGAAAAGGCGAGATCGAGAGATACATAGAAACAAATGAGAATGAAAATATAACATATCAAAACTTTTGGGACACAGCAAAAGCAGTAAGAAGAGGAAAGTTCATATCACTATAGGCTTATCTCAAGAAACAAAAACAAGCTCAAATAAACAACCTAACATCACACCTTAAAAAACTAGAAAAAGAAGAACAAATGAAGCCCAAAGTCAGCAGGAAAGAAATAATTAAAATGAGAGCAGAATTAAATAAAACTGAGAACAAAAAGACAAAAGAAAAAATTAATGCAACAAAGAGCTGGTTCTTTGAGAAGATTAATCAAATTGACAAACCCCTGGCTAGACTCACTAAGGAAAAAAGAGAAAGGACACGACTAAACAAAATCAGGAATGAAAGAGAAGTTAAAACAGGTACCACTGAAATACAAAGGATCATATAAGAATACTATGAAAAATTAAATGATACCAAATTTAATAACCTAGAAGAAATGGATGAATTCTTAGAAATATACGCTCTTCCTAGACTGAATCATGAAGAACTGGAAAATCTAAATAGACTGATTAGCAGTATGGAAATTGAAATATCATCGTAAACCTCCCCAAAAGTAAAAGTCCAGGACCAGAAGGCTTCACCAGTAAATTATACTGGTGAAGATTTAATACCTATCTTTCTCAAACTCTTCTAAAAAAATTGAAGAGGAGGCAGTACTTCTAACTCATTTTATGAAGCCAACATTACCCTGATCCCAAAAGCTGGTAAAGATAACACAAAAAAAGAAAACTACAGACCAATATATCTCATGAACACAGATGCAAAAGTCCTAAATAAGATACTAGCAAATCGAATACAACAGCACATTAAAAAGATTATACACCATGATCAAGGAGGCTTCATTCCAAGGGCATAAAGATGATCTAACACATGCAAATAGATTAACGTGATACACCACATAAACAAAGAAAGAACAGAAATTATATGATCCTATCAACAGAAGCAAAAAAGCCTTTGACAAGATACAGCATACATTTATGATTAAAACACTTAATAAAATGGGTATAATAGGAAAGTGCCTCAACATAAGAAAGCCCATGTATGACAAACCCTCAGCTAACATTATATTTAATGGTGTAAAACTGAAAATCTGCCCTCTAAGATCAGGAATGAGACAAAGCTGTCTGCTATCACCACTATTATTCGATGATTTTAGAAGTCCTAGTGAGAGCCATAAGGCAAGAGAAAGAAATCAAAGGCATCCAACAGGGAATGAAGAAGTCAAATTGTCACTTTTTGCAGACAACATGATTCTACATATGGAAAAGCCTAAAGACTCCACTAAAGCACTATTAGAAATAATAAATAAATACAGTAAAGAATCAGTATACAAAATCAATGTTCACAAAAATCCACAGCGTCCTTATACTCTAATAATGAACTTTCGGAAAAAGAAATGAAAAAAAAAATCCTTTTTTTTTGCAACAAAAAGAATAAAATATCTAGGAATAAACCTAATGAAACATGTGAAGGACGTATATAATGAAAACTATAAGACACTATTAAAAAAAATTGAAGAAAACACAAAGAAATGGAAAGATATTATGTGTTCTTGGATTGGAAGAATCGACATAGTTAAAATGATCATATTACTTAAAGCATTAAACAGATTTAATGCAATCCCCATCAAAATCCCAACAGCATTTTTTAAAGAAATAGAACAAAAAAAAATCATGAGATTGGTATGGAAGTACAAAAGACCCCAAATAGCCAAAGCCATCCAGAGAAGAAAGAATGAGGCTGGAAGTATCACTCTGCCTGAATACAAAGCAACAATAATCAAAACAGCATGGCATTGGCAGCAAGAAAGACACACAGACCAGTTGTACAGAATTGAGAGTCCAGAAGTAAAGTCCCGTATACATGGGCAAATAATATTCAATAATGGAGCCAAAAATTTACAATGGAGAAAAAAAAGCCTCTTCAATAAATGGTGCTGGGAAAACTGGAAAGCCACATGCAAAAGAAGGAAACTAGACTGTTGTCTATCACCATACACCAAAATTAACTCAAGGACCTGAATATAAGGCCTGAAACAATAAATTGGATAGTAGAAAACATATGTACTAAACTCATGGACCTTGAGCTTAGAAAGGATTTTATGAATTTGACCTCAAAGGCAAAGGAAGTAAAAGCAAAAATGAATGTGACTACATCAAACTAAAAAGCTTCTGCACAACCAAAGAAACTGTCAACAAGGCAAAGAGGCAACCACCTGAATGGGAGAATATATTTGCGAACAATGCCCCTGTAAGGGTCTAATATCCAAAATATACAAAGAACTCACACAACTCAACAATAAAAAACCAAACAATCCAATTAAAAAATGGGCAGAGGACCTGAACAGACACTTCTCCCAAGTAGACATACAAATGGCCAACAGACATATGAAAAGATGCTCAGCTTCACTAGCTCTTAGGGAAATGCATATCAAAACCACAATGAGATACCATCTCATACCTGTTAGAATAGCTATAATCAACAGAACAAGTAATAACAAGTGTTGAGAGGATGTGGAGAAAAAGGAACCCTCATACGCTGCTGGTGGGAGTGTGAATTAGTAAAACCACTATGGAAAACAGTATAGAGGTTCCTTAAAAAACTAAGAATTGAATTACCATATGACCCAGCAATCCCTCTTCTGGGTATTTTTACCCAAAAAAAAAAAAAACAGAAAACATTTATATGCAAAGAATATATGCATCCCGATGTTCATAGCAGCAATATTCACGGCGGCCAGGACATGGAAGCAACTGAAATGTCTTACGATAGATGATTGGATAAAGATGTGGTACATATATACAATGGAATATTACTCGGTCATAAGAAAAGAAGAAATACTGCCATTGTGACAATATGGATGGATCCTGAGATAATCACGCTAAGCAAAATAAGTCCAGACAGCAAAAGTTGAAAACCACATGGTACCACTCATATGTGAATGTAAAACTGAAAGCAACAAACATGACAGACTCCTGGACATGGACAGTGGATTAGTGGTTACCAGAGGGAAGGTGGGGAAGGGAGAGGTAGAGAAGGGTAAAAGAGGTCAAATATTTGGTGATGGAAGGAGATCTAACTCTGGGTGGTGAACAAACAATGCAACTTATATATACAACTTACTGTTGAATGATACAGTTGAAATTTAATTGATTTTGCTAATGTCACCCCAATAATTTTTAATAATAAAAAATATAGGAAAAAATGGGTGAACTATATGATATGTAAATTATATCTCAATGAAAATTGTCCAAGGCCCAACAGCCAAGCTGGTGTGCTAGGTTACTTCTGGTATTTGAGTGCTCTGTTTTCCCAAGGATACTCCCCTGTCTCATGACAGGGTATACAATCTATAAACATGGCCACTAGCTGGAGGATTTCCATGGATACTTTGTTCCAGCTTTGTTCAGTTTAATTCAGGAAGATTAACTGAGCAACTGATGCAAGTGGGACACAATCTATGGATTATGAGAAAATTTGAGGTGAACGAGACTAGGTTCCTGCTGTCAAGAAATTACGTGGTAGAAGAAACAGACATTTAGACAATTAACTACTTGCTACAAAGCTGAGGGAGACAAGTGAAGATAAAAAGTGCCATGGGAGCCCAGGAGCAAGGACTGATTTGGGAGAATCAGCAATGATGTCAAAGAGGATAACAGACATTCAAGGGGCCAATTCTGGCTCTTGGTGCCACACTGGTATTCATGAATGGCAGCTGAGCAAAGGCCCTTCGTGAGCTAGTCTAAGCCTGAGTATTAAAGTTTCAACCTATCTACAACCCCTCTAGCTTTGCTAAGTCTCTCAGCCATCCCCTCCACTCCCAGCCCTCCTACTGACTTCAGAGGAAACCATCACCAATACAGTTTTCCTCCAGTGCATTTCATGCCAGAAAGATGTAACTGGTGGAAAAGGATAAGAACTCCCATATATTCAGAAGATTCTCATACATCGAACAAAGGTGTTAATCAACTGGCCTTGAAGCAAAGCTCTCCGGAATCCTGGGCGGCACGTAATAACAGTGGCAGTGGGTAACGAATAATGGGTACTTTTAATTTGTTTTTAAATCCTTTTCTCCAAACTCTTCATCTATTATACAGAACATCCAAGGAAACGCAGTAGGAAGAAAAAGATCAACCACTACCCAGCACACCAAGAGTGGCTGATGCAACAGACAAAAGCCACCACACAAGCCCACAGGAATGAGTGTGTAGTTGCATGAGGGAGGCTGCCTATCTGGTTGGACCCAGAGCTGTTTTCTGGGCTTTGCTCCCAGGCCAGAGGAGTTGGAGGATTCAGCAGGTGGCCAGGCAAGAAAAATAAAACCTAATTACAAAAATACAAAAGATAATATATCATTTCTTCATATCTTCTCTCTTTTGGAAACAGTATCAAACTATCACCAAGCTCCAGGGAATCTATTAAAAATTCAGTGTTTTCATTTAATGTGAGAACATTAATTTCACTTGACAAAGAGATGAGTGGGTTCAAAGATGCAAATATCATAAAGAAAAAGTCTTAGCACATGCTCTTAAACCTGCCTCACCAGGTTAAATCCTGGTACAGATCTTCCACAAGGGGTATACAGGATCTTTTGTTCTTGGAGAGGACCCTGTCGGTGAACACTATGCACAGGCACATCAAAAAGGCCTGGGGATGGGGCATGCTCAGAGAGTTGGTGCTTTCTCCAGCTCCTTGCCTCTGGAAGGCCACCAAGTTGAATGTACCTTTCCTGCACATCACTGTGCACCCTATGCCATCTTCCAAATCAAATCCTGTACTGGGTTCAATTCAGGATCAGGAAAAGAAGTGTGTCTCCCCATTGCAGCTGACTAGCTACCACAAATACACACAGATTTTCAGTCAGGACTATCTCACAGTCATAAATGTCAACATTGGCAGTAGACAGTAAAAACAACTGGAGTCACAAGTAAAAGCCTGCTACAATATTATTACTGAGAAAAATATCTACAACTTATTTTCCTTTCCTAGGGAATGGCCAATAATACTTTGCCAGTTTCTTCAGGATGGCTCTTTTACAACAAATCATCTCTAGTCCCTGGTCAGCAAGCTACCACTTTCAATAATGACAATATTCTCTAAGCACTACAGATAAGGTGTATGACTCAAGTCCAACAATTTCTTTCAATTCTACTTCCTACTCCAGGCCTTCCAATCAAAACAAAATCTGCCAGAAACATCCAAACTAACCCTTGAAAACAATTTTATGATACCTTCACCTACTAAAACACCTTCTGATACCTCAAGGTCAAGCAAACGAAGATGATAATAGAAATCAGAGAATTAAAAAGAAAATCAGGAAGACTCCTTCAAACACATTTCCCTTTGATCTTTAGAAATTTAAGGTCTAAGTAAACGAAGTAGAAAAATATCCCTTCAAGAATAACAAAGTCAATGTGAGACAGAAATTAAATCAATGATTTACTAAAGGGCAAGTTCCAGATGGTACTATGTAAAGGTTCTGGACTAGGAGTCAGAAGGTCTGGAATTGGGTCTAAGTCCTAACATTTACTAGCTGAGTGGTAATAACAGCTAATAGCTAGCATTCATTGAGCATCTACTATGCACCAGGCACTATTCTAAGTGCCTTATGTGTATTAACGTGTTTCATCTTCACACATACTCTGTGAGGTAGGCATTATTTTAAATTGTTTTACAGTTAAAGAAATTGTACAGAGTGATTAAGAGACTTGTTCAAGGTCACCAAGTAGGTGGTGGAGCCATGAACTTAAATTTATTAACAAAGCTTCTGAGTCTTGGTTCTATCCTCTGTGAAATGAAGAAACTAAGTATTTGTCCTGATTATCTTACAGAGATGTAGGTTGTGAGACAATATATGTAAAGGTGATTTGTAAACCAGGATATCATGCAATTTTTCTTTTACTGCATTTTCAGTTATTTATGTGATATGTAAAGTTGTCATTTTGCATATATCTCATTATAAGAATTAGAGTTAAAATTAATAATATATACTTTCTACTTAGCATTTGCAAGCATTTGGTGAATAAAGGGCAATAATCTAGATACTAAAGAAAATAATCTTAAAGTCATTTGAATGATAGGATGACTATTACTGTAAACAAGCAATCAAGTGACTGAATATTTGCTTTCATATATCATTGGCCATTTCTACCAGGAGAATTATCAGATGTGGTATTATTTGCTGATTTTAATACATTCTTTAAATAAAAGCCTGTTATAACTATAAATTAATCTCATCAAACTGTCCCTATGATGGCAAGTTCTTCTATTAGTTTGAAAGGAATTTAAAAAACTTGGCCAAAAAATTATAAACTCTGTTCTCCCTTGCCCTGTGAGCCAGTAAGAGATAACAGGATTATAAAACTCCTCAAGCTTCAGAAATGGTGACCTTGTTTCCCAAGTACCTGAGGAGTGTGCGGGGACTTCAGAGGTGTGGTGAGCTATGGGAGGCCCTCAACTCAGAGTCGGTCTGTGGGTGGAAATATGAGCTCTGGGGAAGCAGAAGGAACTCTTGGCACTGTCATCATCACGAACCTGGGTTACAGGCAGGATGGGTGGCAGAACTGCTTGCTTTTCCACTGGTACCAAATAGACTGGGGGAGGAAGGGCAGAACAGTGAGGGATTTTTGGAGGCCTGGATTGACCAATGTACTTCTCTGGGGTAGAGAGAAACAGGAAAATATTAGAGGGGGGAGTGCTAAATTGGGATGATTCCATTTTATTTGGCTAAGGTTTTGAACGGAAAATTTAATTAAAAGAATTTTTTCCTCTTAATACCTAAGAACACGTTGAATATAACAACCTTCAAAGTATTCTTGGCTACCTTTCAAAAACAAAGCTTCCCGAGTGCTTAAATACATAAATTTTTATGTTATAATTTTTTACACTGATCCTTAGTACAAATAACAATCACCACCAACTTCATCACCACAAACACTAGTTATTAAGTGCTTACTATGTGCCATATAAAAAACGATGCTTATTGGTTTTCAGTGTATTTTTAAGTTTTATTTAGAATGAAGGCTCTTAAGGGAGTTAAAGAGCAGATTTCACTAAATTAAATAAGATTTTAATAAAATAAATGTTACCGTCGCAGTAATAATTAACTTAAGCAAGAACTGTGAATATATCCTAAAACCATTGGGTGAATTTGGGGAGGGGATACACACTAGTCACACAATCTTCAAGTATCACTTCATAGGTCAGTATTGCAATGGGAGGAAAAGATATTTTCTTAATGGAGGAATCTGGCAGGTAACACCATAACAAAAACGATCAAACTGAACATCACCACCACCAATAAACTGACATCACTGGGCGGCTTCATCCTGTACTTCATCCTGTACATCCTTCTCAGTGCAGCATACCATCTACGCAGTCTTCCTGCTAACAGTGCTTCACCTGAATCTCATTTAGGGGAAATAATCAGATAATTCCAAATTAAGTGAAATTCCATAAACATCTGGCATGGACTCTACAAATAATACAAAAGACAAAAAGCTTAGGAAACTGTCTAAATCAAGAGAGTAAAGAGATTCAACAACTAAATGTAAGGCTAGACTTTGAGTGGATCTTGGATTAAAAAAAAAAGAAAGCTCTATAAAACATTACTGGAACAATCCGGCTATTTCTTATTCTCAGGAGACATGCTACAGTATTTAAGAGTGAGGGGTCTTGACGTCTACAACTTACACTCAAATGATTCATCAAATAATATACATGTATATATACACATACAGACAGAAAAGAGAGAAAGTAAATGTAGCAAAATGCTAATGATGGGTGAATCTAGAGGATGGCCATATAGGTGTTCACTGTACTATTCATACAACATTTTTGTAGGTTTAAAATTTTCAAAATAAAAAATTGTGAAAAAAAAATTAAAAACCATAAACTCTTTCTGGAGAAGAGGGTTATATACTCTCCTATTCTCTAAAGGAGGTGTAGGGTCTTTTGAAAGACCCAATAGCTCTTAAAATCAACTAATGTTCTTAGTGATTTACATGTTTCAACATCAACTTCGATGGGAAAATAATTCCAGCTAATAGAGCTGTGCCCTGAACTGCAGCTGCCTTCAAAATATGGTGGCTGACTGAGCAATGGCCAGTTTCTGATTAAGTGAGAAAAGTTCCAGAAGGAAAGATTCATGATCTGCACACAGAAAGAGAGAGAGATCTGTCTCTGCACAGAATCCGGGCTCCCTGATTTCCTATGACCTTCCTAGAGAGACCTGAAGGGCACCTCTCCAGCCAGAGCTGCCTGAGTTCAGACTTTTTTTTTTTTTTTGGCACAGGAAGTCTGTTCCAAACATTCTCTCTGACCTTGGCTTTCAGGTCAGAAGACTTACCTGGTTTGCCTCAGGAGTCTTTGTCTTTGGATTCAATTCAATAGAACCAAAAATATTTAAGAGGTACAAAGGCATGATACTAGGCACTGAAGCTACAAAGATGAATAAGCCAAGCAAGAACCCTGCCCTGGAAAAATTTAACCAGTAAATAAATAACTAAGAAACAACATGAAAGTGCTATGTTGGGGGTATATCCTACACAACACTGGTGAGAGACAAATAGAACACAGAGGTGTCCAAAACCAGGGAAAGCTATAGTGCAAAGGCCATATCTGAGCTGGAGGAGAATTACTTTTCTAGGAAGTAAGGACATTCCAAGTTCAGCAAAGAGCACAGGTCAAGGCATGGAAGGGTCAAAGGGCTGGCACATTTAGGAAACAATGAGTAGAGTTCAAGAGAGTGTAGGATTGAGGGCAGTGAGTGAGAAGAGATAAAGCAGCTCATCAGCCCCTGCCTGCTGCTGGAGAACACTGCAGGTTTCTAAACTGGATTCCTTATTCATTTTTCTCTTGAATGAGAATATCTGATCTCCAAGACTTAGTGAACACTTACTGTGCACCCTAGGGACTGCAGGGGAATACTGACATGATCAAATCCTTATTCTCAAGGAATATATGAGCTAGTGCAAGAAAGTCATGAAGAATAAGTATATAAAGAACTCTAATCTAGAAACAATGCATTAAGGATACTAAGAAGTATCTTTTAAAATGTATTTTTTTAAAAGTTGAACTTCATAGAAAAAAAACAGATTTTCTTTTTCAGTGAAGACATGGATAGAAAAATCTGAGACGACTTTCTGTAGGTGGTGGCACAAGAGCCAGATATTATTTAGCACCTATTAAGCCTTAATTGTATGACATAGGTGAAAAAATGACGAACATTCCAAGGGAAGGAATTAGCCTAAGGTAAGATGTAGAGATGGTTCTGCAGGTACTGCTCAAATCCATGGATGTCTAACCATTCCCATTAGATTCAGAAATAAACATATTTCTTTGATTATACTTACCACATAGTGCTGAGGCTCAAACACTGTGGTTCGAGCCTGCTTTATGTTTTCTATTACACTAGTAACTTTCTTTGTGGGCTTGTTACTTGGCAGGCAGGGATGGGGGAAGGTAGGAATGGACATGAAAATAAGTCTGATGGATAGAGCCACCTCAGAGTTGAAAACTGGCAATCTACTTTCTGGGTTCTTAGAAAAGTCCTGCAGTCCAGGGCAGTGACCTAGGCATTTGAGCTTAAAGTCTGTTCTTTTGGCATAACCACACATTCCCTATATAACGAGGTCCTTGTGAAATCTGCCAACCTGTTTGTTCTAGTCACAGTCAGTTCTATCAAGCTCCTGACCAAGAAAACTGAAACCAGACTACAGGTGTGGGAATAAAACTGGTCAAACTAGTCAGGCAGTTTTATTATTACCAAGCATTACATTTTCATCAAGGGGAAGGACATTAATATTACTTAGCACCTATTAAGCCTAGTACTGTGTTGGTAGATATGTGTACTGTCTCATATAATCCTTTTAATAACTCAAGTAGTATTAACTCTGAGTAGTATTAACTCAGATGAGTAAACTGAGGTTCAGAGATTAAATAATTTGCTTAATGTCATATAAGTAGTAGCTGCTAGTGACCATATCTGAGTCCACAAATACTTAGCTCTTGCCCCATTGCTTGCTGCTGTCTCTCATTTGGCATCAAACAAGTGGCGAATTCTACATTTTAAACCAGCAGACACTTCCCTACACGTGACACTTTAGCCTTGCTTGTACATTGCCTGAATTTTGACAATCTAATTTCTCTTTCTCCTTGCACTTTAATAAACCTCTAATGAGTTCTTAATGCTACTATCAATGAGTTTTCTCTGTGCCACTGTTTCCCCTTCTCAAGACTAAAGCTATCCATTCTGTTTTGAAAGACAACCCAAGTCTTTGCTCCCAGCTTTCAAAACTTTGCACCAGATCCTCTCAGTCAGCTTCCCACTTCTAACTCTCTCAACTGACATATCTTCTTGGTCTCCCTTGCTCATAGCCTTAGCCCTATCCAATTCCTGTCAGCAAGTCCTGTTCCAAGCTACATCCTCTTCTAAAACATTCTCTCTGCCGCAGCCTGCCAAATTTGCACCTTCCATTTCACTTCCTGAAATCTACTCCCTTGCAGAGAAAGTTCTCATCAGAGATGGTTTTGGCTTCTCTCCCTTTCTAGCACCTCTGCCTGGGCATAGCATAACAGGTACTTCTGGGACAGGTTACAAGATGTCTCTGATGTTTATGTGGCTGCTCAGGCTTTGTCCTGTGCCCTGCAAATTCCTACTGGCTACTCCTTTTTATACAGTCCCTCAAACCATAAATGCTTTGAAATCGAAGACTGACTTTTATAGTTCATTTTCAAAACAATGTAGATGAGACAAGTAATAAAACAATTTAAACTGAGGGTATGCTAAGCTTTTAAAAGCAACAATAGGATGCTGCTCCACCTATCAAAATAAGACAAAACAAGAAGCCACTCTTGTGGCTCTGCAGTGCAGTTCCCATGTTTTTACAAGAAAATCTTTCCTGAGAATGAAAATTTCAGTTGATTAAATATGAAAATATAGGATTCACCGAAGAGTATGTGTACTATAAACCTGCGTTCAAAGGGAGTGGGTCAAAGTATTACTCAAAAGCTTACAAACTGCAAAAGGTTAACTACTGACTAAATCTTTTAGCTTCCCTACTTGATCGGTTTATGTAACTCAAAAGGTGGAAAAACTTGGAATCTGGGCCTAAAACAACACTGACTTATTTCCATTCAAGTTATGCTACAAGGGAAAAAAATTTGAAGTTTGAAAACTTTCCTTTCAAAAGCCAGATTTAGACAAACTGAAGGAAAAAGAAACAGATGCCTAAATCCAGCCCATTGCAGCTTCACAATGACCTATTTTTGTCCACTTAAAGTAGATACCTCTTTCCTGTTCTTCAAACAGTATCTCCTTAGCTGGTTGGCTCAAAGTTGATCTGATCCCGCATGGCCTAGCTTGTGCCAGATTCACGAAACATGCTGGTATTGCATAAACTTCCACAACTGCATGACCTAGGTGACAAGGACCAGCAGTCAAGCCAGCCTGGAAATATATGATCACTAGTAGAAATAGCCACTCAGAAGTACACAGTTTACTCAAGATGGGTGGGAATTATCAGAGCACAAGGCATGGATCACTTTTGCATATATATGCATGCCTGTTATTGTTACCGTCTGTCTAGATACTGTGCTCTTGGACTGCCAGAATTGAAGCTGGCTGCCCAAGAGGGCTGAGGATGACAGCCTCCTCCATTCCACTGCCAGCATTGCTGACTTCTGAATACATTTTCAGAGCCACATGGCCAATCTCCCGTCCAACATCTGCAGCTGGCTGCTATCCTTGCCTTTGCCCCAGAAGTCTCTGCCAACAGCGGTAGTGCAGCTGTGCTTACTGCTCAGGAGATGCCAATTCCTCTCCTTGGCCCTAGCCCCACCACAAAAGGTAAGACTACTGGCAGTATCAAGAGCAACTGCTTAGTACATAACCATGGATAGAAGGCTCAGAGTGGGTAGACATTTTTTTGTACCTCTATTGACTGCAACTTTGTATGTGGGCTATTCTCCCAGGAGGCAATGAAAGAGGTTATGCTAAACATATCTAACATCATAGGAGCTTATCATGCCCAATTTATCTTCCTAGCTGCCACATTCATAGCCCCATATTCGAGGAAGCAGAATTAAGCTGTTTTCTTTTCCTTTTTTTTATTAAGCAGTCAAGGGTTAAAGGGCCACTATCATTAAGATGGCCTATGTCATAGCTAGGTATTAAAAGATGAACTGGCCAATCAGATTCCCTCTCTCTGGAATTCAGCTAGAAATATGAAAACAATTGGCCCACTGGAAGCACAAACAGAGAGGAGCACATATGCAGAGAAGAGCTGAGTCATAATAATGGTGTAGCATTACAATAAAGAATTAACAGCTCCTACTGTTCAAATCCCTGGAGCCTGCTGTCCCCTAGCACAGTCTCATGACACCTGGTTCTATCATAGCTCCTATTTTTGGGCTTTCCTTGTCACATATAACTACATCCCAAATTTGAGGTGGCACAAGAGAACCTCCTATCCTTGTAGTCAAAAAACTCAAATACAAAGCAGTGCCCTCATGTCCAGAAATGGTGTGGCGTCACCCAAGATGCAAAATTCCATGCTTAAACTACAGCTAAAGTACAGCTCAGACCTACAACCTCATTTTAAACCAGCTCTTGGAAGTACCACAGCTATTTGAGTATGAATAACTGAATAGAAGAGTTCAGGATAAAGCCAAGGACCACTTTCAATTTGAAATAGCCATGAAAGTGTACCATGGGTCATATAGCTTAAGATGCTAATTTCTATATAAAATATAGTCTTGTAAATAATGGCATAATTTATCATATTATATAGTTTAAACCTATCTTCATTTCCCACAAATGATACACACTAGTAAAACAAATAAAAACAACTTCTTTTACAATTTACCAGGTAAAATACTACAAAAGCTGTGAGCTCTTAAGAAAAGACACTTCATCTCTTTGTGTCTTAGTTTAAATTGGGTTGATTGAGATAATCTTTAAGGAACTTTCTGGGTCTAATATTTGATGGACTCTATTCTTTCAGCAAGTAATGAACTCATCATTTGCAAAGATAAAATTCATTCATTTAACAAATATCTGAGGGCCAGTCACTGAGGCAGGTATGCAATGTACTGGGTATATAGCGGTGAACAAAACATAAAAAACTCTACTCTTGGCTGGAGCCTGTTCTCATTGACTGACCAGAGTACGCGAATTCTCTGCTCCAAGCCCGACCAGACTGCCTGATCCCAGCTTTCAACTCTTTGAAAACACTAAGAATAATGTCCCTGCATCAATTTTTACTAGAGCAAATCACCTGTCACGCCTGGAATAGGGATAGTACTCAGATTGCCTTTAGTTCCAATAATCATGAAGTCCACCTCTATAAGAAGAATGGGAGCCAGTGAGTAAAAGCTCATGAACTCAAGGAGCAGAATGGACACATCATAGGTATCAACTGGGATCCCAAGAGCGACCGACTGCATCGTCACTTGTGAGGCCGACCACAATTCCTATGTCTGGAGTCAGAAAGATGGTGTCTGGGAACCAATACTGATAATCCTGAGAACTAATTGCACAGCCACTTTTGTCAAGTGGTCATTGCTGGAGAATAAATTTGCCGTGCTAAGTGGAGCATGACTCATTTTGTTTGTTACATTGAGTTCAAAAATGACTGGTGGGTAAGCAAGCACATTAAAAAGCCAATTCACTCCAGTCCTCAGCTTGGATTGGCATCCCAACAATGTTTTGCTGGCAGCAAGATTATGTGATTTCAAATGCAGAGTTTTCTGCATACATTAAAGAAGTGGATGAAAAGCCAGCCAGCACATCCTGGCACAGCAAGAATTTGGTGGCAGCAGCACTGGTGGCTGGGTACATGGGGTCAGCTTCTCTGCCAGTGGGAGCTGCCTGGCCTGGGCCAGCCATGACAGCACCAGGTCTGTTGCCAGTGCCTTAAAAAGCATGCAGGTCTCAATTCTGAAAACAGAGTTCCTGCCCCTTCTGAGTGTATCATTTGTCTCGAAGAATAGCGCTGTAGCTGCTGGCCATGACTGCTGCCCAGTGCTCTTTAACTGTGATGACCGCAGCTGCTTGATTTCCGTCTCCAAGCTAGACATTCTGAAATTTGGCAGAATGTGTCTGCCATGGAACACTCTGGCAACGGGAGGGCCTGGACTGAGGACCATAATACAGCGTTGGAGACAATGCACCAGAATAGCAGCACTCAAGAATCTATTTATGATGTGGACAAGCAAGATTGTCTCAAATTTTGCACTACTGGCATCGATGAGGCCATGACGATTTGGTATTTCAAGACCTTAGAGTCGTCTATCTAGGGACTTCGGATAATGTGAAGCTGAGTGAGCCTCCCAGATCCAGCATGACAGACTGACAAACTGCAGGATGGCAGCTCTGACATTTGCATAATGGTGAAAAGAGCCAGCTACAAAAAAAAACACTGAAGACATATCGCAAAAATGTCTGTGTGTTTTTGTTTGACTATAATTGGTGAAAGTGTTGGTTTTATAAAAAACAGCAGTGATTGGGTTTCGTTTCGGTTTGGGGTTTTTGTTTGTTTGGTTTTTGTTTTTGCTATTTAATTCCATTCTTGACCAAAGCTTCCCTTTTAAACAGTTTATGATGGAAATTGTCACACTAACTTAAAAGAAAGGGTGGAGAGGTATATAAAATGCTAAAAAAATTAAATAAAAATACTGAATGTTCAAAAAAAAAAATCCTACTCTCATTAAAACTTACATTCCAATCTGGAAAATAAATAGAAAAATGTAATTTTTTCAAGTTATGTAAAACAGTTTGAAGAAAAATAAAATAAGGGTAAGAGGCATAGAGAGCAAGAGGATAGAGAGGTAGTTATTTTAGATAAGGAAGTCAGGAAAAAAGAAGTACTAAGGCCCTAAGAAGACTTAGCTGACCTCAAGGAATAGCAAAAAAGTGTGGCCAGAGAGAGAATGATGGGAGATGACATCAAAGAACACCCAAGATTCAACAGATGAGACCTAAGAGGAAAAGGTTTAAACACTTAAAAGTATAAGATTCATACTAATGTGGTTCCTGGCCTCTGCAGGGGTCCATTATTTCCAAACATACAGGCCAAAAGGTAAGTCCACAACTGCAGTGTACCATTTATTTGACTTGAAACTTAACCAAAAAAAAAAAAAAAAAAATTGTAGCAGATGTCCAAATTAGCATGAACTTCATAAAGAAAACTGCTTTGGGAAGCCATGCGATAGCAAATCCGGAGCCATTAAGATTTCCATTTCTTTTAATTCTGGTTAAGCTTCTGAAAATTCATCCTCAAGAAAGTAATATGAAAGAAACACCATATACAAGGATATATTTACAGAAGTATTATTATAATAGACTAAATGACCAACAAGAAAGTAAATTATGGTACAACTATAGGTTAGACAGCCTTTTTAAAAATGTAAAAATTATGTAGAAATATGAGAGGTAGGAGAATAGAAAATTGTATGTCTGCTGTTATTACATCTCCCCCCCAAAGATAGATATATAAATATATAAATATAAATATAAATATAAATATAAATATAAATATAAATATAAATATAAATATAAATATAAATATATATATAAATAATATATAGATCTAGATCTAGATCTATAGATCTAGACCTATATATATATAAAGACTGGAAGAAAACAGAAAAATGATGATGGTTGGTTTTGCTGGAAGGCAGGATTATTCTTATTACTTATAAAATGACACATGATCAATGCAAACCAGATTCTCATGTTCTGGTCTTACTACTTTATTATAATATAAAGGCCTAGACTTAGATTAACAACAGAAATTACTGTGATCATTTACTTGACAAGAGAGCCGCACACACATCTCTATTCCATGAAGGACTTCTCAGTAACCCTGTAATACCTGATGGTTCTGACTATTCTTTCTTGATGCTTCTTTTCTTTAGCCTCCACAACAACAGACATACTCCCAGTCCTTCACTCATCCATATCTCCACTGTCATGTTTTCTTCTTCCTTCTGGTTCCTAACAAAATTTATTGATTGATTGTTTTCTCATTTTCTTCTCCCTCTTTTTTATAAGATGACTCTTGAGGGATGTGACCTCTAGTCAGTCTCTTTTCCCAAAGTCCCTAACCACAATTCCAAATGCTCATAAGGAATTTCCTCTCAGAGATAAAGATATACCAAATTGTACATGTCTTTAATCAAATCATTACCACACCAAACTGGTTTTCTCTCTATTGAATGATTCTCCCATTCAGTAGAAGAAATTTTAGCACAATCCTGCCATTGAATCTACAATCATCATGATCTACTCTATCCCTTAGAACCACTGGTCCCTTTCTCCCCTCACTGTAGTAATATCTCAACACTAATTTCTTTGGTCTTCGTGGTCCTTATTACTTCTTATGAGCTTGATTACAGAAAACCCCTAAATGGTTTTACTGACCTTGCCAAGACAAAAAAAAAAAAAAAAAAAAAAAAAAAGAAACAAACAAAAACAAATAGAAAAGCCCAAACTGTCCCTTACTAAAAAAACAAAAACCAAAAACCAAAAAAGCCTTCAATGATATCTTGGCATTATGAAAGTATTCAATGTGTATTTTCTTGTTTAATCCTCATAACAAACCCAAAGTAGACACTATTATTATTTCCATTTAAAAAGAGATTTAAAAAGAGCTTTATGAAGATTAATAATCAGTCCAAAGATACTTGCTGTATGGCAAGTAGTGGCACAGGAATTCAACCTAGGTGGCTTACTCAGAGCCTGTACTCTTAATCACTGGTTACCCAGCCCAAGTCCTAGGCCTGGCAGTAAGGCTACCACATAACTCTGCCTTAATTAAAGTCTGCCTTGAACATGCCTACCTCTGGGCTATTCCTGAATGAGAATAGTGTAGTGAAATATTTAAGAAGCTTGGGCTCTAAGGTCAGCCTGTTTAGGCTCAAATCCCAGTCCTATCATTTAACACATGACCATGGACAAACTACCCTCTTCTAAATCTGTTTCTTCCTCTATAAAATTGGAACAACAAGGGTACCTACCTGTGGAGTTGAGAAGATCAAATGAGACTTAGCATAGAAAATAGTAACCTATATATACGCTGGATCACAACGAGTCCTCAGTAAATGTTAGCTATCCTAATTATCATAATTTCAGCCCTCTGAAATTTTTGCCTATTCTTTTCCTGCCTAGCTTTTAAGACCAAGGTCTTACACAGTCCACAGTAATTTGTTCCTCTTCTGGATACCTGGAATGGTTTACTCACTTGTCATTAACCATAAGTTGATCTGTATTTTAATAAAAATAACAATTCTTCATAATACCAACTGTATGCAGGGGCTGTTTGAAGCATGCCACACAGATTTACTCATTTTAATCTTCATTGCAATTTTATGAAATAGGTACTAATATTATCCTTCTTTTGCAGGTGATGAAATTAAGGCACAGAAAGGCTAAACGGCATGTGCCTAAGGTCATATAGTCAATAGGTGGGGGAGCCCAGCGAGTCTATTTCCAGAATCCATGCTTTTTACCATTACAAAATATTTCATATCTGTATTTCCATGTCTCCACTGAAAAACTGCAGCCTTCTCAACAAGAATGGTGCCTTCTCTAGATCACCCACAGGCAAAATACAGACTCTTCCACAGACTGACATGCAACAAATATTAGATGAAGCGATATTCCCAATGCTGCATGATCATGTGTACTAGGACCAAAGTCCTCTGTTTGCATTTATTCTGTTCTCTTGCCACCCCTTTTCAACAACTATCTGCAAATTACCTGTGCTCAAGCTATTATAAACATAATGATGTTGAGTAGTATTCTAAGCATGCCCTAACATTTGGGAGAAGTTCTCTTTCCAGGACTCACAATTTCAGCTCTACTGTGTCAGAACTAAAATGCATGAGAATGCAATCTCAGGAAACTTTTCCTCAATATTTTGATTAGAGTTTGACTTCTTTTAATCATCTAGAACTAAATGCAGGAAACACAATGTAAGACTGCTTCAACTGTATCCATAGCTATTATAAAGTATTTTAAACTGACATTTCTACTGGACCTAACTCCACTCTCCTTCTACCTCAAAGACAAACATTACACAAATATCTTCATGTCTACTCTCTCTGGGGAACTAATTTAGGGAAGGAAAAAAAATCCTACTTCTTCATCATTTTCTCTTCCTTCATAGCATTCCAACCACACTTCCTTCATTTGTTCAAAAATACCAAGCCCTTTTCAAACTCAGTACTTCCCATATGGTACTCCTCTGCTTGGAGCTTGCTTCCCTACATTTTCTAGCCAATTTCTCAATTTCCAGGTCTGCTTAACTACTATTTTCTCAGAGAAGCTCTCTCTATATCTCCAATCTAGGCTGATATCCCCCTTTTAAAGTCTCCCTCTGTATTCTCTATTCTTCCTTTAGAGAACTACCACAGTTTGCGATTGTGTTTATTTTGTGACCATTTGACTATTTTTCTTTTCTTTTCTTTTTTTTTTTTTTTTAATAATTTCTCCTCTTTCAATCCTCCCCAAATTGTTTCACCTGACTACACAGATGTTGCCAGCTCCCCTTAAGAACTGGATCTCTGAAGGCGGGGCATCTCCTCCCACAAGCTCGTGGCGCACACAAGGCCTGGTGCACCTGGGGTATGGTTCGTGGCTCCACCTAAGGCACGAACCCAGGACCTTCTACACGTAAAGCAGATGTGCTAACACTACACTATGAGCCACCCCTGACTGTTTTTCTTATCTCTCCCACTGGACTGTAAGTTCATGAGATCGAAAAGAAATCATAAGGACACACAATCTAATGGCCATACCTTCCTAACCTTCTACGTTCTCAGTGGTGCTCTGAAGAACACCAACCAATTACCTGCTTATGGCCCACAGACAAACTGATCAAGAGGTTTCTGCCTATCTTCAAATGGTTAGTCAAATGCCTCAGTGGTCCTCATGCTGGGGAGAGCCCAGCCTCCATCACCTTCCACTCAGTTGTCCCAAAAACACTTAAGAGGACAGGTGATGTGCCTGGCCACTATTTCTCTATGTGGATTTTAAGTCCTCCACAGTCCATTGAAATGGTGATGGTTTTACAAACCCTACTCCATATCTGTACAGATAGACAGATGAATAAATGATTCTGTTTATTTTATTAGGCATACACTTTCTCAGACTTCATAGTGAATGGTTTGTGTTTTCCTCTCTACGTATATGGAAGCCTAAAATGTATGGCCAAACTGTACCTAATGGCCAACCTAAGGTGACCTAAAGAAAAGAGAGGCATTACCAAGAAGGCATGATCCTGAATTAAAACCTAAGGAATTTAAGGAAAAGTATAAATAGCACAAGGGGGCATTCTTAAGAAGGCACAAAATAGTTTAGGGTGAACTACCCAGATGTTCCGAACATTCAAAGCAATGGGCATGGATTCTAAAAGTTAACTTCAGTTTCAGAATAACACCACATTTCTTTAGGTCCTCCCCAAATAGGTCAATCTTCAGAATTTAGCTAAGAGCAAAACACAACAGGAGTCAACAGTATAATAATTATTCTTCCTCCTTGACCCCAATCACCAGAAAGGCAATCTGCTCTCTGAGGATGCAAGCCTGAGGACCAGAATCAAGAGATCCAAATTCTCTTCTTAGCCTGGCTCTCACTGGTCCATCTCAACATTTAACCTTGGTTGTAAAATAAGGGAACCAGCTCTAATGTTATATACTTCTGTATTATTATGCTGTTATATAGGAGTGGTAGCAAAAACCATAGAGTTTATAGAGCTGCTAAGCTCTGTACTGCTCAGACCAACCCAAACATTCTTCCTTCAATTTTCAGTAATGAATTTAAGGATATTATAAATGGGACATATATATAGAAAAGAAAGACAAAGAGAATGCTGGTCCAGAAGCCATTAGGCATAGGGTATGACTAAGAGAAGTGAAAATATTTATCTTAGAAAAGAGAAGATTTAAAAGAGAGTATGATAGTCTTTTAAGTACTAAAAGATACATGAGTAAAAATTGTAGGGAAGCATCTGAATCAATAGAAGAACAAAATTTAATAATTAGTTAGGTCTACAAATATATCGACTTCTTCTGAAATAAACTGCCTCCTTTGTCACTGGATGTCTCAGAAGCTAAATGAGCAAGAGTCAACAGACCTTCTGCAAAGGGATCTGAGGGCCTGTGACATATTCTGTGACATATTCTGTTTTGTGTGTGTTTTTTTACAATTCTTAAAAATATAAAAACCATCCGTAGCTTGGGGGCCATACAAAAACAGGTAGTTTGCTGATCCCCGTTCTGAAGGAGTGCTGTCCAATGGAAATATGAGTCACACATGTAATTTAAAAATTTCCAAAACCTACATTAAAAAAGGTTAAAAAAAAAAGGCGAGGTTAACTTTAATATTTTATTTAATCTAATATATCCAAAAATTATCATGTTAATATGTAAACAAAATTACTGAGACCTTTTACCATTTTAAAACTAAGTTTCTAAAATCCAGTGTGCATTTTACACTACAACATATCTCAATTTGAATTAGTCACATTTCAATTGCTTTTTAGTAACATGTAGCAGTTCTCGAGAAATTTTACATTTCACTGAGAAACACAAGCGATCAATCAATACTTAATTCTGATTCAAAACCAATAAGGAGAACATGCAATAGTCAATAAATGACTATTGAAACAACTGGCATGCTACCTAGAAAAATAAAGCTGGATCCTTTCTTGTGCCTTAAACCATTATATATTTGAGAGAGAAATGAGATGTTAATATAAAAAGGCAAAATAAATTCAGATGGCCAGTAAAGAGAAAAAAATGCCCCCAAATTTTTACCATTAGGTTGGCAAAGATTGAAAAAGAGTCATATAGCCAGATCCTCAATAAAACTGAGTTTTGTAAATCAGGTACTATTAATGGGAACATGAAACGTGTATGACCTTTCTTAAGGGCAGCTTGGCAATATATATAAACATGTACCTTGCTTCTAGAAATTCACCCTAAGAGGTAATTTTTATGTTAAAAGAGCAAAAAGATGAAAGCACAAAGATATTCACTGAAGCATCTTCCATGAGAGAAAAAAACTGGAAGCAACTTAAACGCCCATCATCAGTAGGACTGATTAAATAAAATAAGGTCATTAACAATAATGTAGATTTCTTATAGAAAGGTGTTGATATTGTTGGGGGGAAATGCAAGTTATTAAACAGCATGTATAGTGTGATCCTGTTCATGCAAAATTTAAAATTCATGAAAATGTATATACTCATAAAAAGATATCAGAAGGATATTTAAATAAAATGTAACCAGTGATTATATCTGAGAGAAGTAGATTTAGGATAAAAGCTAAAATGATTTTTATCTTTTTTGATTAATATAAAACTTAATTTTTTAACTTTAAAAGCTCCTGGAGATAATTAACGAAAGAATGTTAAAAGCAAACAAACAGCCCTCTATTTAATGAATAACTTATTTTCATAGAGTATAAAGAGAGCGGGGAGAAGTATAGGCGACAAAGAAACCAAACATAAAAGGAAGCCACTTGCCTTTCCTGAGTTAAGCTATAATTTGATTCTCGTAAAAGGCACAGAAAGGACAAGTTTTCGACTCCATCTTCTAGGGGTGAATGATGTTACACAGTAATACAGATCAAACAACAATTCCTTAGGAATGAAAGACATCCTTGAAACATATCTACAAACATAAAAAGAAAACTTCCTCTTTAATCTAAAACACTCTTCCACATAAATTCGGGAACATATTCAGAGTTAATATCACTAGAAAAGATCCTTAGATTCTGCAGAAATGACAAACTGTGAACAAGTAATATATTTTCGTGCCCTCCTAAATAATCAAAAAAGCCTACCAAAAATAAGGGAAGCAAGATTATGTGAAGTTTGCTAGTTGGCTCTCCAACAATCAACATGCTTGATACAGACATGGATAAAAGTAATTTCAAATAATGTCATTCGTCAGTCACTAGGTATTCCAAGTTTGGGGTTTATAAGATCTATAAAACCACAGAGCTATGGGATACAAATAAAATTTGACTCAAAATAACTTTTCTTCTCCCATCGCTAACATTCCTCAAAACCCTAGATTCTTTCTCTCAAATAATGAAAAGTTAGCGCAAGGCTCATTCACAACAGACTCACAGGACCTCACTGTCAATAAAATATATGCCATGAAATTAGTGTGTTCCTGAGGGAATAGTCTCCAAGTAAAAGCAGTAGGACACAAAAAGATCATCGACGTTAAATTTTTTTTTTTTTAATTGGGGAAAAAAGTCCAGAGCTATTTCAAGAGTTAAAAGGCTGTCTTTTATTCAACTATTGCACTAGCTGTCCAATAGGCAGGCAGTGGAGACATTTATGAGCAGATAGTGGCAACATTTTAAGTGTATTACCTTTAGGAGGAAAATACGACTTGCTTTCAGCTTTGTGAGGCCAGTCTACGACTAGAGGTCCAAACCTGCGGAAGCTGGCTGTGATCTCATCTACAAAACAAAGAAGGAATCTTAGCAAAAGAGAAAAAAATGTTGCAAATGAAATAGCATAAAACATGTCTTTATATACAAAAAATATTTTAAGTACTATTATCTAAAGCATTTTTACAGAAGGCAAACCTACAAATTGAAATACCATTATTTGGGAGGTACATATGGTTATTCATTTTCAATTATGTTTCTAACTATAATTCATTTTCTCTCACTGCCAATAAACTTGATATAAAGATTTTGGAAGAAAAAAAATCTGACATCAGCTAAGGTGACCTTTCTGTCAAGTATAAAGAAAATTCTAAAGATAAGAATGTTTTGTTTAAAAAAAGGCAAAAAGTACACAAAATATTTAAAATACGCTTTCATTTGCATGACATAATCTCTAAAATCTCTAAGATTATTTACCTTAGATTATTATTATTAAACTAAGATTATATCTCTAAGATTCTTTTACAAATAGATATGATTCTTTTGGTGAGGAGCAGGGAAAATAAGGAGGCAATTCTATTTGGTGATAAGAAAAAGTTAAAAGCCTCTTTCTATCATACTACACACCTTATAAAGTTGTTTCAAAAGTTGTAGTTCAATAAATTTATCTTTTCCATCTGACTTCTGACTCAAAACAAGTTATAATTTGGCTCCTACCCAGGCTTAAGTTACCACTCTCTCAGCCATGATCAAAACTTTGTCTTAAAGAAAAATATAATCGATAGATGAAATTAACACTAGTAACAAGAATAGTTTGGAGGAAAATGAGTCTCCAGCTGTGTACAACTTTAAAGTAGTAAGTCTAAAATAAAACTATTTTTAGAGATTATTCTTTTCTCATTGTGAAAAAAAAATCATGATAAACTACGAGAAATGTCATAGCTAGAATAATGCTGGCAAAACAATGCTGTTTTAATATTTTTATAGCAGATCCAAGGTCTACTGGAACTAGAGTTGTTTTTTCCCCTTAACTCTGTCACAATTTTGTTTCATCTGTTCATTCGACAAATATTTATTGACAACCTACTATGTGCTTGCTAACTGACTTTAGGCATAAGAAAAAAACTTACTTCTAGATTGGTAGTATCTCAAAAATGTTAAGAAAATTTCTAATTAGTCTTCATTCTTTTAAAAATGAGGGAGCTCTTCATTGGTAAGTACCTATATTAAAAAATTAGATGGTCTCATGGTCATGAGCAAAAGCTCTGGAATTAGACTAATTTTGAGTTCCAACTGCACCGTTAGCTAAAAATTGTTTCTCTCTGACCTTAGTTTCCTCATCTATAAAATGTAGTTAGTAGGATATGCCTTATAGCAGGGGTCCCCAACTCTCAGGCCGTGGACCAGTACCAGTCAGTGGCCTGTTAGGAACTGGGCCACATAGCAGGAGGTGAGCAGAGGGCAAGCAAGAGAAGTTTCATCAATATCTGTAGCTCCCCAGTGCTAGCATCACTGCTTCATCTCCACCTCAGATCATAAGGCATTAGATTCTCATAGGACCACCGGTCCCTGCTGCCAAAAGATTGGGAACTGCTGTCCTATAGGATAGCTATGGGGATTAAATGAGATACTGTAATGTAAAGTACTTAGCACAATAATGTGCTTACAATAAAAGTTTCATAAATATTAACTTTCATTATTATTTTAAAATTTATCCCCAAATTAATAACTAGGAAATGGGAAGCTGTTGGGAGATTGCTAAATATAAACATGTATAAACAAAAGACCTGCAGTATACAATCTATTACTGCTCCATCTATTGAATATTTTCATCTCCTGCACACTAAGATATGAATGTCCTAAAGCTGTTTTGGAGAGGAGAGGCAGGATCAGATTACACAAGGAACAAACCTGGCCTTTATAAAGTCATTAATGAATGCATAGTACCTTCATCGATATCAGGAGGAAGGCCTCCAACAAACACCTTTCTAGAGTAGCGTTCTACTCGTTCCCCATTTTGACAGCGAGTGGGAGAACTTAAGCCAGATGACAAGGACTGATCACCATGACTGTCGTCCAGGAAGGCATCTTCAAAGGGAAAGAGAGAAGACCGACCTAAAACAAATGTGGGAATTTCTACAGTTAAAATTATTTTCCTGGACAATGAATGCTTTATTAGGAGCAAAAGTGCATAATAAAGCATACAAAAAAATGAATTCTGAGCTGTGACTTTTTCAAAAGACTAAGCAACTGCAGATCTACGCAAGTTTATACCATTATTTTTGTGTAAAGGTATGTAAGCACAGACATGACTGGATTGATATGAAGAAGCATCTAAAATTGCATCTGTTTTCACTGCTAAAAAATCACTACAGTTTACTCATATAGTCCCTATCACTGCTGCTAAGAGTATCCAGAAGTTATGTAGCCTTTCCCCAGGCATTTCCTAAAATAAATAGAAAAGTAATCTTTATTCAAAGATTTTTATTTGTTCTTTATGGGATGTCAAAGGTTCAGTTCTAAAGATGGGCCCTGATGGCTGAGGAAATATTAAATTTATGACAGAGGCTGATAACTTCTTTGATAACTGGACTAAACATGATCAAGCTTTCCCTGCCATTCCAAGCTCCTCCAACTTGGAAATAAACACCTGTAGTAATAAAAGGTGGGGCAAGCACATAAAAACATATAAATTAAGATGTGGGAGAACAGATGTAGATGTGGTCATGACATTTTTACCCTACTAATCTATGTCATATTTTATATTACTCAAAAAATCTTTTCATGTTAACTCTATAGCCAAATAAAGTCTATAGAGCAAAGGTACCAACCACTCCACATGACTATAAGAAAGATACTAGCAGTTAGTTTTAATAAATGTAACACAATGATGCCATCTGGCATTACAAAATAAAATCTAAGTTTAAAAACAAATAACATTTCCTGTTTGAGTCACTGAGTTCCTGGTAAAAACTTTCCACTAGGTTCCACTCTAAAAATGAACTGTCTTGAGCACTCCAACTTTTGAAAAAAAGAAAAACTCCCCTCTAAAATAAATTCATACACTCTTCAAAAAAAAAGGACAGTGTCTTCTCCATTCAGTCTACCCTGTCTTTATTTCTCTGAAACCTAGGTTCTGCGTCACTATAGCCAACTCTCTGAAACAGAATATAAATAGCCTTAGAAAAATACTGAACATTTATTTCTTTTACAAAAAAAATAGCTACTAATATAACTCTGTTTATTTTATGAAAAACCCAGGTGGTATAAGAAAGGCACTGTTTTGATGTTGGGAGTTAATAAATAAAAGGACCAAAGAATTTTTTGTTCAGTTCTTCCCAGCTTAGCTACAAAGAAACAGAGCAAAATTTGTCACCTCATGTCACCTAGCTTTTTTAGCCTGGCAGGAACAAACAATAGACAGTAAATTTTCATCTTTTGATGTCTGTTTTGATTATTGGGAGAAAAAAATAGATCTGCAGTAACTACAGGCAAAATGAACTTCTCAAAGACATCGAGAGACATTCTCCTACAGCTGTCAGGTTTCCTTTTCATGTAGTCCACATTCAGTGAATTATGTGTGTACTCTGTGACAGGCACATACCTCAATCAGAATTTCCCATAGAATGTTCCTTTCCCCATCTCTCACCTTCACCACTAGTAACGTGAGATGCTCAGAAAACAAAAATTGGTGTGGGGGAGGGAGGACTAAGTAACATTGGAAAATACTGCACACCTTTTATGCCCTCCACATTAATAATCCACATTAGAATATCGAAGGCTGGGAAAAGTTCTAAAGTAAAATAAATTAATCTAGCAGTACCTGGATTTAAGATAAAGAAAACTTTAACATACATAACTCAGTAGAAAACACTCAAAAAAAAAATTATCCACATTCCAGAATACCAAACAAATATGATAGTTTTTTGGAAGTCTCTGACAAAGACATCAAGTCTGGTAAAAGAGATAGGCAAATACATGATTATAAAATAGAGGGAATAAGTTCTAAAAGAAGACTTTACCAAGTGACACAAAAGCACAATTTACTATCATTTGGGAGATGGAGCAAAAAGACCTTTAGAGTGATTTTACAGGAAGTCAATTTTGACCAGAATCTTGTGGGAGTGGGTTTCTAAGGTAAAGAACAAGAATCCACAGAGAAAGAACTTTCAAAACAGCTTTTGATCCCTCTAAACCTGACCCTCCAGCACTGCCTGCAATTTCAATAAAAATGACTATTACCCACATCCAAGGCAATCCAGAAATCTAGGCATCATCCCTGACATCTCCATTTCTTTCATACTCTACACCCAATCTATCTTTCACTAAGTCTTACCCATTCAAACTACAAAATAATTCTTCGATCCAGTCAGCTCTCTCCAAGTTTGGTCCTAACACCCCAGCCCAGATCACCATCATCTATCTTCCCCCGGAACTAACGACCTAATGAGTCTATACAATAGCCTGTTCAGTCTATTGATTTCTACCTTTTACCCCACAATTCTTTCTTTACAAAAGCCAAAGTCACCATTTTCAAATATTAATCTGAACATGTAATCACACTCTTTACCCCATCATTAAAACTTCTCAATAACTTTCCATTCCTTTCTAGATAAAGTGTAAACACATCACTGTAAACTTCAAGGCCTCTGCCTCCTTTACCTACATCATAGTGGTTCACTAAACTTCAATTGCATAGATCTCCTTTGAATTTCTCGATTATTTCTCCTTGCCTCAGGCCCTAAGGACAAAGTGTTCCCCCTAACCAAAACAAACACACTTTTCCCAATGCCCTAATTTTCTAGTTAATTCCTACCAGTTCTTCAGGTCTCAGCTGTAAAGTCATTTCCTCACATGGAACTTTCCTGACCTTCTGGATTAGATTAGGTCCCCTTTTCTATCCACCCACAGCACTTTTACGAACACTTTTCCCAATTACAATTAAACTACCCCAACCCCATTAAATTGTAAGCCCTATTAGGAAAGGGACCAATTTAATCTTGTTCACCACTGTATATTCATGTCCTAATAAGGGCACATAAAAGGTACTCAATAAATGTTAAAAGTGAGGAAGCACCCAGGAAAGGCAAACAGAACGTGAAAGACATGCCACTGAAGAATATGCTGGAACACAATATTCAGCTGTGACAATGGCAAGAGACGAGACCATGTCGCAGAGAATTGAGACCTTTTCTATTGCTTCTATTTGTTCAAGCATTACATTCTACACTTCATATTACAATAGAAATAGGAAATTTCCCTATTTTCTAAATTTAGTATTTCATTCTAATACTAGCTTTAAAACAAACAAACAAACAAAACTACACTCACTCCATGGAGGGTCTGATACTCTCATCTAAGCCATCTCCTGTCTGTCAGAATGACTTCTGTAAGATGCTTCTGCCCATGTTATTCCCTCGACCCCAAATCCTACAAATTGCTATTATCACCCCCACCAGCAATTTGTACCCAGTGAGAAGGGGGATGGGGTGAGAGTCTGAAGAAATCTCAACTGTCCAGTTGAGAGATGAGGAAGTCTTGAATCAGAATAGTGAAGAAGGAGAAGTGGATGTTTAAGACATTCTGGAACAAAGAGAACTAACTTTCTGCATGGCCGACATAACCACAGCTTCTCTAGAGTATAATGGCAAAGAAAATAAAAAAGTGGATTATGAGGCACGACTCCCTTAAGAAAAATTGCCTGGAAATCAAGAGAGTCAGTTTCCAGCCTAGGCTTTAATCTGTGATGTTGGACAAAACATTTCACTTATCTGAGTCTCATTTACATAATGAAAGAGTTGAACTAGATGGTTTTCAAATCTTTGAGAGAAGCAGAATTACTTTTATTACACAAAAATCTTATTATAATCCCTACTATACGAACAGATAAAAATACATTTTTTTTGGTATCATTATGTGGGTATCTGTTAGGCATCACAGATTTAATCTGTGTATAAATAAATTCTTGACATCTACCTTAAACCTATTCTTCCCCAGTTCCATTTCAATATGTGGCACCCCAATTCACCCAATTGCTCTAGCTAGAAGATGAAAAACATTTTTGAGTCTTCTTTCTGGTTTACTCTCCATATTCAATTCTTCAATCTAATGCCATTAAAGAGGGTAGATTCTTCCCTCTATAATATTTCTTCCATTGGTTCACTTCTTTCCAATTCCATTGCTATCACCCTATCCTAAAATACCATCATCTCTTGCCTAGACTACTACCATCATTCCGAATTAGACAACCTACTTCTTTCACTCCACTCCAAATAGTAGCCAAAGTGCTTTTTTAAAAACATAAATCCAGTCACTTGACCCTGCTTTAAAACATTCATAGATTTCCTCTTGTACTTGGACCAAGTTCAAAATCCTTACCAGGAGCCAAAGCACAAGAAGAACATATTTCCTTTCTTCTTCCCACTTCATCGTAATATACCCTCCCCCTCTCCCTCCAAGCTCAGCATCATCTGGTCTATTACCTTACTCAAACACACAAAGCCCTTTCTTGCTTCAAGACCTACCCTTGTTTTTGAAAAATAACAGCTTTATTGCAATATAATTTACATTTCATACAATTCATTCATTTAACCCATTATCAGTCACTCCCCATTTTCTGCAAAACTTCTCAGCCCTAGGCAAACACTAGTCTACTTTCTATCTCAATATATTTGCCTATTCTGGACATTTCATAAAGTGGAATCATGTAATATGTGATCTTTTGTAATTTCCTTCTTTCACTTAGCATGTTTTCAAGGTTTATCAATGTTGTAGCATTTATCAGTATTACTTTGCCTCAAACCTCTCAAAATGGCTGTTTTATAATGTCTAGAATTTTCTTTAAAATATTCTAAGGGAAAAAGATAGAGGAATGTATGAAACGAGATTAGCAAAAATGTTGATGATAATCGCTGAAGCTAAGTGACGGGTATATAACTCATTAAACTATTCTATTTTTGTGTGCATTTGAAAATTTCCATAATAAAAAATTATTTAAAGATACCTGTCTTTCTCTACCCTTGGGTTTCAGTTTAAATAACATCTCTTCAGTGAAAACCATCCTATGTTAGAGGGAACCTCTCATTTTTCCTGCCTAGTACTTATCGCGACTTTTGAGTATAAAAATGTTTCTTTCATTTATTTATTGTCTCTTTTTCTCTCCTACTACAGTGAACACTCAGTAGGGAGACAGAACACATCTAGTGACCAGCACAGCATCTGACCCATAGTAAGCACATAAACACTTAATGAATGAAATTAGGGTGAACAGCCCAGAACCCCTCCTTTGTTATTCATTTAGGCCCCTCTCAGAAAAACGTTTTGCAGAGGTGAAAAACTAGTGATCTTATTCTCCTCACCATATCTTGTGCTCAAATTTTCCTATTACTATAAACAGTAACATTTTAGATTTTATAACCATGAACACTCAGAAATTTCTTCAATTGTCCATGTTTCACTCCGGGACTATCCATTCCTTCAGACAACAAAGCTCATATAACCCAGTTTGAATTAGCAGGATGGCATGTTTGTACCACAGTCTCACTGATATAGCTGATCTCTCCTCCCTTGGGCAGGCTTTTGGCAGAAAGACCCAACTCTACCTTTGTACACAAGTTTGTTTTATTAGATTTTTAGAATCTTAGCTATCAACTAAGTCATCCATTAATGTAATAGATTTTTATAAATTAAATATACACAGAAGTACATTTTATAATAGTAAATCCAATAGCAAAGTAATTCTAATCATTCTTTGCATTTGCTCATTTAGATTGTTTAAAAGGATATTTTATATTTCCTTGCTGCTCTTTAAGAAATTTCATTAAACATCAAGAGCACTGCCACAGCCAACATGTTTGTTTATGGACAAAAGTCTCCCAGAGTCCATAAAAACTCATGTAAAATGAAAAACACAACGCATATGTTAATCAGCTGTGCTGCTAAATGTGAGGCAAAGATCTTGTGTGATACTATCTGTTAAACTAGTTTCTAACAAGGACTGCAATTGTACAAGACAACACATATCGGAGCTTGTGAAAGTCAGAATAGTCCTGAAAGAAAATGTTAAGATTCTTTGGTGTCATTTTGATTCCACGAGGTTAAATCAACATTTGTCTACTAGAACACACCTTGAAAGTAAAAATGAGTATCAAAAGGAAAAATAATTGGATATTTAAATACTTTATACTTAATCAATATTCATTTTCAAATCCTGTTCATTCACATCTAATTCTTCCTCCCTACTACTACTGCTTCAACAATACTACTGGAAGCACTTGGTTTGCCAAAGAGTCTACCCTCCAATACTTGTTACACCATCTAAGCCTTCTACTGATGCCCAAGTTCTCTCCTGTTTTCATAATTTGTATCATAAAACCCTCTTTCTAAAGCCTGACATATATGCATCTAGGAGTCTTACCCTATGTTTCAAAAACCATTCATCAGGGCAGCACAGCCCATCTGCATACACTCAGGGTCATATTCTCCAAGCATCTGGTCATGCTTATCTCATGCTTATCTCTTTCTTTTTAGTTAAATCACATACCTAGAATGCCTTGCTTCGTATTCCTCTCCTATCATCCAAAGAGTTCCTGAAATTCTATGTATTCTAGGAAGTTTTTCCAGGTTTATCAGGAGAGATAAAAGAGTCTACTGGCCTAATTCTTGCTGATATATCTCAAAAGCATTACAGATAATTCTCTTTGTTTTCGATTCCTAAAATATTTACCAACATATCTATGTAATATATACAATATAAGTTACAGCAAATCTTAATCATAGGTAGAATTAAAGGACATACATCAGCAAGCTTACTTATGCTTTTTGGGGAAAGTTTAAACTTTGTTTGGAGGAAACAAATCAAGTATTAATATAATCCCTGGTCACACAAACAAATAAGTATGAGGAAATCTGCCAGTTCATCAAATTTATACTATGCAGCGTTGTCCCAGATAAGTATATTTCAGGGAATGAAAGTGGATGAGGCACACCTGCCCCATTCCACATGACTATGTCATTATGTTTAAGGAAAATGACTTTTCTTTTTAAGTTTTGGGAATAGAAAACCAAATAAAAGTACAGAACAAAAATTTTCTGCCTATTCTTTTCTCCTGACAGAGAGTCAACATTTAGTCTTTTAGTGCTCACTTGCGCTCTCTTGCTTTCTCCTCCCTCCCTTCCCCCACCCCTCATTATCTTCTTCATCTACCACTATAAAACTGCAGACTTATTGAGAGCAGGGACCAAGTCATCTAGGCAGTGTTTAGCTTAGCACTTGATGCAAAAATAATTGTGGCTTCTGAAAATGATTGCGTCGAAACTTACAAATAGATATGGGGAGGGTAACACGGAAATAGGAAGAGTATTTTTTTAGGAGTTTAGAAACTACAGGTGACCTTATATTCTTGATGTCTAGTATTTAATATACTATGAATTGTAAAAACAAAATAAGTTTTAAAAATATAATGACAAAGTCTGGTCTGCATAGATGTGAGGTGTTATTTCAAAACAATCCTTATTAATAAACATTTGGTAAGTGCTAATTCTATGTATTACCACAGTGTTAGGCACAAGAGACAACTGTCCTCAAAGAACTTATCTTCAGTTGAAGAGTCGGGGCATACAGAAAAGACAGAAAGAATGCAAAGCAGTATAAGCAAAGAAAAACACTGTCTGCAAGGCCACTTGGGCAAGGCTTCCTGGAAGGGGTAAGGCCTGAAGTAGGCTTGAATGTATGAACTTTGGATTGACCTAAGTTAAGTAAATGAGAGGAAGGATGGACAGTACTTGAAATGGCCAGACAATGGGAAAGCACATGGATTAGTCAGGGGAAGGTAAGGTAGGAAAAATGGAGATGATGAGGCTGATGAAACTGGGAGAAGCCAGATGATGGGGATCCTGAATGGAAAAGGAGGGTGACATAACAATGTGGTATTTCAGAAAGATGAAACAATACAAATGGAAAGGGAAGGATGAGGTCTGAGAAACTAGAGGGAAAAATATTGACAAGATCTGGTGACTGATCAGTGTGTAAGAAGAGCAGAGGCTAGTCCCTGCCATCTACCTTCCAGATGGTGTTCATTTTCCATGTAAAATGTGTCCATTCTCTATTCCTTCCTGAGAGTGGTCATTTTTCTAGCAAGATGAAGAAAAAATATAGTATAAAATAATTTCTAGTAATATTATTTTCTATACTTTAAATTTAAAAATAATTTAGGTTAAAAATATTAAATGGTATTTATTTACATGGTTAAAAAATAATCAACTACACAAATGTTTTTCTTTACCATGATGTGAAAACAAATCTGACAATATGATTCCACCATGAAAAGAGTTTCAATGGTAACAAATACATATTAAGTTCTGCCAATATTCACCAATTCGACAAATATTTACTGTGGGATAAATAATAAAATACTATAAATTTTACATTATCTTCTCTTCAGAACTCAACTACAAAGTCAAGGACAGCTCAGATTAATGGTAAACATCACCCAATAAGCAGCCAAAGACAAAGGTTCTGGACTTGGCTCTGGCTTTAACTTGAGATCACACATCAAGTAAATTACTTCCTCTCTCCTAGCTTCTGTAAATGAGTACCAAAGCAGCTTGCATTTGTGAAATGCTTTTAGTTTACATGAATAGGTTTTCAGAGCTCTCCCATTTTTTATATTGTAATTTCACTAACACTCTTGAAATTGAACAAGATTGGCTTTATTACCTCATAATTTACAGATGAGGATACCAGATATAAGTGATAAAAGCAGTGATTACAACCTAGATTTTTAACCCTAAATCTCATATTCTTTCCACTACATTAGGCTTACCCCACCTACTTCGTAAAATTATTTAGACAAATTATAGATACGGAAATGTTTTGGGAAAGTTACAGCATTATACAAATGAAAGCAATATTATTTTGTTTGAGAATGCAAGCTTTAAGGGAACTAGCACCTATAGAAGTTGGGGATTCCTCTCTAAGAAAAAGAAGGGATTCTTCTTTAAAAACACAAAAATAAGGTAAAGATGTTGGAAAGGGCCCATAAACATGAGGTTCCCTGAAATCGAAGCTTCATTTAGCTTCATGGTAAATCTGTCTCTGGATATAACACAAAAAAATTTTCCAGTCAACCTACTAAGATCAAATATTGCCTTCTGAAACCTAACTTCTGTCTTCTAAATAGTAGGAAAAAGAACACAGTGGAATCAGGACAAAAAAAAAAAAATCATATTCCCTCAAGATCATCCACAATAAACCATGTACCAAAAACTTCCAGGTAAAAATAGTCTTTGCTATGTCCTTATTAGGATTAAAGAACAAATTACCAACTAAAAACAAAAAATAATTATAATGAAAGTATAAGAGAATATTTTCATTAAAATAGTTAATCTAGAACATCATACCATAAAATAACTGTTTACACACACACAAATGTAAACACACACGCACTCATATTTACTCACAATGTCGCAAGCAAAGGATCTCATTAAAAAAATTTTTTACCTCGTCTCCGCCCATAGCTCCTGGCTGCATGTAAACACAGAAGAAAACCATGGGTATTTGTATCAAAATGGTGAATTTAGAAATTAAAAAAAATATTCACACAAACCTTTTTTCTAAGTATTCTCAGAAATAATCTGGAGATACTTTTCAACTTGACTGCAGACATATTATATTAAAGAAAAACCTTTATGAAGCACAAGTTAAATCACAATAACAAGGAGAAATTCAACTAGATGTGGCAGTCACTGGAAAAAGATACAATGGGTACTTAAGTTTCATAAAGATTTATATTGTGGCCCATTACCTATATCAGACATAAACAGAATTCTTTAAAAATTTTTCCTGATTTATAAATAAATCTTCATTTGTACTATATAAGGCCATCAGACATCATGTAAAAAAAAACCTCATTCCATTCTAAATAACTAAAAACTGTAGCCTAGGAAGCGGTCATTCTGAATTTCTACACACACATACACACTATTAGCTATTACACACACACACACACACACACACACACACCCCTGAAACTGTATAGAAATTTTACACATAATTATCTCTTGCTTTACAGAATGTGTTTCTCTAAAAATTTCAGTTAAGTTTCTCAGTCTCCTCATTTACCTTCCGTATGGTATCACAGATGAGGGGAAAACAATATATTTTTCATCTAGAGAGTGAAGTGAAAAAATAGAAAGCGATTAAGGTACTGGGTACAACCCAGGTCATGCTGAAGAATAGAGTACTTTGAAGATTAATTTCTTCTTCAAAACTCAAGGCCCACAGAAAGCATTATTACGATGTTGAAGAGTTAGACTGTGGTATCGTACATATATTGCTAGGAGATCCTGTCATCTAAAATGATTTTCAAAGTAGAAAGTTTCTCAAATTTAAAACCTCAGGTTCTATAAAAAAATAAATGAAAACTGTATTAAATCCATTTTTTAAAGCATAAAATGTCATAATATTAGCTTAAAAACAAACAAACAAAAAAAGAAAACAAGGATAATTTGGGGTTGCATTTGCAGTAGAAGGTAGTAGTAAAGAATACTATTTCTCTCCTAGGAAAAGAATTCAGACTTTTCAGCTAGAAAGTTGAAATATCAGTTCACCAATCTCATCTGTTTCTTTTCTTCAGTCAACATACTCACACTTGCCTACACGCCACTGGCCTCTTCAATTCCCGATTACACAAATATTAAAAAGGATTATCCAGTTCAAGCCCTACTTTCTCCCTAACTCCATCATTAGAACACTAAATAAAAAAAAACCAACCTCTTCTGAATTTACATGGCAATTACTGTTTACAACTCTTACAAGGGGAATGCAATCCAAAAAATAAATAAATAAGGAACTTTTACACTTTTCATTATTTGGAACCTGGAATTAATCTCCCCATAGAATATAATAAATGGTAATTTCCTAGCTTCCCCCCCCAGCCTGCTTAATTTATATTAATATGAGTGAATTAATACTAACAGATAATACTCAAAAAGAGATTAAATAGGTTTTGACATCCTACCACTTATTTCTTTATCCCTTCCTCCATCTTCAATGATGTCAGAATGCCCAACACCTCCAGTGCAAAACCTCTATTTAGAGAAAAAATAAAACATCCTATATTTCGAAATTACTCATTTCTCTCTCAAACAACAAATTCCCATTCTTTCATTATATCTGATTTCTAGCCAGATACTCAACGAATAAGAATCTGATCACAATACTAAGGTACAAATGATTCATCAGACCTTAACACCACTAAAGGATAAATGAGAATGCTGTTCACTCAAGTCTTAAACTGCTAAATATTCAGGTATAGAGAACAGGAAGTAAATATATCCAGATAGGCTTGCAGGTGGAGAGGAGCATCCTGAATTGAGGAGTGGGGAAGAGTTGGAAAAGACATACTTGGGAGTTTTAACCACAGCTTCCTTAAACATTTCATGAATTTTTATAGATTCTTCTCTTTCCATTATAACCAGACAGTAAACTGGTTCATGTCAGCCTGGGGACATTAGGCAAGATGGCATATGGAATAAGCAGCCGATTTAGTGATCTGAGATACTTCCATTTGCTTTTATCATTCTTTGTGGAATTTAATTATGTGTTACCTTGGTTCTAATTTCAGTATATTAGCTATGATCCCTATGATGATTATTATTATAGCAGCTAAAATTTAATGAGTACTTACTATGTGCCAGGAACAGTTCAAAATGCTTGGCACGTATTAGTATCATTAATATACCTCACAACTTTATGACATAAGTATTCTTATCAGACTCTTCTTTCAAATGAGGAAAATGGGATGCGAAATTAAGTATCTTGCCTAAAATGGCACAGCTAGGAAGTGGTGAACTTGGAATATAAATCTAAGTAGTCTAGCTCCAGAGCCCACACTTTTAACCACCTCACTAGATTGTTAAATCCCTAGAGGGCAAGGTCGATATTGTGTACTCCTTTTAATATCCTCTAGTGAACCTGGCAGAATGTTCTGTACCGAGCTGGCATTCAACAAATATGGCTTGTTAGCTGAGTACGCATTCAAGGGAGGGAGGAATACATGCTATGATAGCCTTTAGAATGTAGGCCAACTCTGTTGGTGATTAAAAATTTGCTCATATCAGGGCCATTTGCAAATAGACTAATTAGAGTCAAACTCTTCCCTAAGGGAGAGGTAATGAAATGAACACCAAGAACAGAAATTTGGGAGCACAAAAGTAGTGCTTTCCTCTGAGAATAAATATGACTTTTAAACAAGAAAGAATATGAAATACACAACTTACATGATCCAGCACAAAACAATCCCACATAGGAAAAAAAAAAAGGGAGTAATGTGACTAATTCCATGTATGTAATATATTCTATGCTAGTATACATCTACAGCAGATATAAGATGTAATATACTTTTAAAGTCCTATCTACTTCATGCAAGATCTTTAATTCATGATTATCGATCATCATCATAATTATAGATAAAATTCTTTTACCATTTCATATGTATTAAACAATTTTAGGCCTCATAAAAAATTTACCTTTACTTTTTAGAAGTCAAGGTAGTAGTTATCCTTAGCTAGGGGTAGTAACTGAAAAGGAGCTTGAGGGGGATTTTGTTCTTTATTTAAGTACAGGTTATTATATGGATGTGTTCAATTTGTGATAATACATCAAGCTATATATTTATGATCTGTGCATTGCCTGGTATGTATATTATACTGCAATAAAAACCAAGATGTTACAATTACTTCAGATTGGTTCACTAGGATAAAAGATTGTAAAATTAATGTAGAAAATCCAAATGCTAACATTTTTGTAGTCTTTGAATCATAAACCTGAATAATCCAAAAGTAAAAAGTTAGACTTATTTTAAAAATAAATATAAAAAAGGTTCACGGAGTTGACAGTGGCTATGCCAGAGTTATTCTAAGTTTAAATGATCAATGACTAGTACGTTGTGAATGGCACTCTCATGTTAAAGGTATTGTGCTTTGTTTATGAAGCAACTCTGTAAAAGCATCATCTGTTACTCCTTATGACTTGGCCTGCACTTAGTTTTAAATGGCTGCACTCATACATGTGATTTCCCCAAGGGCATGTTATGATCTGATTTTTTAAAATCTAAACTAATTCTTTAACTACAATGGATTCATCCAAATTTGCTGAACTTTCTCTAAGCAAAGTAACGTTATATATAGATTTCATCATAGAGGCCCAAAGACAGGGGGTCGGGGGTGGGGGAAGATAGTTATTTCCACTCTATTATGGATCAGGAGAGCCTGCACTGTTTCAGAAACTTAAGCAGAGTCTCTGGGATGCTGAATTGATGAAAAACAGATGAACGAGATACAAAGAACTTAATATAACATTTTACTAACTGGCCTGGAAATATCTGTCAAGATGGCCAAAAGTCAACTGTAGGAACAAATAATTAATTTCTTTGCTTGTAAAAAAAATCAGTTCCTTAAAAACACCATGCAAACTTATTTTCTAAATACCATTTTGGTATGTAAAATTAAATTCTATTCGAACATCTAATGGTCCCTTTCAGCTAAGGATTAGTCATGCAAATAAATCTATTGAAGATAGGTTAAGATCTTAAAGTTAGTACAAAAATGTTCCCTTTTTCCTAATTAGACCGCAAATTCCCAAAGAGCAGGAATGATGGAGTTTGTCTCATAAATGTTCTTCCTCTTTGTCTTTATAATGGTAGGTATGATAGCTTTATCCTAATGATTCTCAAATCTGGCAAATTACAATTTAAAAGATCAATTTCACCATAAAACACGAATTTAGCAGGTAAAAATAATGTTTGAAGGGATGCAATACATTGTCACATGCTACATTCACAAAGTATTTGGCTGTTTTAAAATCCCCTCTTTCTACCCTTCTCTTTGACTCTGACAAATTTTTCTCAGAAATATCTTCCATTCCATTTGCAAGGCTAAAAAGTAACACTAAGAATTGACAAGCATAATACAGTTGCTACTGACATACTTTATAAAAGAGAAGAAATACCATGAAGTAAAATATAATAACCTACTGATAATTTACCATGCTCTAGGCATTGTGTGCTAAATGCTAACGTGTCTATTCTAATTCCCAGAGCAACTATCATAATATACATTTCCATAAGGGCAAATCGAGGCCCGGAGAGGATGGCTGAAGCCAGGTTATCTACTAAACAGCAAAGCCGAGACCAAATCCAGGTCCACACTGGCTCTAATGCATTTATTCTTTTTTTCTTTTAAGTTGAGGTGTTATCTATATTCAATAAAATTCAAGCACTGTAAGTTTGATCTATTTTGGTAATAATACAGTTGCATAATCACTACTGTTGTGATCAAGATATAGAACAGTTCATATCCCTAAAAAATTTCCTTGTGCTTTTTTGCTGTTGATCCCATCCTCCAACCCATGGCCCCTGGAAACCATTAATCTGCTTTCTGTTGCTCTTTCAATGACTTCAAATTAATGGAATCAATGTGTTTGACATCCTTTATTTAGCATTATGTTATTGAGATTTATCCATGATGCTGTATGCATTAATAATTTGTTTCTCTTTACTGCTGAGTAGTATTCCATAGTATGGAAATATCACATTTTATCCATTCACTGGTGGTTATGGATTTAATGTGTCCCCCCGTCAAATTCATACATCGTAGCCCCAACCCCCAATGTGATTGTATTTGAACATAGGATCTTTAAAGAGGTAGCTAAGGTTAATGAAATCATGAGGATAGGGCCTCAATCCACTAAAACTGGTATCCTTATAAGTAGAGGAGATACTAGGAGTGCCCATACACAGAGAAAAAGCCATGTGAAGTCACAGAAAGAAGGTGGCTATCTGCCAGCCTGGGAGAGAGGTCTCAGGTCTAACCTTTCCAGCACCTTGATCCTGGACTTCCAGCCTCCAGAGCTGTGAGAAAATAAATTTCTGTTGTTTAAGCCATCTAGCTTATGAGATTTTGTTACAGGTAGTCCTGGTAAAGTAATATATAATCAATGAACATTTGAAAAGCCCTTACTCTTAACCATCAAAATTGAAGAGCTAGTATTTCAAACCTATACAGTCCCCAGACATTCCCTTTACAATTTCCACAAACTATCATCTTCTAAGTGTTTGCTTTCAGTAGCATAATCTAAGATTAATAAAAGAAAGAACTCAAATTTTCTTTTTGTTTTATTTCATTATTACCACAGCACTATTGTTTTCTATTAATCAACATACCTAAAGCTGTTATTTTATTAATTAAAATAAGTATTTTTAATAGGTCTTTTTGTAAATAGGTCAGAAAATCCAATTGTCATTAATAACATATGAAACTGTATCCTGCATTCTAAACAACTACACTTTTGCAACATTCTGCTTCATTGCTTACAGAACCTTACAGGAAACCTATGGATCTTTAAATCAGTCTCCCAAACAGCATAGAAATTACTTCTGTAAGCAACATAAAGATGCTCTACCCGGTTCTGCTAGAATACATAAATCAAGAGTTAAGGTACAAGAACAAGGAGGCTCACTTCAGCCTTTTTCAGTCATTTTTTTCAAACTATTTTCTAAGTAGCAGAACCCTCTCTCCTCTAACAAATGAACACCAACAAATATGAAGTATTTGTTTCTTGAACAAGGCTATTCAGGTTGAAGCAGCACAGGGACCCAGAGCCCTAGCTGTCTGGTTTCCTTCTCCCGTGGTGGCCCTTAAAGTACCCCCTTGGATGCTGGGGTTCCATAGTACATGACTGGAAAACTAAAGATTTATACTTGTAGGGCCATCTTACTAGTTAGAAAGTTCTTTCTTACACTTGCCTTTCTATTATCCTTAACCACAAATCCCAGCCTAATCCCACTTTTATTTGAGGGTCATTACTCTATCTCCTTTTGGTTATCTCTTTTCTACAATTAGAATATATTTAGCTATTTTTCATAAGAAATGGTTTTCCATGCCTCATATCATCCTGAACATTCTCCTTCAGATAAATCCATTTTTTTCCAGTAAGACAACATTTGTTTGTCCAAGCTTCTCATGAGAACATCCAAGGCCCTTCACCATCTGACCCCGAAACACATTTTAGATCCTCATTCCCACCATTCCACACATCAGACCCACATGTTCCAGTTACACCAATTCATCCTACTCTTTTGATAGTATCATTATAAGTATCATGCAGTCAGCACAAGATCTAGAAACCCACATGTATTGACATCTATTCTTCTCTCGAAAACCCCTAGCCCCCTTGTTCATTTCCATACACTATTATATTTCCCATCTCATCCAAATGCAAGTTCAAGGCTTTGCTATACCACCTTGCAGTGTCCATCTTGCTAAACTACATTTACCACATAGGTTACTAATAGAGCCTCTCAATATGTGACATGTTATCAAAGTAATCACTTCAGAACTTCTAGGTCCATTTCCTAAATTCCTCATTAAAACAGAAAAACATGATTCAAAATATGTATGCCTGATAAGATTTCTCTGGAAATGAACCTTGGTAAAGAATTTCTGCATTATACTGCTATCACTGGTTGAAAAGAGTAGGTATCCACATCTGCTTACATCAGGTAATGTCTGTGCACCCTCACGCCTGTGGCCTAATAACATTCTACTGAGAGTAATTAATTACCACCCTACTTTAATTTTAGTAGCATGTTGCTAAAAGGCACAATAACTGCTCCCCTCTAAATCAAGAAATCAGAAAAGTCCTGAGGATTCTAATGACACACCAGAGTATTTTATATTTTACAGAGACCAATCTGTCCGAATCAGATCTGAAATTGCCTACTACAGAGGTATGTACCAAAATATCTGTCATACGTTCTCAAGAAAGCATCTTCTCTGAACCCTATGACAAAAGCCTCAGGAGGTCTCTTCAAACTTTAAATAAATACTCAATTTCCAAACTATCCAGGAAAGCCAATACTTTCCAATCTTACACTTCTAGACCACAAAATTAAGTGGGAAATTATACCAGAGAGAAGAAATGGTGAGCAAAATGGATGCTGGTGTCCTCAGGAGCCTAAGAAGAACCAAAGGCCTGGCCCCGTGGTCAGGGCTCTTTGGTCTCCTCCCTATCAACAAAGCTTTTCTCATGAGGGTCCCTTCATGGAAGGAAGTTACGGAAAGGACTTGACCTGAGAATATGGGAAGAGCTCCAGCAACATGAGAATTGCTCATTTCCCTCATCCTTGCCCTGACCTTAAAAACAGCTTTCTCATCTGACCTGGATTTGGGAAAACCTCAGGGAACAATAAAAAAGGACAAACCCTTGAGGGGAAAGACAGGATAGGAGGGAATGGATGGCACGGTCCTTATACTACTTGATTCCTTCATGCTCAGGTACAGACAGACATTAGTAAAGAGTAGTGGGGTGGCTCTGTATATATCAAGAGGTTACTACTTCTAATTGTGGTCTTTTCCATCCACCCCTCATTCATCCTCCATAACCAGGTTTCATCCCAGACCAACTAAATTACAGTCTCTAGTGTGAGGTCACAGGCATTTTCTATTCTGGTTCCCATTTTGATTGTATAGCCAGGATTAAAAATTACAGCTAAGTCCAAAGGGAAAAAAAGGCAGGGGAGGGGAGGCGCAGAGGCAAGTACTTGTTAGGTGTGTATTTCTTACCAGGTTTGGTAGTAGAAGCATTACATACTTAACCTTACCGTTTGTTAAAAAAAAAGTGGGGGGGAGCAGAGGGAGGGTTAATATGTTCATT